>NC_089046.1:14902142-15217857 GCF_034140825.1 Oryza sativa Japonica Group
CTCCCCCTAATCATTTCGTCTTCCAAGAAGATGGCATGTCTCATTTCTACAAACTTTGTATAACTGTTTGGACAGTAGAAACGATAGCCCTTTGATATTCCAGGATAGCCAATAAAATGGCAGCTGACTGTTTTGGGATCCAACTTCCCAATGTTTGGGTTAAATACTTTAGCCTCTACAGGACTCCCCCACACACGGAGGTGAGCTAGCGAGGGTACTCTTCCTGTCCATAGCTCATATGGTGTTTTGGGCACCGATTTGCTTGGAACTCTGTTGAGAATATGAATGGCGGTTTTTAACGCCTCCATCCATAAACCCAGTGGTAGTGTGGAGTAGCTCATCATGCTGTGCACCATATCCATAAGGGTACGGTTACGCCTTTCAGCTACCCCATTCTATTGAGGTTCGCCCGGTGTTGAGTACTGCTACTATTCCATTCTCTAGCAAGAACCTTGCAAAAGGTCCAGGGACTTGCCCATAAGGCATATGTCGACCATAGTACTCCCCCCCATGGTCAGATCTTACCACTTTAATCTTTATAACATGCTGATTTTCAACTTCAACTTTGAATATCTTAAATTTATCCAATGCTTCTGATCGCTCTTTAATTGGATAAATATAACCATAGCGGGAGTAATCATCTGTGAATGTTACGAACGAGTCATAGCCATCCACACTTTTCACAAGAAATGGACCACAAATATCTGTATGAATGATCTCTAAAATTCCTGCGCTTCGTTTTGCACCCTTTTTGATGCTCTTTACAAATTTTCCTTTAATGCATTCTATGCATTGTTCTAAGTCTGAGAACTCCAATGGACGAAGAATTTCATTCTTAACGAGTCTCTCAATTCTCCCCCTCGAAATATGGCCCAAACGTCAGTGCCATAATTTCGATGAGACATCGGGAGTTCGCTTTCTTTTCATGTTTTCTTTTGTCAACGAGGACACAACATTCACATTCTCAGAAAGAGATAACACATAAAGCTCGTCTCGCAACACAGCAAGACCAATACATGCATTATTATACCATAGTTCACATTTGCCACTTCCAAAGCGGCAATCATATCCATCAAAATCTAACTTTGATACACTTATTAAGTTTCTTTGCAAAGAAGGAACATAAAAGACATTTCGAAGTAAAAGTGTGAAGCCATTCGCGAGCTCTAGAGGAAGATCTCCAACAGCTTCAACTTTTTCTTCAACTCCATTGGCAACTCTAATGGAGCTTTCACTTCTTTGCATAGTCCTCGTCGAACGGAATGCCTTTAAACAATTACAAGCATGAATAGTTGCTCCAGAATCAATCCACCATGTAGATCTAGAGTAACCAACATAATGAGATTCATTTACAAATGTAATAATGTTCTCATCTTTCCTTGCCATGATCATTTTCAAGAAGTCAGGACAGTCTTTCTTATAATGTCCTATCTTCTTGCAGTGGAGACACTGATCTTTCTCAACAGCGAACTGTTGTTGCTGAGGTAGATGCTGAGACTGTTTAGCTTTTGAGGTGGGAGACTTGTGGTTCTTTTTCTTGTTATCTTTAACATAGTTAATTGAACCACCATTTGACTCTTTGATTCTCTCCTCCTCTTGCACATAATTAGCGATGAGCTTTTCAAAGTTCCATTTCTCTAGACTTATGTTGTAGTTGATAATAAAATTGTCAAACTGCTTTGGCAATGAGGCCATAACCAGATGGACCAGAAAGTCATCTGTTATGCCCAAATCCATTGGCTTCAACTTGGAAGCCATGTTGCTCATCCTAAGAATGTGGTCTCTAACACCACCTCCATGGTACCTCTCTGTCACAAGCTGCTTGATCAGCTGTGTAGCATAAGTCTTTGAAAAGCCAGTGAACTGACTTTTTATTCTTTCAAGGTACTCTGAGACAGCGTCACACTCTGGAATTGAGCCTAATATTGTGGGCTCAATCGTGTTCTTTACCACAGCCAAACATTTCTTGTTGGCTAAGGACCATTTCTTTTGTTCAATGTCATACGACATGACGAGAGGAGCATTGTCCCTCTGACTCTTTTGCCAGTCAGCATCTGACTCATTTTCACCTTTGATAAGTTCAACAGGTTCTACAGGACATGGGGTAGTCAACACCCAGTCCACCTCTCCCATGATAAAAGCAAGGTCGAGTTTTCTTTTCCATTCTGCGTAGTTATCTCCTTGTAGGGTCGGAATATCTTTAATGCAACCCATCAAGGAGTAGCCACCTGAAATAATCATGTATGGTGAGAACAAAATTAACATTAAAATATTACGCATTAAGCCTACATCACCGTTGGGCAGAATTAGACATAACACATATAACCATAACTATAACATTGCAATTATCAACGTTGGTCAGAAAATTACAACATCATAGCACATAATTAATGTTCCTAAAATTAAATTCTCCCGTTGGTTCGAAATTTAATTTTAGAAACACTAATTTTCATCAATTTCATCTATTTGTAGCAGAAGATCTATATAAAAATCATATGAACAGTAGCAAAACTCTATAATTTACTCTCTGTGAAAATTCTCCCGTTGGTTCAAATTTAAACAGAGGTAAAACATGCAAATAAAACTATTCAAACTCTATTGAAATTTGCATGAAAATTGACAAAATTTAAAAAGAAAAATGCTACCGTTCTCTTTTCTACATTTTTGGCCCCCGAGGGACCTCAAACGGACTTTTCTCGGTCGGCCCACGGCCTTTTGGCGTGCGCGGGCGCTCCCCCTTTTCCCCCAGGCCGCAACATGGGCCTGGGCCAGGAAACCGCCGCGCGCGCGCCCCTCTTGGGCCGCTTTCAGCCCGGCCGCCGTCGGCCGTCCGATCGGCTAAGGTTTAGATCCAACGGCCGGGCGCCGAGATCAGAGGGACAAAACCCCGACCTCAGCCTCCGGCCGGCCGAACCCTAGCCTCTCTTCTCTTCTCTCTCGCGTGACCGCATGGAGCGGCGTCGCCGTCGCCGGCGACCTTCGCGCCGGCGCGCCATGGCCGGCGTGCTTTTCTCTTCTCTTCTCCCCCCACCGTCTCTCGCCCTCCACCCACGTGAAGTGAGAGAGAGAACAGCGACGATGGAGGTGGCGGCGCCGCCGCGGGATCTCTCACCGGCACGCGCGTGCACCCGCGGGTGCGCGCACGGCCGTCGAGTGGCTCTTCGGCGGTGCCTCTTTGCCCCTCCCCCCTCTGTTGCCGGCGTCAACGACGGCCGGCGACGAGGTAAGATTAGGGTTAGGGTTTTCGGTTCTTTTGATCCGTGCAGATCTTGTGCTTTTCTTTCTTTTGATTTCTTTCCCCGAACCGATCTAATCACTAGGAACGCTCTGATACCAATGTTAAACTTTGCTCTAGGATCACCTAGGTTAGATCTAGGTCGGGTGGTTCTATTTGGGTAGATGTTTGAACAATAGAGATTGAAAAGGGAGAGGGTTTAGATAGACCGACCGGTTGAGGTGTTGGAGGATGAAGAAGCGTCGGCCATCGTCGTCATCGTCGCGCGGTTGTCGCGGATGCGGCGCCGGTGAGGTCATCGGCGATGACGACTGCGGCAGTGGCGGTCGTAGATGTCCCGGCGATGAGGCGTGACGTGGCGGTGGCGTTTCCCGTCACTGGCTGCGCCCCCTCTCGATCGGTTAGGGTTTGTGGGGTGGAGTGGCGGCGGCGACGAACCTCGTACCGTGTGCCGCCCCGGCCTCCACCCCTTTCATATGGCGCAGTGTGATGGGGGCCCACCAGCCATTGGGCTTGGCGCCCCCGACCACGGCGCGGTCAAGGTCCGTTGTGCCGTTGGGCCCGACGGATGGGAGATCTATCTAACATGGCCACCACGGTCGCCAGCGCAACACCTCAGTCACCTGCCACTCAGCCGGTCGGCTACCTCAACGCCGGTCACAAGTGGCCGGGCTTCTCATCAGCAGTCAGCTCCTTCCTCGGCTTCTTCAATTTCAGGTTCAAATATAGGACCCCCGTTTGATCGATCGGGCTCCAACTTCTAAATTTAACTCTAAGAGTTGATTCCGGAATAGAGTCATGGAGCTGTCTAACTTCACGTCTAGTTCATTTTTAAAGAGCACATCACTCAATTTCACTCTCATTTTGGATGGAGTTTAAACCGTTTGGTTGGGATTCCGTCTAAGAGGAAATAGAGCTGACGCTGTGCCAAACGGGCCTTCAAAAACCACTTTGTGCGTTGTCCGTACTTCAAAAGGGCTCTAGTTGACTAGTTCAGCCCTAGTACTCTTAGGGGTAGATGTGTACGTAGTGTGCTTCTTGAAAAATGGCTCAGTTCTTTATGGCCTACGTTGCCAGTAATGAATATCAGAAAAATCACTGGACAAATCCGTGCATGTGTCAGTTATACTTGTTTCGTTGTAAGTAATATAATGCTATTTTTATCCGGTCTCAAACACTAGTACCACTTGTTATTTTCAGAGAGAGGCTTGATGGAGATCATTAGTTAGTTTAGCAGCAACTGGTACCCACAAGTCAGCAACTCGATCAGCGACGGCCAACAAGAAATCAAGTCAACTCATACTTTTTTTTTCCTCGAATACACAGGAATCAACTTACATTTCATACTTTAGCACTCCGTAAAACGTTGTTATATTTAACTCCGGGAGGGAAAATATCTCGTGTGGTAATATATTCTTCAGGTTGTTTTCAGCTGGTGCTGCTCGGTGTGACACTGTCCTATCTGAAGATTAAATTTTGTGTTTTGAAATTTAAGCTGCACAAGTGGTAGGGCAGTTTCACTGTCAACTCAGGTTACTGATCTGCAATTAACTTGTATATGTGCTGTCTGGGTTTGATTTGGCCCTGATGTTGGGGATCAGGTAATCTACTAGAAAGTAGACGCGTCCGTGGGCGCGCGTGCTATTATAATCTGTCTTATTTAATGATTTTTTTTTCGGGCTTACGAAAAAATCTAATATAAATTGCTTCCTGCTGATAAATGGATGAAGATAATATTAGCAAGAATTACTTTAGATATTAAGTGTTCAATGGAAAAGAATGCGAGCAGGTTGATATTGGTATTATGGAAAAGGTCGTCACCGCAATTCTACCACACCCATCTACACAGCATGGTCCTTCATAAATTTAATCTATCTTTTTTGCATCATAAATTTAATTTATTTCCTAGATTTTCATTAATAAACTTGCAAAAGCCTAAATTATTGAGTACTTAACACGGGTGATATAGAGAGAATTAGATGTTATATGTCATTAATATGTGCGTGTGTACATCCATAGGGTCACACATTGCTATACGATATTTATCTAAAAAATATATGCTTTTGATTTTATTTTCTCACGTTGGTTAATTGATTTGTACAGTTTTTTCGAAGGTTTGTTTCTCCATGTTATTCAGAATTGTAATAATTCTTCTTTTTTTTCATCACGGTAAAGCTAGCTACATATAGTTTTTTTTAGGTTATTCCTAAATGATCTACATATTTGTGTTCATTTATTTATTCGTTATTTGGGCATTAGAGTAAATGGACATTGATGCATGCATCCATGCACACAAGTATTTATAACCCATATGCAATATCTTGATTTGCTATTGGCTAGAAAATATTGGGGATGGTGCATGCATTAAATTTATTGCTATAGTAAATATAATATGAGAGAGTTATTATTTTTTTTCTTGGTGTAGCTATTAATTTGGAATGGAGGGAGTAACTGGTTAGTTTGGTGGGCTGCATCGCGTGAGGCCTTGGCCCAGGTGTGCTTGTACGTGCGCGTGATTGATTTATCGCTTAATCCAGAACAGCCGCGTCACTGCCATGTACATGACGAAAAAGAAACGCAACAATCCAGTAGTAGTTATTTCACCGTTTTTCATCCACGTGTCGCTAGTTAGTTGGCGATCAATCGACCAATCAGCTGACGCGAACGCAGCCAGCATTACCGAGATTTAGATACTCTCGTGCGCGGGAGTATCCTCGAACCATGCCGCGCCACGTGGCGTTGGTGTTCGGCCGGGAACGCGCATGGAATTCGGTATTAGAGATATCAAACCTTCCTTCTAATGGAATTGCATTCAACTCTCTGCATGTTCTGAAGAGACAAAATGTATCACTAGTGGCAGTTTAATAGTACATGCAGACTACTGACTACGGATTTTGATCTCTCTGTCTAAACCTCTGCTTTGCTTTGCTTTGCTTCTCTGATGCTTGATTGAACACAACCATGCACAGCAAGCTAAAACTGAAGTGCCAAGAGATAATCCATTGTAAGCCAAACAAGTTGATAAGAAACTGTAGTTTCTTTGAAGCATAGACCTGAATACTTCCATTATATTAAAAAAATGTTGATACGAAATCCTTTGAATGAGACATAGCAGAGGAGTACGATCTTGATTTGGCACCGGTCATGCAACCTTCACTGAAACAGTTTTTGCATAATTTCTGTCCCATTATAAATATGTCATTTTCGTCCTAATTTGGATTGTCTTAGCCTTATCCTGATACGGTATCAATATGTCTTAGCGATACAAAATTTTACTAGCGTTCTTCCTTGTACTATATGTAGAACATCTTTGTGGTCCAGCAAAGAGTACCGGCCGGTACTGGTACCGCTCGGTACCAGTACACATCTGGCCGTTCATTCCTGTATGGGTAGGATGGGGAATAGAAATTCGCTCGGCGCTCGCTCGGTCCTTCTCCTTCCACAGCCGCGCCTGCGCCCTCAATCCATCGTCCCCACGCGCTTCCTTCCGCCCCCACACACTTTCCTCCGCAGCCCAACGCCGGAAATTGATTAATGTTCGAATTGCTATGGAGAGATTTCTTTAGTAAAATTGATTTCTCCTTCTCCGCCGCTGCCCAACGCCGCCCAACCCTAACCCCCCATATCATCGTCTGCGTCGTCCTTCGTCGCTCCTCGGCGCAAGGGTTCAACTCGAACTCGCGGCGCAGGAGCATGTACACGGCGACAGCAGCGCAGAGGATAACGGCGGCGGTGGCGGCAGAGCAACATGGGAGTGAAAGGCAAGGAGAGCAAATACTAGGGTTCGAGCGAGCTGCCAGCCCCGATCCATCCCTCCTGATCCATCCAGCAGCAACGCGAAGTTACAATAATACCCTTCCAACCAATTTGTCTAGGCGGTACCGCATCAGGGACATTCTTGGTACCGGGCGTTACCAAACAATCCCAGCCGTTGGATCAGGCCAGATCCAATGGCCAACATTCAGTACCGCCTTGGTACCGCCCGGTACCGTTGGACGGTAAAAAATCTCCTATATGTAAGATACTTTTTGTGAAGAAAAAAGAGACATACAATGTGAATTTTCTTTGCCTGTACATGGACATTTTGATTTTTTTTTTCATAATGTATATATATTTACAAACTATTACGATGCAAACAGGTCGGCAATGCCACCAAGTAACCGCTGTAAATTATAACTTTTTTTTTCACTGGAACGCTTGTCTGCTGTCCCCTACTGAAACTGAAAGTGATCTCCCTAATTCAAAATTGCAGATATTTTCCTGCAAAAGATCAGCGCATATCAACAGCTTGATATCAATCACCCACCCTCATAAAAACAATTCAACCCCTCCAAATCTGCATCTCGATCATGCTGACATTAATAAATAAACCAGCAACTAGAGTGCATGCAATGTCGAACATTGCTTATTACAGTTAGCACGTAGTACTATATAGTACACGTCGCGTCATCGTCGATCATGGCACATATAAAACTTGACACAAGATGGTGATAGCCAATTTCTTGAAGTCAGTTTAGTTATCTGTATTGAAAAAAAACATATATTGCAAGTGGTTTATTCCAAGGTCGTTGGTGCTTATCCATGTTGCATACTAAAATATCTTGATCACGCAAGCTAAACCTACTTTGGCATCAGCTATATAGTTTGAGCTTTGAAGCTCAGGGATATGTAATTGTTGCAAACAATGCGACAATATGAACGAGTCTTTCAAGCTTAATTTCCAAAATAGAATTTTCTGAAAATACAACCCGCAGTCGTATAATTGTCATTGTTGTCTGAAATTACTCTAGTGCTGTGAGCACAGAGTTTTAAGAAAAAAACGTATTGGATGTCATATTCATATGAAATCTGTATGATGTTCGTTTCGAAAAAGAAATATGTACTATGTCTCACCAAATTGGAATTTGTTGACAAAGATGATTCCACAGTGTTGTTGACTTTGTTTCTGCATGAAGCACGAGAACCGTAAAATAATACTATTTGGATGGGAATTTCAACTGCTGGATGGTGGAAGTAATATGTACAATGTCCTATATAAGTGATTTTGACATGACTAACGTTAATTAATTGTGTCCTTTAATATTAAGAGGAAGCAAATAGATTTTTAAAATAATGGGTCCACCAATTTAAATGAAAATCAATGGTGAGATTATAAAATGCCACGTGGCGATCTAGGAGCGTTTGTAGGAGCGCCACATGGCGGTTTAGGAGCGTTTATAAGAAGATTAATGGACTTTTAGTATATAACTAGGAAGGTAGCCAGCACATTCACGTGGGCATGTATTGTACAGAGGATTAAACTTTTCGGTTTAGCCAATTTGATCGGGTATCTCCAAAATTTCCGAAATTTTGGTCCGAAATTTTGGACAAAATTTAGTTGAATTTGAACAAATATTACCAAAATTCATGAAAAAAAAATTTCGGCAGAAATAATATCGTATCGGAGGGGTCTGAAATGACCGAATTTTCCGACCATGATTGTACATTGCGTTTGAAATATATATATAAACAAAATATAAATCGGCTGACACCTCCCATGTTTAAAAGTACTTTTGTTATTTGAATACGACACATCAGGTGAAGCCTACGCTGTTCTTCGGCATTTTGCTTTGATAATTTTTCCAAGATGTTTGTTAGGTTTAAAAATATATCATATTTAATACATCTGTATAAATAATTATCTATGATCTCTTTATTATATAGAAGGAAGTTCGATTTAGTTTGTTTGGAAAACATGTCTAACAAATCAAGTGTAAATTAGAAGTAAGGTGTTTGGCCCTTTTTTTAATAGAATGTTTACTTGCTTTTTTTTTACAAATTTTAAAGAACTATATTGTTAATAAATATGTTTTATTTGTACCATCAAGTAGTTCTCCTTCTAGTAGGTTTAAGTTGATGCAAGTTGTTACATACTTACATATAAATTAATAAAGACATATCATATGCCTCGCTTCCTTCTGATCTGTGTGATCTATACTATCTTTTTCAAAAGAATATACCTAGTTAACATGAATCCAAAATTTTAAATTTAATAGTAACAAATATAACTTTTCAAAGAACTATATACTACGAACCATAGTGCGGTTTATATATGTAATAATATATGGAGAAACTCATAATAATATGATATAGGATAGATGTAAGGCCATTAATGTCTAAGCATTTTAAAATTGTTATGAAAATGGAACATGCAATGGTTGGTTCAATTTTAGTGAAATGTAAAAACCCTTTTTTTTTACGAACTTATTGCATTTTTTATTACCTGCTTTATTTTATATTTTATACCAGATCAAAATATAGGCTTTTTGGATCTTTAAATCATTGTTTTAATTATAAATATATACAACAATATTTAGATTAGAATGCATATCTTGAAATTTATGCATGTTTTGATATTTTTTATTACTTTTGGCTATATAAACAGGAAGGGGTAGAGTGGGGAGCTCAAGCCGAGAAGGTATGGGTTGAGTAGTGCCGTGTTGTGTGTATGTTTGGGAGGAGGGCAAACTGGAGGGCTGTTTTTTTTCTATTTTATCTAAATGATTTAAGTAAAACCGATGATTTATTTTTTTCTCAATTTTTTTGTTATTTTTTTAATTTTTAAGACGTAACACATTGCGGCATAAGATTTTCTAAAAAGTATATCTACTGGTTGAAAATAATGGATCTACCTATTTAAGTTGAAACTGATGGTCAGATGATATTTCTTCCAATTTGTAAAGTTTTATTTTTATTTAAGGCGTAACACGTGACGCCTTAAGTGCGCTCAGAGGATGTACAATGATTTATGATAATATAATACTTATTTTCATTTAGTATTATGGTATGTCTTTTTTCTATTTGGTTACCATGCAAAGGAACGGTGTCTAATAAATCACGTATTTTCATTTTTATAGAGTGAAATATGGGTAACATGGATAAATTATCTATTTAATTATAAATAAAGGAAAAATTCAAATAAACTAACATTATGATTTAACTTAAGAATTATAATCATTTGGCTTTCTAGTTATTGATCTTTTTTACTTAGTTAAAAATTAGGAGACAAAGAAATTAAATGAGTGAGGAGAGGAAGAGAGAGTTAAAGGGAAGAGATCGTGCGTGCATATAATTGTAATAATTATTTTTACCGGGTTGTAGTGTTTTAGTTGCAATTACTTTTTTAACTAAAAATTGAAAAACAATTTATTGATTGATTAAAATCTTTCCTTTTTTACTTGTCTTCTCTAGTATATTCACAGTAGATATTAAAAATAGGAACTATAATCTAATAATGTTATTTTGGCTTATTCTAATGTTATAATGGGGGAGTAGCTTTTTAAAGCATTCCTCAGAGTTAGGTTCATTTTACTTTTATCCATATAGATCTAATTTAATTATTCCAAAGTCAGATATGGTGACAAAATATGTACCATTATCTTTCTATAATTTTATAATTGTTCAAATGGCACATAAAAATCAGAAAATTATAGCCCCAAAGTGACATATTTCTTCTCAAAGTTGATATTACAGTGGATATGTAAAATAATAATGTCAAAATGTAAAATAAGTTCATGAGTTCATGAAATATTAGTTGTGTGAGTTAGATGTTATAGTTGCTTATTTTTTGCACAAGTTTTGCTTTCTAACTAACATATTTTGGAAACATTACTCATAGTATATTCATTTTACTTTTATGATTGTAGACCTAATTTAATTATTATGAAGTTATATATGATGATAAAATCTATATTATTATAATTATTTTATATGTTTTTATAATTGCTTGAATGGCACGCAAAAGTTAGAAAATCTAAACCAAAATGGCATTTTTTAAAAGCTAAATTGTAGTGAAATATGGTCTTCAACTGTAAATTTAGTTATAAACAATCTAAAGATTTACGCGGATCAGAAATTAGTTGTATGATTTAGAAGCTTAATTGTTTAACACAAAATTATTGCTTATCTAACTAATAAGCCATGAAATAGGAGAAGGAATAGGTGAAAAGTGAAGAAATGAATTGAAGGAAGAGGAGGCGTACATACATACGTTTGTTTTTGTAAAAAAAAAAGAAACTTATACATACAGGCTTAGGTGGGCCCGGGTTTAGGAGAGGAATTTTTTCTTGAAAATTAATCTAATGGTTGTAAATAATTGTTCCACCAAATTTAATGAAAATATGTTTTGTTATTTTAGAATTTTTAAGAATTTCACTAATTTATTGGAGCATCACATGGCAACTTAGGAGCGTTTGTAGGATGTCATATGGCGAATTAGGAGCATTTTTGGGAAATTTAATGGACTTTTAGACATCTAATCTGATGTTCTAAAACATTAATCAGGTCCACCAATTTAAATGAAAATAGACGGTGATATTTATATAAATTTATAGAGTAATATGTTTTATCATTAAATAATAGTAAATCCTATTTTAAATATCATCATTTTTTTCTTATTGATTTTATGGTAATTCCGTGCGTCGTTTTTTCCGACGCGAACAGTAGATAAGCTTCATTGGTTTCTTCAGTTGTACATACGTAAGTTTTTCCCATATACATAAATACGTAATATTTAGGACGATTTTTTTTAAGATTTTGACCTTTCTCTTAAAAGTTTTATTTACGACTTTATTTTTTAAGATGGTTGTATATATTTGTGTTGTAAAGACCTTCAGAACAAATAAACTCTAGACTCAAACCAGTCAAAACCATGGAATCAAGTAGATATATGAATTAAAAATTATAGCAATTAATTTGAACTTATCTAACTTTTGATTCCTTTTATCTGAAATTGATTGCTTAAAAATAGGAATAGAGAATAGGAGAGGAGGGTATGGGGTGGACGGACGTACGTACGTAGGTAGGTACGTATATAGGAGGTGGTGGGGTAAGGGTGGGGTGGGATTTAAATTTAATATAATAGTCTAAAATCTCGGGTCCATCAATTTAAGTGAAAATGGCCGGTTAGATTTGATAGAGCCACGTGGCGGCCTAGGAGTATTTGTAGGAGCACCACGTGACGGCTTAAGAGCGTTTGTAGGAAGTTTAATGAACTTTTAGTATATAATAGATAGATAGATAGATAGATAGATAGATAGATAGATAGATAGATAGATAGATATTGCCATCTTGCCAAAATTTTGGCATAGCCAAAACTTGTTAAGGTTTATTTTGGCTATAATTTAAACAAGCCCGAAATCAACAAATAGACAAAAAATGGAAAAAGAAAGAAAAAAACAGAGATCTAGGCAACAAGGAACTGAAACGTGTAAAAGAAAACAATTACTCCGTTGCAATCTTGATGCGTGTCCCTTGGTTGATTACATCAGGCATAGCTAGATGTGTGATTTTACAAGGGTATCGATTATTCCAGCAGCCTCAGAAAGAGAAGCAAGAAAAAAAACACTAAGACCCCGGAATTATGCACGAATTTTGGACAATTCAACTATACTCGTGCTGTCTTGCATAACACGCCTGCATTATTAGGACGGACGTGTGCAGTAGAGTGGCCACTAGATCGCACTTTTAATTATTTTGTTCCTCAACTGAAGGGGCTCCATCTTGATCTGAGATCATGCTCAATTGGTGTGTTTTTCTTACACTAGCATATTGCCTGTGCGTTGTGACAGGATTTTAATCGATGAAAATGATTATTAATCTGCTATTATCATTATTTTCTGTATACATCGTCTCTTAAATTCTACTCCATTCGTTTCAGATTATAAGACTTTATAGTATTGCCCATATTCATATAGATGTTAATGAATCTAGACACAAGTCTTATATATAAGACAGAGAAAGTACATATTTATAATTAGCATATGAGTCATATAGCCTCTCACGGATATCATTTTCCTTGCCACAAAATATAGAGATGGTGATGGTGCGGTTGACATGTGGACCATTTGGCCCCATATGTCCTTTGTTCACTCCAATAAGGCAGGGAGTTTGTGGTGGTTGTGGTAGATTCATCATTCATCACCACCACTATTCCTTTTTTAAACTAGTATAGATACCACTATGTCAACTTGCCAGATTAGGATTGTACTAATGTTTCAACCTACAATGCGACTTGCCCAATTTCTTTTGGATCTTTGAAAATGAAGTGAAACCATCTTCAATTCAAATCCATGAAAAATAAGGAAAACAAAAAAATTGAATTCAGTTTTGTCTTTTTGAATCAACACAGAGTGATCAAACCCAAACAGTATAAATAAAAGGCTGAAATAGAATATTCTGTATTTCAACGTGACCGTACAGGTTAAACGATGGTTTTCATACGTTAAGTCATATCTGAAAACAAATCAACACACACGATAAAATGAAAACTAGACAAATAGAGATCCATGTAACAAGGATTTGAAATATCTCTTTAAAAAAGAATTGCTCTATTGCATCATGGTTGTGTCCCTTTTGATTACATCTGGCATAGTTACATGTGTGATTTTACATTGGCAGCAATTATTCAAGCACTCTCAGAAGAGCAGCAAATAATAATCCTGAATCTACTTACAGAGAAGAGGATAACTGAAAAAAAAAAGAAAAAAAACTCAAAGCCTCATAAAAGCTGTATATGCAGGTGACTCTGATATTTGGCTTCAAGACAATAAAGATGGATTAACTCTCAAAAATGGTTCCTCTCAATGTGTTTTCCTCTTGCTTGCAAGGTGTGGAAATGCACCGAGGATGTTGTGTGCTATCAGGTCCTGCCTTGTCAAGATCCCCACAATTGGAGATATCTGAAATTAAAAAAAAAAACATAAGTTTCATCACCGAACTATGCACAAATTGAGTTCAACAAATGATCACTAACCCGTATTCTACAAAGCAAAGCAAAATTCTAGAAATGATAAGACACTGATAAGACACTAAATCCCCAGTTCTGTAACAAAAGACCAGGACAGAACACAGATTCTGCACATATCTGATTTATCAAGCACATACAGAATCCAGAGATTATTGTGATCTTAGAACAACATTTACTTGCATTGTGATCCAGGAATGTAGTTGGAAAATAATAAGTAAATTAATAAACAAATACTTACTCCGTTTCAGGTTATAAAACGCTTTGACTTTAATCAAAGTTAAACTGTTTCAAGTTTGACTAAATTCATAGACAAATATGATAATATTTATAATACTAAATAAGTTTCATCAAACCAATAATTGAATATATATTTATAATAAATTTGTCTTGGTTGAAAATGTTATTATTATTTTTTCTATAAACTTTAATCAAACTTAAAACAGTTTGACTTGGATCGTCTTGTAACCAGGGAGTAAAATTCAGTCTGTGTTTTGGCGCTGACCTCGGGTCCTTGGAACTTGGGCATGATGAGCATGTGGCGGAGCGCGACGGAGCGGAACAGCACGACGGCCTTCGCCACCGACATGGTCTCCACCACGGTGTACGGCGTCGTGTTCGTCAGCGGGTGGAGGTCCACGTACATCCCCATCTCCTCCGGCGAGATCTCCAGCTCGTCCACGCCGCCGCACTTGTCCGCGAGCTCCGCCGAGCTGAACATCTCGCGGGCCTCCCACTCCTCCGTCCTCCTCCTCTCCGGCAGGAACCACCGCTTCCTCAGCGCGGCGACGAGGTGCGACCGGAGCACCAGCCCGTGCAGCTCCGATACCCCGGGCCGCGGCCGGTCCAGCACCGGGAACCCGTTGTGCCGCGTCGCCCGGAGCGCCTCCACCACCGTGGACACGCGCTCCACCACCTGGAGCGCCACGGCGCGGGGCTTGGCGGCGGCGAGCTCGCCGACGGTGAGGTCCTTCATCCACGGCTCCGGCTTCGCCTCCAGGAACGGGAGGCCCTTGAGGTCGAGGATGATCTCGTAGATGCTGGGGTTGAACGCGTCGCCGACGGTCTTGGCGATGAGGAGGACGAACATGGTGATTGGGAGGAGGAGGAGGTTGTTGGTGAGCTCGAGGAAGATGACGACGAGCGACACGGTCATCCGCATGGACCCCGACATGAGCGCCGCCGCGCCGAGCACGGCGTATAGGCCGTGGTCGATGCGGGCGAACCGCGACAGCACGAGCGCCGTGACGCGGCCGTAGGCGGAGCCCATGAGGATGATGGGGAGGAAGAGCCCCGAGGGGACGGCGATGCCGAAGGTGAAGAGGCCCAGGACGCAGTAGACGGCGAAGAAGATGAGCAGCGAGTCGAGCCTGAACTCGCCGGCGGTGCCCGTGGAGAAGATGTTCCGCGTCGCGTCGACGTTGGTGGCGTGGAGGAGGGTGGCGAGGTCGTTGTAGTGGCCCTCGGGGCAGTTGAACCGCTTGAAGTTGCCGCTCTTCCCCAGCGTCGGGCACGCGCCGCCGAACGCCGGGTCGCACGGCGTGCACGGCACGGCGAACGGCGTCACGTACAGCAGCGCCGACGTGAGCGCGCACACGGCGAGCGCCAGGGCGAGCTTCGCGGCGCGGCCCTTCTCGTTGATGAGGTTGTACACGCGGAGCACCTTGTGGAGGACGTGGTTGTACAGCGCGCCGAGGACGCCGCCAAGCACGCCGACGATGGTCACCGGGAGGAGGTCGCCGGCGTGGTACCGGACGGCGACGTCGCCGACGTCGAACAGGATGAGCCCGCCCTCGCCGAACAGACCGCACCGCCCGTTCCTGCACACCTCGATGAACCCGCGGAGGACGACGACGACGGTGGCCGTGCTGAAGAAGGTGCGCCACAGCAGCGCGCTCCGCCACCACGTCGCCACCTCCTCCAGCGCGAACAGCACGCCGCCGACGGGCGCCCGGAACGCCGCGCACACGCCCGACGACGCGCCGCAGGTGATCAGGTCGCGCCGGTCGCGGTCGTTGTCGAAGTAGCGCAGCCACCGCAACCGGAGGCGGTGCCGGCCGGAGCCGCCCTGGCTCAGCAAGTTCGCCAGGCACGCGCCGATGTGCACCAGTGGCCCTTCCTTCCCGAGATCCAGCCCCGACGACACCGCGCAGATGCTACCGATGATCTGCGATGATCATACATTTTTTTCTACTCGTCAGTGTGTGCGCGTCTGCCGTTTAATCGAAAAAAAAATGTTGTTCCGACACGTTGGAGAAGTGTGACATTTTTTTTTTGTGACCTTGACAATGAGCTGCGGCGCGCCGAACATGTTGGGCGTGTCGACGCCGTTGAGGTAGGCCTTGATCTCCGGGATGCCGGGGCCGGCGGCGGTCGGGGCGAAGACGACGCAGAGCATGGCGGCGATGAACGTCAGGCCGAAGTTGACGCCGGCGAAATACAAGAAACCGGCCCAGTATCTGCAGTAGGGTGACGGCAAATTTTTCACCATCAAGAACTCGTCGCCGGCGATGAGGAAGAAGAAGGAGGAGTTGTGGGCTTAACTTTTCTTGCGGACGAGCTGCACCATGTGGAGCATCTTGAGGCCGGAGATGTTCTCGATGGCGAGGTTGATGAGCGACGCGATGACGCCGGTGAGGAGGCCGACGAGGAACGCCATGGCCCACTTGAGGAAGATGTACTGCAGCACCTCCACGTTCGATCGCCTCCTCCAGTCGTGCTTGAACAGATCATTCTCGATAATTCTACCAAATTCACACATCACAAATTGAAAAAAAATGCAAGAACAGATTAATTAAACCAACCGATCGAGAATCAACAAATCAAGAATCCAAGAATTGATGGACTCGTGATCGAGCACGGTGAATTAGACATGGAGGAGGAGGAGGAGAAAATGCTCACTCGTAGTCGAGGCTCTCGATGTGGGAGACCTTGGCGCCAACCATGGCGAGGTGGCTGGCCGTTAGCGTGTTGCTCCGCTTCAGAAGCGGCTGCTCCAGCGAGCTCATGGCCGCATTGCCCGTGCACCCGGGGTCCTCGGCGTCGGTGACTCCGTCCTCGAGCTTGCGCTCCGGCTCGCCGGCGGCGAGCCTCGGGCTCTGCTCCTCCTCCATGGACAGAGCTCTGCTTCTTGGAGCAGCTCAGAAACAACAAGATGAGATATGTGTGTGTATGTGTGTTGGGACAATTGGAGGGAGGGGACCGTTTCAATGCTCTTATCTGTGGTTCTGCAAGCAATAGTGGTGAGGTGTCCTCATATAGGGGAATAAAATATTTATTTTGGGGGTGTTTTTGCAAAAAAAAATATTGTTGTTTTGCCTAGTTGATCATTTCACATGGATTTGAAATTTTCATGTTTGATTGAGTTTATGTTGGCAATTTGGTGCAAGATAGGGCCATTGGATTAGTCTGATGAAGAACAAATTCTTTGCATTGAGGGGGCAGGGGCATGCCCTTTGGGGAGCTAGGAAGGGTTTCTCTTTTGCATAAAGTGAAGGGTGAAATGTAGACAGCTCACTTGATGCCCACTTGGTCTTGGACTCTTGGTGACAATTATTATTTTTACTATGGACAAATGGGATCTTGTGAAGTGGATTCAGAGAACCATCTCAAAGGATGCCAACAACAAAGCAACAGTGGTTGTCAGTATCTATGCTGGGTTGAACTTTCCAAAGGTTTTGGCTCAGATATATTCAGGGTTGATAAGGTTGCCATTTGATTAATTAGCAGGTCCATCCTGCAAATCATCAACAATTGGAATGTTGTCTTGCTAACCATTCTATCATTCTTTGCCAAAAAAGGAAAAAGAAAAAGAGAAGCCATTCTATCATCAGACAACACTTGCTCTTCTAGATATGAGATGCAAAAAATTCAGCTTCTGTTCAACTCCATTTTGATTTGTCTAATAAAATTTCTGTCCCTAATATAGCGCGCTATGAGTCTATCTTGCTATTTCACGTCAAAATAATTTTCAGTCCCTAAGAAAACCAGGTTACAAAGTGTCAATGGAGTTGATGGAGAACTAAAAAATCCGGTTGTGCCAATGCAAGAGTTGTGGTAAGATGACATGACCATGAAACAGAAGAAATGTGATTATTCTTATTTTTCACAACAGCGATGCTTATAGTCATAGGTACAAGTTAAGAAAGTCCAACAGAGTACAATAATTTGTGGGACCTAAAGATGAATTTCTTATGTTTGGAGACTTACATGTCAATTCCTCTAAGGTTTAAACTTACCATTCTTTTTGTACATAGCATGATGTAGTGCACTTTTGTCTTCAAAACGTGTCTAATACGCAGTACCTGAATCACTAAGTATGTCTCAGTAATAATATGTTTGCATGTGTCTGACAAGCATCAGTTAAATCTTTGTCTAAAAGTATCAGTTAAATACTTTATGCTCTGTCTGCCACACGTGCTTATCAGGCAAAAACACTGTTTATGATTATGATTTACTACGGTCACTGTTTGGTTGAGATCCTTCGATGTTTCTCCGTAGTTATGGTGAAAGCTCAAGAAGGCAAGCATATCTATTTTAATCATTACTGTATATGTCCATTTAAGTTCAGGGATTAGATCGTATTATCTGTTAGATGTGAAAGGATATTAATTGAATTTAACTGGAACCACTGTCTCGTTTATTCAAATAAGAAAACTCTAGTATTGAATAGCTGATTATGCTGTTGTTACAATAATAGTAAAATTTTAAGATATTTATTTATGACTAATATATAATTCTATATATAAACCTGTCCTTATGCCTTGTGATTTGTGAGGCAGCAGAGAAATGGTTGGTTTATCGATAATCAAAATGACCAGAACAAATAATTCTTTTTTTATAAGAGAAGATCAAATAATTCAATTAGTGCATATGAAGATGAAATGACCACATTTCTTGTGTTCCCGCAAACAGCTGCTGAAGAGAAAATACTTATCCAACGCGAAAGGACATATGCTTAATTCATCTCCATTTTTTCTGTTCAGAATATATATATATATATAGATGCTTAGCAAAAGTTGATCAAGTATTAGTCTTCTAAACTTTATGTTTAATTATACGCATGTTTCATACGGCTGCCTAGATGTTTCTGGAGATAATAAAGAGACCACATTGACATTGCCTTGGGCTGGCCTAGAGGAGTGGCAATAATTCAATTGAATACATAAATGTTTAATCTTTAAACTGTTTTTTTATGACGTCCCAGAAAACCCTCACAAGAAAAGATAATGTTACAGGTCATATTTATTTTGTTTATGTTTAATTGTTAGCCACGTATTACTATCTAGTTCTTATTCATTGTGAATTAATTATCACACAGAATATTTCGTCAGACAAAATCAAATATGCAGAAGAAAAAGTTATAATTTATTTGGCTTCAGTCCTATCACAAATGTGTTGGACTTGTCATTAACTATGAATATTTTTATTCAAAACAAAAAATTTGAAAGCTTCAAATATTAATGATACTTGTCACCGTTTAGGAACTTCAATAGGCGATTAACATATATAGCCCAACCCGTCTCTTCGGAGAAATCCGATAAATTAGAACGCCACAAGGACACAAGAAAATGGTTTGGATTAAGCTATATCCTTTTTACAAATTTTTGTTGACTCTCTTAGGTTATGCTCTGAGCAATTCATACTGGCATCATTGATTCTTTTCTAAATGTAAATCATTCTAGAACGCATAAAAACGCTATATTTTTTCTCTTCCACCCTGCTTACCAAATGGAACCGCTCCCCTTAATAATTAAACTACTATTTTTTTTTTGCTGTAGTATAACTGAAGGGCAAGAAAGTAATTTGATCAACATTCTTTGTGCGCGACACAAATTCAAGGCTGATTATTATATATGTAATTTGGGGGAGGGGGTACAATTCGGTCCATATTACCTTGCAGTTCAATTCCTTTCTTCTTTTCCTTCCTTTTCAAGCTTTTATCACATGAATTTATTTGTCCATCTCATCTCCTTTACATTCTCCTGAACCATCTGGAAAAATGAATCATGCTCTGAAGATAAGAGCAAAATGAAGCTTACCAACTAGAAAAGCTAAGAAGTGGTTGAGGTCCACAAATCTGCACACTGCTACCACTGATAGCAGCACACATGCAGAACAAACACAGCCGTACCACCGTCTATTTTGTTTTCGCTTTTGCTAGTTGCTCTTCTGTCTCTTCAGGGCTCCCAAAGGGACATTTGGACACACATGGATAAGAGCTCATCATTATCAAGATCTAGTACTCATTTGCCCTTTACCTGTTCTTTTCTGCTTTGTCTAGGCATAAGCCAACTCACATGAAAAGTTAGCCCTTTAGGATTAAAGGAAGATATAAACATTACATTGAAACAAACATGGATGCATGTTGTATTTGGGAATCAATCAGCCACTGATTTGGAACATCAAAAGATACAAGGCATGATTGGTGCCAATTTAAAACCCAATTTTAGAAAATAATTAAGGGCTTTTTCGTTGCTTTTGCTTCTTAGGATTTGCCTTTTGTGTTTGAGAGCAAGAGAAATGAAAAGATTGAGAAGATACACAAAACTAATTGAGCTATTAGCGCACAATTAATCGAGTATTAATTATTTTAAACTTGAAAAATAAACTAATATGTGTCGACATTTGATGTTGCGATTCCGATATTTGCATAGTATGGGGATCGTTGGTACTAGGATATATGCGAGATTGAGGTAAAAGAGACGGAGACGAGGATTTTTATACAGGTTCGGGCCCTTGAATTGTCAGGTAATAACCCTACATCCTGTTGGCCGAAGCCGGTCGTTGCTCTTATTCACCATAATCACACTAGTATAATATTTGGGGTAGCCTATCTAACTGTTGTCGACATGGCGGCCGTGAAACCATCCCGTAGTCGACAACAGGGTAGTCTTCCTCCTCGAGTTCGTGCCCAGCGAGATCAGAGACAGCGCTAGATCCCTACAGCCGGCCTCTGTAGGTACCGGATAGGGTTGGACCGGGCATATCTCTGATGTCGATATTCGGCGGCTTGTCTTGACGTATGTTGGCTTGTATGTTGTGGCTTCTGTTGTTCCATGTCCCCTCTCCTCCTAGGGGGCCTTGTATTTATACCCATAGGTGTCTCCTTGTCCAAGTAGAACTAGGGAAACCAATATGGATACAATCCGAGTAGTACTTGTCGTTTCCATGTAGAATTCTAGTCATCCTTCCTTATGCGGAACTCCTTCTATATCCGAAGGTTGTTTCCGTATAAGACATGTATGTGGTGGGTCCTGCCGAGATTTAGTTAACTACTTATTAGGTACGTGGTATCCATAACCCTGACAATATGATTTTTTTTCAAGCAATTTTTCTATAGATATTTTTTAAAAAGTAAAATATTGTTTAGCAGTTTGGAAAGCGACTATTCCTTTTTTTTTTCCTACTATCGAACGCAGAGAAGTATAAAAACATTTCCCAAAAGTTAGTTTTTATCACCAGTAATTTAACTTCGGTTTACACTTCTGTTCTTCGTAGCTATAGCTCTTCCACCTTTTATTGGAGGATTTCCCGTGGCATTGGCAAAGGTAGAGAGTCGTAATTCGAAGTAAATGTGTGCAAACGTAACTGAAAATTTGAATGCCACATTCCTGCATGCATATATATTTTCCTATCTTCTTGTACTATTTTATATTCTTGATCGAGAGTTGTACACGTCTCCATCCCTATAATATTGCTTTCATTTCACTACTACCCCCATAGGTTAGCAGCAGCATTGGGTCATCCGGCCATCAAATTTTTGCTGAATCGATCGATCTCTCTGACCAGGTTCCTTTGTCTGCCATCCCTGATTGCCGAGTAGAATAAATAATTCGTGTGACTCGGAGAAATGGGCGAGGGAGCAAGCAATGTCCGTGGACCATGGAAATGGCGATGCAAGGAAGGGTTTGTGTTTAGTTCACACCAAAATTGAAAGTTTGGTTGAAATTAAAACGATGTGATAGAAAAGTTGGAAGTTTATGTGTGTAGGAAAATTTTAATGTGATAGAAAAATTGGAAGTTTGAAGAATTATTTTGGAACTAAAGACGACGCAAGTGACAGGTAGTCGAAGTCGACGACGGATCGATGCATGATTTCGGCAATAAAAATAGTAAAACGGGGTCCAATAATGCAGCGTGTGAGGCAGGACAGGTAGGCAGGGAGGCTCACGATCCCAGGCTTCCAAGTCACATGGATTGTGACCGGTGATTGGGCAGTCAGGACACCCAAAAACGGCCTTCTGTTGTCCCAAGGGCCGGTTTTATCCACACCTAAAAGCGGCCCCTTGGTTGTTTCTCCGTTTTGCCACTGGTTGTTTGCTTGTTTGTCGTCAATGCCACCGGTTTGAGGAGGTTCAGCTAGCCTTCAGGCTTTCCTCATAGCCAAAAATGTCAATTTTTCACGGTGTTAATTACGTGGAAATCATGTAAATTCATGTGCATTCTTCAGATTCATTTCATTTATGCTGGATTAAAAATAAAATATATCACCAATTATAAGTGATGGAGAGAAATCGCTCAATAGCAAAATAAGACGGTTAAATAACTACAAGGGAAATTAGTTCTTTGACGATTAATTTTGATATAAAAATGTTTTTTCACCACAATGTAGTAATTGTGGCCAATTCTGAAGTTGCCACTAGTCGCCACTGATAATCGAGCCACAAATAATATAGCGATGATTTTTTGTTCGCCACATATATTTATAAGTATTAGTGATGATAAAATTTATCACTGATAATTGTTACATAAAAAATGACATGCCGTCACAAATAAGTTTAGAATGGTGGCGATAGTTTCATCACTTACGATTTTTATGGTGGCACCAAAAATTGCCACATTTTAGTAGATAATTATGATTGAAATTGTCACTATCATGATTTACAAATGTGATTATTTATGTGGTCACTTCTTCTGTTAGATCTGTGGCAGTGTTATGTCACTTTTGATGTTTTAAGTGGTGAAATTGCTTCTCACCTTTGCATCATTAATTTTCGCTGATTAAAACACGAAT
Organism: Oryza sativa Japonica Group; assembly: GCF_034140825.1. Lineage (NCBI taxonomy): Eukaryota > Viridiplantae > Streptophyta > Magnoliopsida > Poales > Poaceae > Oryza > Oryza sativa. Next base: position 14,925,177 of record NC_089046.1, read on the forward strand.
AATAGTGATGTGTTTAATGTCACAAATGAATAGTTCGTGTTCATTTTTTATCACAAATAATCATTTTTTGTGGTGAGTACAACAATAGAAAATAAGTATATTTTCAGTGTTTTGAATGTACACTAATATAAACAGTAGATGTGGCCTCCTAGGCGCCACGTGACAGCTAACTTGAGACATTTATATTTATTCATACTAGGTGATTCCCCGCGCTTTGCTGCGGGAATTACTAACTAATTCTCAATATGTTTTTTGACATATTGATAAGTATATTAAATATGATAAAATGATAGATCGATTTGTCAAAATATTGTGCAAATGATGTGAGGGGTGATAATTGGATATGCTTGCATGTTGTATGCTTGCATGAGGTTAAATATGTAATTATTGATAGTGGGTGATGATGTTCCACAGTCAATATTCCACCGTCAATAGATTAGACATCAAGTGTGATATACATACTCTTTTCATTTTGACTTTTTTATTAGTCATTCTTTTTAAAGTTTGATCTAGTTTATAAAAAAAATACAATAACATTTGTAAAAGGAAAAAGTACGAATAACCCCCTGAAGTATTGGGTAAGTATGAATTTGAACCCCCCCCGAGCAGCTTTGTAAGCGATTTTGGTCTACGTGGCAGTCCAGTCAGCAAGTTTTTTAATAAATAAAGGATAGGGCCCACCTGTCAGACATAATATTCTCTCTCTCTCTTTCCCTCTCACCCCCTCTCTCTCTCTCTCCCGTTAGATGCCAGCGGCTGCGGCTCACGCGCCGGCGGCAGTGGGCGCCTCCTCCGCCGCCGTCCTAATGGCCTCCCTGAGACGGCACAACGATGGTCAGAGCGGCGGCGGCAGGCCATGGGTGGAGCGGTTGTGGCGGCAAGCCGCAGGCAAAGCGGCGGGGCGAACCAGTGGTGGCAGAGCGGGACGGGCAGAGAGGAAGGAGGTGACTAGGCCAGGGAGCGGGCTGAGGAGGGAGGAGACCGGCGAGGGAACGGGGAGGCTGGGAGAGTCATCGGAGTCATCCCCCAGCCGCCGCCGTCGTCGTTCGAGCCGCTCCCGCCGGAGTACGATGAGCCCAACCATACTCGTTGCTGCGACGACCACCTCTGGCCCGATGACGACCACTATGCCCCGCTACCCTTCCCCGACGCCTGCTGTTGCTCGGATCTAGCGCGGCGGCGGAGAGAAGCGCCGCCCGCCTCCTCCCTCTCGACGCGCTCGCCGCATCCCCTCCGCGGGCGCTTGCCGGCATCCCAGCTCGTCTTGACAGCCTCCCCTCTTTTGTCCCCTCCTCCCGCCGCCCCGAGCTCCGGCGGGCGTGGTGGGGAAAGCGAGACGGGCGACAGGTGCCGAGGACATTGAAGATGATGACGGCGAGCTCGGGCGCGGTGGCGGCATGGCGACGGCCACGACCATGTCGACCCACCACTGTGCGCGCTGACCTCCCGACGGCCCGAGAGAGAGGGGTGACATTGGGGCACTTCGCCGCCCTCGCCACTTTGCCGCCCTCCGCCTCGACAGGGGGGCACAGGCGCCGTCACGCTCACTGGCCACCGGCCGCCTCTCCACCACGCCCGCCACGCCCGCCGCTTGCCTCGGCCCCACCACTCCCTGCCACGCTCGCTGCCCGTCCGCGCACCGCTGCTGCTGCCAATTGCCTGTCGACACGCGCCTGAGAGAGAGAAGGGGGGAGGGGGAAGACTGAAGAGAGGTAATGACAGGTGGGCCCTATATTTTTCTTTTATTTTTTTTGCTGATCGGATTTCCACGTCGACGCCATGTGCATGTCACGTAGGAGCAAAACCGCTCAGTATTGAGTCCGGGGGGGGGGGGTGGTAATTCAGCCGGTATCAATAGTTTGAGGTGTAATATGTTCGGTTTTGGTTCGGGGGGGGGGGAGAGAGTAATTCGTACTATCGCAATTGTTTGGGGTGGAAGGGGGGGGGGTAAAACATACTTTTTTCCTTTGTAAAAAAAAAGACATGTTATCAACATATGTTCAATTTTACATTAAATGAAACAATTTGGTGGTGTAGATGTTGTTAAATTTTTCTATAAACTTGATCATTACTAAATAAGTACTAGAAAAAATCAAAATGACTTATAACATAAAAACGGAGTGAGTATAGTCTGCACTGTGCTCTTTAATGTTATCTATCCATTTCGAAACAAGGGTTGCAATCAATTCTCCTATCTATGTTTTATAACTCAAACATTATTTATTCATATTAGAAACAAAGTACATGGTTTATAGCATTGGTAAATCCATCACCACAAACATTTATCCCCTAGCGTGATAGAGAAAATGACCAGAGACCCACAGCGAACCTTTGTGATAGTAATAAAGTGTGGCGTGGAGGCTTTGGAGCACAAATCCCTACTACTATAAAGAGGAAGTCATCCTCCTCCACCTTCTCGTAAAAACATCTTTCCTAACAAAACCCGTCCACCCTAAAAAAAATGTTTTCTAATAAAACCAACCATATTCCCAAAAATGAACAGTCCACTAGATCTAAATCCTCCCACTAAACCGAATAAAAAAATTCATTGCAACAGAAAACAAGGTGAGTGGCAAAACCGACAAAAAAAACATTGTAACCCTCCACATATGAATGATAAACTAAAGATCTCTAAATGGAAAATGGCTGAAGGTTGAAGAAACTGTTTAACTGAGACCCTCCAATTTTTTATCTTGGATCCGCCCCTGATATGTTGCACACTACACGGCTCACACGGGAGGTGCCCACATGGCACAAGATGATGATGATGAGGCTTGGACGGAATTCTTGTCGGCGAATTCGGTTCTCCACGTACGCAGCAGAGAGATGGACGTTAATAACAAATCTAGCGAGAACATGGGCCAATGCATTATGGAGCTTTTCTTGGCAAATAAGATAGTTATAATATTCCAGATCGGCTTGTCTCTTTTCTGTTCTCATGTGCAAGCAAACGTAGGTATACTAGGAGACGAATAAAATTTTCAATTCTCATGTGCAAACCAACATAGGTATGGTAGGAGATGAATAAAGTTTAAATTCATATGTGCAGGTGAACGTAGATATTGTAGGTTACGTCAAAAAAAAACGTAGATATTGTAGGAGATGAATAAAAATTTTGGAGCGAGCAGAGCTGGTAGAGAATCAATGGAATCGATGTGTGGAAAGAAAAATATACATTATTTTTTAGCCACGGTTGGCCACGAGGTACCACGCAGTCCTAGGGCCGGCCGCGTGTGACCAATAAAGATGCCTTGCATGCATACGTGTTGTTTGGTCATGCGGTTAAGCCATGGGACTGATATGCCGATGTCGGATTTATCCCTGCACGGTGATACGTGTATATTTTTACAATTTTTTTAAAGACAAGTATATAACTAGAAAAACATTAAAAATAGTCTTTTTTCTCTATGTGTGCATGGTAATCGTCCCTTGGGAATCGATGGGTCAACCGTCGGAATTTTATGATATTTTGCTCCCATTTGGAATAGTTGGAGATTTTAAGAGACACAGTTGATGACAATCTGTAAAATACTCTCTTCGTTTCTAAATATTTGACGCTGTTGGCTTTTTTAAATATATTTGACCGTTCGTCTTATTAAAGAAATTTAAGTAATTATTAATTCTTTTTGTTAAATATACTTTCATGTATATAAATAATTTTACATATTTCATAAATTTTTTTTGAATAAGACGAACGGTCAAATATATGCTAAAAAATCAACGATGTCAAATATTTAGAAAAGGAGGGAGTAGGCCTTTATATTTTTCTTGCTATAGCTCAAAAGCTAGATAAGAAATGTATTGCTTAGAAAAGCTGAATATTTCAAGAGGAACTGCAGCTGAACTGCTTTTGAGTGCTCATATAATCACGTCCATGGTATTAAACAGATCCCCATATATGATGAAATTTGATTTTGGTGTAGTAGAGTTACTATGCCGCATTATGCAGGCAGGACAAATAGAACTGCAGGACAGTGGTCCAGCAACAGAAGCAACGAAACGAAGAAAGTAGCGTTGAGACAAGTTTTTGCACTGCAGTAATTCTCGGAGGCCAAAATCCATATGAAATTATGAATGTGGAGATCTTCGTGACATAATTCTGACAGGGAAAAATGGCAGGAGGTTCCATGGGCTCAGGCCTAGCCCATACTTCTTATCAGAGCCAGGCAAAACCTGAAGTCCAGCTCCAGCCTCTTTTGGACTCCACCCAAAAATTCATAAGATGAACTACAGAGGTGGAACACCTCCTCCACCTCTTGAAGTTAAATTTAGAAGCTAGAGCCATACCAAACGGACCATAAAATCGGAGGGACATGAAGAAACCAATTGTTGAGCACACCTCACAGTATCACGCGAAGACAAGAAACCGCTATTGCAAAGTGGATAAACAACCAAGATATACAATTCTATCTCAACACCCACCATGTTGTGCACTATATCTAGTATAAAGCCAGCCCGTAGCCCAGTAATGATAAACTGTAGGTATATGAAATGAAAAACGTAAAAACATCAGAATGAACGTGCAAAACAAAGAATTGAAAAACTTAAGAGAAGTATGAGATGTGTTGTTTGGATCACAGCAATTGGGTAAACACAGGAACCTTGCAAAACAACTAGAAAGTATAATTCCCTTGGTTAATGTATGATGGTTTGGGTCATTTTGGTGCTTCGTTACTTGGTTTGCCCTGGGCTTAGCAGATGAATTGAAAAACGAATTCTTTGCAAAATGTTTCAATTTCTATGGAAACTGTGAAAAAGAATACAAATGAATGAATAGTACCAACTCCTATAGGTTTTGAATTCCCCCAGCTTTCCTAAAAAATTCCTACAAACCAGAGTAGCCCTGAAATATTTTGCAGCAGAGTGAAACCCTTGAAGCAAAAGTAGAAAATAAAACCCTGAAATTTCTATTCTATCAGCATTCAGTTTACATTCAGAGAGATTTCACTACGATTAATAACCTCTGTATGAATAAATGATTCCATGTTCCCCAAAACACATCAACATAATACCAGAGTCCCTGACACTGCAAAACAAAAAGTACTGATATACCTTGTTTCCAAACCACCTCATCAACTTCCAAGGGCAGATTGAATAGTTGGAATAGCATAAAAAACATGCATTTCAAATCACCATAAATTCACAACTTAAGAATGGATACTGATACATGTCTAAACATAATGGCTTTTAATCTTCAAAGCTAAATTGTTGGGTGCAACTGCAAACAATATGATGACATCAACTTCAATCAACATGAGAAATTAAAATGAGGTGCAGAACTACAAACAGAAGATTCAAGGTGCAGCCGTAGATGTTTTGTTATGTTAAAATGAGGTGACAAGTCATCCATAATTGGCAATAGAAGATTTAAGAAACAATAGGAATTGATCCAAACTGACAAAAAATCAAGTACAGGAATACATGCCCTGTTTGGAATAGCTTAACTCAAGTTTTTTTGGACTGGATTTTTCTAGGTCCAGAAATTTGCGGAGTTGGACCACCTGTGAGATTAAGCTTGTTAAAACAAGAAATTTTGTTAACATTTGAGATCAGAAAGAGGATCCTTCAATTTAATCTACAAACTCTACTTTCTATACAAATGCAGTAAGTAGTTGGAACCAAGCCAAACTGAGCCACAGTATTCACCATGACATTTTGATATTATGCAGATGATCCTTGTTGCTAAATTTTTTATATTGAATTCTAGATTTCCAGTATAACCAACACAGAATCCATGAAACAATACTTGAGTGAACAAGGGGTAAATCTTACAAGGACAGAATAAAACATTGACAGAGCAGAACAGAAAAGGCTGATATTGTAGATGGATGAGTGTTTACAGACAAGAGTAAGCACAAATAGTCAGGAATGCTTAGTTTACGACCTTAACTTAAATTGATCATGCTATTGAAGGTCATCAATCAAGAAAAAAATGTCAAGAAACAACACTCGATAAGAAAACATCACAACTACCTTAACACAATGAATTTGGTTTCTAGGTAATTTCTGCTGAATTGTAGTCCTTAGCATACTATGATCCATTATGTGCACAAGCGGTACCAGCCACTGGTTGAATTAACCACAAAACAGATTTTAAAAGTATCAGGCAGCAGGGGCAGAAAACTTATCATAAGGTGGGCAACACCAAAGTGCAGCGAGGACAACTTTGTTTGCCAAGCATCTCTGCCAGTTTCAATGTCACAGTTGCAATAATTAGTTCAAAAGCTCATGCAGTCATGCTCTTGTCTAAGACTATTACCACATACCGATTTTCTGGGCAATTAAAGCAGATAACAGGTGACCAGCAAGCAAGCTAATTCTCACTTCTCAGCAACATGCTATGTACCACAAGTATGTAGCATCCCCATAATCAAAAGTTGAGCAATTATAATATCATCATAAGAACAAGTGTCCACAGATTAACCGATCAATCAAGAACATCTGCTACCCTGAACCTGAAGGCTACTACTTGTTCTTGCCGGCCTTCTTCTTACCCACGGTGGAAGGGGTGGCGCTGACCTGCGGGCGCGGGTGGCGGTCGGCCTCGGCGGCGTCGAGCCACTTGAGCGGGTGGCGGTTGAAGAAGGGCCAGTTCGGGACGGTGACGAGCGCGGTGAGGACGACCCCGCCGGCGTAGACGAGCAGCATGAGCTGGAAGTCCGCCATGGCGTAGCCCACCACGAACGCCGCCACCGCCGACGCCACCAGCAGCAGCTGCATCAGCATCTCCGCGAGCTTCTGCCCCTGCCAATCCATCTGCGAGCAAGCACACACGGGGATCAGGCGAGGCGGATCTTGGATGGATGGATGGATGGATCTTGGGTGCGCTGATGAGGAAGAAGGGGGATCTGAGGGAAAGAAGGACGGGGTGCCCGGATAGGATGGAGGAGGAGGGGTTGGTTACCTTGGGTGATTCGGCCGGCGGCGGGAGGGGGAGTAGCCGGAGGAGAGGACGACGGCGGGGAGGAGTAATGGAGCGGATCTGTTCGGAATGCGCGGCGGCGGCATCTACGGGGAGTAAGGTCCCCGAGGCTGTCTGTGCTGGGCAAGCCCAGGGCCATTCAAGGCCCGGTTGGACAGAGTGATGGGATGGGTCGTGTTGGGTTGGGCTGCGCTGTTTTTCTAATCCTATCTTAGTAAAAAGTATACCGAAGGTACCTCAACTTGTCATTGAGTTACAAAATCGTCCTCCAACCGCAAAACCAGATATCCGACGTCGCTTAACTAATCAAAACCGGCCACAATAGGTCCTTTGGTGGTTTTGATCCCGATTTTATCCTACATGGCGGCTGAGTCAGTATGGGACCCGCATGGACCCCGCCTATCAACATGCCATGTGAGCACCCTCTCTCTTCCCCTTTTATCCATTCCTCCTCTCTCTCTCACTCTTCTCTTGGCAAGCCGATCGGTAGCTGGGAAGAGGCCGCCGAGCCGAGGTGGCGGCGGCGAAGCGGTCCCGCATGGGCGGCCGCTGCGGCGTTGGGCGTGGAGGCCGACGAGGACGTGATGCGGTGATGATGCTGGTCCTCCCATCCTCATCCACCGCGCCGCCATTGCTGCCGACGCCACAGACGGCTCGCCTGCTCCCGTGCCGCCGGCCACCGGCGAGAACGTGCGAAGGAGGAGGTGGGGAGGTCGACAGCGAGCACGCGTAAAGAGGGAGGATGCGGCGTGGGAGCCGCAGTGCCCGTCCGCACGGGGCCGCTTCGCCAGCGGCGGCGACGCAGCCGATGCCATTCGCGACCTACCACCACCTTGATTAGGCGTCCTTCTTCGGATCTTGCTCGCCCGTGACGCCTTCATCCTTCTTCGGAGCGACGACGGGCGGTGGGCGGAGTAGAGGGACGATGGGCGGTGGGCGATGCGACGTGTGCCCGCAGGGCGAGGAGGGGCTGCTCGCTGCGGCCGGGCGAGGAGGGAGGCAGTGCGCGGTAGCCGGGTGAGGAGGGGCGGTGCGCGGTGGCAGAGGAGGGAGGCAACGCACGGCGGCGGGGCGAGGAGAGGTTGCGCGCAGCGGCTGGGCATCGCAGGCGGAGCAGCCGACGGCGTGGAGCTGCCACGCTCGCTGGTGAACTTTCCCTCCTCCTGACGGCAACGACGACAATAACCGGAGGCAGACCTCTACACCATCGACACCAAAGGCGAAGACGAAGAGGATGCTGACGGTAGACGGGCTGTCACACCCTGAAGCTCTTCTCCCAAGCCCAAATTTAATTAATAAATGGTATTGAGAAATTACCGGTGTAAAAGCAAGAGAGAAACCCTAATTGAATTAATGCAAATAATAAACGGAAATGGCATGTGGAATTTTTCTTGAGTTCTACATGTCAAAATATGCTAACAGGATTTTTAGTGAAATTTTCAGAGCTCTAGAAATAATTTTAACCAATTAAAAATGAGCACAAGCATTATTTAATCCCTGGAAATTCTTTTCCCCTTTCTCCTTTTTCTTTCTCCCTCTTTTTCCTAATGGGCCGCCGGCCCATTCCCTATCCTTCTCCCTCCCGCACCCTTGCTGGGCCGGCCGAAGGCCACGGCCTAGCAGCCGCCCGCACCCCCCTCCTCTCTCTCTCCCGGGGTCGCCGACAGGTGGGGCCCACCTGTAGGGCCCGTCTACAACCTCCACCCGGAGGAGGAGGCCGGCCTCCCCAACCGCCACTCCCACCTCTCCCTCGCCTCCCGGGCCACGTCGCCCATGTCGCCGCCTTCCCCCGCGCCTCCCCGCGCCTACTCCCTCTCTCTCCCGCCCGCGCCCGCGCCGACACGGCCGGGATTCTTTTTTTGAATCCCGCCGGCCACACCCTCTCTCCACCCCATACTACTCCGGTGAAATCGGGCCATTTCCTGCTCCCCCGAGCCCTCTCTTCCCCTATTTAAGCATCACTGCACCTCCCTCTCCCTTTTTCCCCATTTCGCCGAGCCTCTTCGTGCTCTCCTCCGCCCTAGCGCCGCTGCCCTCCTCTCCGCCGCCGCCACCGCCGCTCCAGTCGCCGCTAGCAGCCGCTAGCCGTCGCGTCGAGCCGCGCCGTCGACACCGTCGTGTTCGCCGTCGTGCGGGCCGCCTCGTCCACCCCTCCTCCGTCGGAATCCACCGCCGGAACTCCTCCTTCGTTGCGCGCCGGTGAGCACCGCCATGGCCGCCGCCTTCGGCTGGCGTTCCCGCTCTCGATGATCTCTCTCTCCCTCTCTAATCTTCCCTATTTTTGTTCCTTAGGTCCTCTTGAAGCCCGTCCGCCTCTCGCCGTCCGCCGTCCGCTGCTCGCCGCGGCATTCGCTGTCGGTAAGGAACCCCCTCCCATCCCTCTCTCTCTCTCCCATACTGTCGACGCTGTTTTGTCGCGTCGCCTCGCTTTGGGGCCGTGCCGCCGTGCGTCGCCGTATAGCCGCCGCCGCCCCGCCGCTGTCTGCCGCATCGCCGCCGCCGTCCGCCGGTCGCTGCCGGTGCCGCGCTGTCGCCGCGTGGCCGCCAGGAACGTGTCGTGGGGCTGTGTCTTGTGGGTACAGGTGTACACATCTGATCAGAGTAATACTATTCGAATAGCCATGCCCGCGGTTATGGGCGGTCAACCAGATTCACCGTGATTAGTCTCACCCTAGTTTAGTCTAATGGAATTGATTAGTTCAAGAGGATGGTTGGGTCTGTTGCAACGTGGTGTAGCGTTGGACAGTGGATGGTAAATATTGTTTAATTATTACAACTGTTTTACTGCTTTCAACTACTGTTTATAAATGCTCGCTTTATGCAAATGAACCGCTCTAGCTACCCTTTGGTTATATCCTACATCATACCCCCTCTTTCGGTATGACTTGCTGAGTACGGTGGTTGTACTCAGTCTTGCTCTACTTTTCCCCAACCCCTGAGTTTGAGTATGCGTCAGATGGTGTGTTTTCGGAGGAGTAGGCTTCATCCGTGCCGTCGAGGATGCCTGTGGAGTGGTGTTCCCGCTGCAATCTAAGTCAAGGCTTAGCTCTAGTTATCTTTTATTTTCCGCTGCATTTATGTAAGACTTTTATAATATTTGTAAGACGTGGATCTGTATGTCAACTTTATCGTTTGTGTACCCCGGCCGGTCCTGGACGGGGGTTTTAATGCACATTCTACTTGGCATCTTGGGTACCTACCTCGCCAACATGGTGGTTGAGGCATCTGGAGGCACCGCTAACCACGCCTGCTAGGAGGCGGCATACCTGATGATGGCCAGGCTTCGTGACCGCCACAGCTACACCTTCCGCAGCACGGCATACCGCTTCCACCCTCGCCGAGCAGATGATGACGACTTCAGTACCTTCCACCCGACGGCTGGCGAGAACGACACCACCTTCAGCCACATTTGTGCCGTGATGAAGGGGATGGACAGGATGCACTCTGACCTGGACAAGGCATCCAAGGCCTTGAATGATGGAAAACTTGTGAGGATTATAGCCTTGAAGGATGAGATAACGCGCCTGAAGTAGGAGAACGCTCAGCTGAGGGGTCTCCCAGCTCCAGGAGGGGTCCGGATCCGCACCACGCCCGGCAAGACTACCACTGCACCCGTGCGCACTCAGCTTGCGCCCAGGAACCCACCTCCTCCAGCACCTTCCGCATCACCAGCACCTCTCGCAGCTCCAGCTCTAGCTCCTGCTCCAGTGTCAGCCCCCGTGTCCGCCCTCTCCTTCGCTCCAGCTTCAGCCTTTAGGGGTCCAGCCAGTGGCAATGGAGGTTGGTTGCCTGCTACTCCCAGTGGCAGCCGCGACCGCAACAGCAGTTCCAGCAGCTTAGAGCCGGGCAGTGGCGAGACGTACCTGCAGGACTCCAAGAGCCGCTCAGAGGGACCAGGAGACGAGCAGGAGGACGCCTTCGACTCCACTGACCGCAGGAGCCGTTCCGAGCATTAGGCTCATTTTCAGTTAGCATATCGTTCTGCTTAGTAATTGTCTGTTAGTTTGTGTGTTTAGGTTTGTTCACTTGTGGGTCAGTCGACGGTCGATATCATATGCCTATGATATGGCTGTCCTAATAAGGATTTGCTTGCTGTTTTAAGTGTTTTAATTTAGATCAGAACAATTGCAGTTTAAATTTCTATTTAATAAAGCTTAGTTCCTGAGCATCTACTCTTCCCCTCCGTCTGCTCCTCCTTCAGATGGTCTACACCAGGAATGGCGGCCGCACAGCGGGTGAGGGCAGCAGTGGCGAAGAACGCGCCGATGGTGGACACCCCAACAGCGCCTCCGGCAATGGTTCGCCACCGCTCCCCGAGAACCCAATGCTTGCACAAGTGATGGCCCATCAGACCCAGATGATGGCGGCCATGATGCAGCAGATGTAGCAGCAGCACCAGCAAATGCACCAGAGGATGCAGCAGCAGGCTGATCAGCACCAGCAGCAGTTTGGTCCCCCTCCCCCTCAGTCCAAGCCGCCAGAGTTTCTACGCGTCAGGCCACCCACCTTCTCTAGCACCACCAACCCCATGGAGGCAAATGACTGGCTCCATGCCATAGAGAAGAAGCTCAACCTTCTGCAGTGCAATGATCAGTAGAAGGTCGCCTTCGCCACACACCAGCTCCAGGGTCCCGCATCAGCTTGGTGGGACAACCACGTGGCAACCCGTCCGCCAGGCACAGAAGTCACTTGGGTGAAGTTCTGTCGCAGCTTCAAGAAGGCGCAGGTGCCAGACGGGGTCGTGGCACAAAAGAAGAGAAAATTCCGGGCACTCAACCAGGGCAACAGGACAGTGACTGAGTACCTGCATGAGTTCAATCGCCTAGCGCGATATGCATCGGAGGATGTCCGCACCGACGCAGAGAAGCAGGAGAAGTTCCTATCAGGCCTGGATGATGAGCTGACCAATCAACTGATTTCCGGGGATTACGCTGACTTCGAGAAGCTAGTAGACAAGGCAATCCGCCAGGAGGATCAGCGCAACAAGCTGGACAGGAAGAGGAAGGCCGCCTAGTTTAGGGCACACCGGGGAGGTCACCATAGGCTGCGCTTCACTCCCAGACAGCAGGGTGGACCCACCACCATGATTGTTCGCCAGCACCACCCCTATTCTTCCGGCAACTTCCACCAGGGTGCCAGTGGATGTCAGAACCACCAGGGAGGTCAGCCTAACCGCAGTGCAGCTCCGCGCCTACCAATGGCACCAGCACAGCCAACTCCACCAACTCAAGCCAAGAAGGAGACCAGAGCAAAGCCAGGGTCCTGCTACAACTGTGGCGAGCATGGCCACTTTGCTGACAAGTGCCCAAAGCCAAGGCGTGCCGGACCAAGGTTTTCTCAAGCTCGCGTCAACCACGCGTCCGCAGAAGAGGCACAAGTAGCACCAGAGGTCGTACTGGGTACGTTTCCTGTTAACTCAATCCCTGCAACAGTACTTTTCGATTCTGGTGCAACGCATTCTTTCATTTCCAAGAGGTTTCTTGGGATACATGGGGTAAGAAAAGAGGAGCTTAGTACACCAATGAGGGTTCATACCCCGGGAAATAGTTCAACCACGGTCAGTTATAGCCCTTCAGTGCTAATAGAAATCCACAAATCACAATTTCTAGCCAACCTCATCCTTCTTGAATCCAAAGACCTACATGTTATTCTTGGGATGGATTGGCTGACCAAGTTCAAGGGTGTCATTGATTGTGCAAATCGCACAGTCACCTTGATCAATGAGAAGGGAGAAACAGTGGTGTACAAGTCACCAGTCTCACCGAAGCAGGGAATCTCCTTGAATCAAATTAAGGTGGAAAATCCGGTGGTCACCGAGGAGAAGAGTTTGAGGAAATTGGAAGGTATTCCCATCATCTGCGAGTATCCAGAAGTGTTCCCCGATGTAACGCCCCGATTTTCGTTCGGGATTAAAAATCATTAAATAATGCATTTTCTAAAAATTAAATAAAAGTTAATCAATTTAATCAAGTGAATTATTGGGCGAATTAAAATTTTCCCTTAAAAGATCATTGGCCGAGAATATTTTGTAATATTCTTTGTGCCCTAAAACACTCTCCGGATTTTTCCGTGAATTTTCGGAGCTCAAGAAATAATTTTAAAAGCACAAAATTCATTTTAACCAATTAAAAAAAAAGAAAACAAATAAAATCCCCTCCCCTCCCTTTTGGGCTTGGCCCAAGCCTTCCCCTCCTCTCCCGTGGGCCGCGTGCCTCCTCCCTCTCTCGGCCGGCCCGCGCCTTGCGAAAGTCTGCTTTACGTCCCCCGGTTTCCCTCCTCTCTCTCCATCCGGCCGACAGGTGGGACCGTGGACCCCACCTGTCAGCTCCTCCTCCTACCTCTCGCCAGCCAACCCCAACCGCCATTGCCGGCCACGTCCCGCCAAATCCGGCGCCCTCCCGCTCGCGCCTTCGCGCCCAAACCAAGTAAAATCGGTTCCTCACCACCTCCTCCACCAAATCCCTCACTTTTCCCCAATTTTTGGCGCCAAATCGAGCCCCCACTTCGCCCACGATGTCGCCCACGTCGCCGGCCGTTGCCGCCTCAAATCCGCCACGTCCGGCCACGATTTCTCCTCCCCAATCCTATAAAAACGATCCCTGGAGCATCCTCTCTCTTTTCCCCTCCTCACCCGAGCCCGCCGCGCTCTCTCTCGCCCTCCCCACGCCGCTCCCGCGCGCCGCCGCTCGCCGTCGACTTCCCGCCGCGCGCCGCCGCCGCTCCAGACACCGCTGCGTTGCGCCGCCACCACCGTTAGCCTCGTTGTCCCGAGCTCCATCCCGACATCCACTTTATTTCCCAGAACCACCGCCGTGATGCCGTGCCCGCGCACAACCCGAGCCGCCGCCGCTTTTGCCGCCTCCGGCCGCCTCTTGCTGTAGCGCCCAGGCCAGCTGCGCCTCGTCCGCTGCTCGGTCGTCGTCTTCCGCCGCTCCAACCCATCCTCTAAGTTCGCCTGTGAGCTCTACCTCTTGTCGTCGCCATCGGCCTTCATTTCCAGTCACCCCGCATCGGTCCTCCCCTCCCTAACTCCCTCTTCTCCTTCTGAAGGTCAAGGGCGACCCCGTCCGCCCTCCGTCCTCGCAAGCCGCCATCGGGCAATTGTCGTCGCTGTCATCTTCCTCCGCGCCGGCCGCCGCTTCCGGTGAGGACCTCTCCTCCCTTCCCATTTTTTCCCGTCCCCCTTTCTTGCCGACTGCCGCCTCTTGGGGTGCGTCGCCGTCCCCGTGCGCGCCGCTGTCCTCCGGCCGCCCGCCGCCGTTCCACGTCGCCGGCTGCTGCCGCCGGTGGCCGCATGCCGCCGCCGCGCCTTGGCTCGGCCGGGCCGGCTTCGTGCCGCGCCTGTGCCCCTGGCTGCCGCTCCTCTCGGCCGCCCGATCGGCTCAGGCCGATCTGGGCTGTCCACTTGGTGGACGCGCACCCGAGGCCACGTGTGGACCATGTCCACCGTGCGCCCTCCCCCTTTGAGTCGCTGACATGTGGGGCCCGCGTGTCGGCGCCGGCCGCCCCTTGCTGACGTCAGCGAGGTCCATTTCCTTTGTAAAAATAAATAATAATTGCGCAATAAATCGAGTTTAATTCTAGAAATTCATTTAAATGGCTCAAAACTTCTAAAATTCATATCTAATTCATACGAACTCCAAATTGGGCCATTCAACTTGCAAAATTCATCTAAAATTGATCTCTATATGTTTGTTTACTTTTTATGTACTATTCCCTTGGTTTTTATTAGAGTTTTTCCTTGTTTTGCGTGCCAGCGTGTAGTTCCCGTCGTTTCGGAAGTCCGCGGTCGCGAGGAAAAGAGTTCGGAAGATCAAAGTGAAGAAGCAAGGCAAGTCACACATTCCCCTTGAGCATGTTGATCCCAATTTACAAATGTTTTATTGTTTGCAAATAAATATGCATATTTTGCTAATTACATGGGGTCATGGTTTTACATATCTGCTCGCTTGTGCCATATTTACTTGATATATGTCCTTTGTCAACATTGGGCAATAAATCGACTAGCTCATGTTACTTATGTGGCCTAGCTAGAACTATATGCTTAGCCATGCTTAATTACCACTAGCTTAGTTGATGGGATAATTACCGTATTAGACCTTTTAGTATCAGAATGAGCTGCGTGCTCGAGACATCTGGCCATGCTTACTGGTCGTAATTATCCAACTAAAATGCGACTGAATGGTGGGCTGTGGGTGCATGGTTTTGCTGGTCGCACCCATGGCAGTTAAGGACCGGTTCGTGGGATGCCCTGGAAGAACTTATCGTACTTACCACAAGCCAGCGTGGGGAACGGCTGGGCTTGTAGTGTAGCTTTCCTCTAGTCAACGCATCCAGGCAAGGGTGGGCGTGATGGAGCGGGGCGGGCCCTGCGACAGCCTCTGTCGCTTCCGGATTCACCTAGGCACGAGAGGGGACTGCCCGTTGCCCGCTGGGGACGGGGGTGAAACCTGAGGTGTGGTGTGCTTGGCTAGAGGGGGTTATGCGAAGGGTCCTGTCACGGCCTCTTTCCGGTATGTCGTGGTGGCATGTCGGTGCACGGAAACGTGTCGTGGGGCTGTGTCTTGTGGGTACAGTTGTACACCTCTGATCAGAGTAAAACTATTCGAATAGCCGTGCCCGCGATTATGGGCGGTCGACCAGATTCACCGTGATTAGTCCCATCTTAATAAATCGACCCAATACACTGTAGTTCTGGTGGGTTGGTTGGGCCTGTTCAACGTGGTGTAGCGTTGATCAGTGGAGATGTAATGTTACTTTAATTACTCAATAGTTTTACTGTTTTGCTCAATAAAATGTTTTACAACCGCCTTTATGCAAATAGCCACAAACCATCCTTGTATCCCCTTGCACATCTGCATCGTTGGTGTGGCTTGCTAAGTACGGTGGTTGTACTCAGCCTTGCTATTATTTTCCCCTTTTTAGAAGTGTAGTGCTTCTGAGCTGAAGACGAAGTTAGAAGACCAAGGCTCTGACCCTAGTTGAGTTTTGCCTGTGGAGTGGAGCTGATGCCCCGCTAGGATCGCTTTTTTCCGCTGCTGCTGCTTTTGTTTCGGTGTGAGGACTAAGTGCCTCTTCTGTAAGTATTTTACGTTTTATTTACGTTTGGAACTGTATATTACTTGTCGTTTTGTGTACCCTGGCTGGTCCTGGACAGGGATTTAATACACAAAATAGTCTGGAAATTTGGGCTAAATTTCTGGGCGTGACAAAGTGGTATCAGAGCCAACTTGATTATAGGTTGAGCCAAATGGTCAAACCCTAAGGACAAGTTTTCTGAAAACCCTATTTGCAAAATGTCTCCTCTTGCCCTTCGGCATTTCTTTGCGAAATGGTTTTTAAATTTCTCCTCCCTGCCCCTCCAATTCTTTTAGTTGTCAAACCTGGAGGACAAACCGCCAGCGTCATGCCTGTTCGGAAGTCAAGTCGAGCCTCAAGCTTCGTGCAAAGAGCGAAAAGATCTGCCCAGAGTCGTCGTTCCGCGAAGATTAAAGAAGAGTTTCCCCAGAGATGACCTAAACCCAATCTGTCCCAGAAGAGTAGTTTCGTTAGCTTCTAGATCGTGTGTTGTTTGCTTGTGTGTAGGGGTATGGTTTGCGTCATTGGTGGGGATGCGACCATACTAGGTTGTTTGCTTAAGCAACTTGAATCAATAAAAATCTACTCACAACAGATCATTAGTCAAGTGGTTTAAGGTCTTATCTTTAGCAACCCCTCTCTTCCACCTCTCTTCCGCCCTGGCAGAAGATGGACAGTGTTAGAGAGAAGAGCAACGATGGTGTATTAAAGTCACAGATCAATGGTTCAGTTGAAAGCTGCAAGGTACCCCAATGCCAGAAGAACCCCTGCTCCTGATTAACTTTTGGTGTCCAAGACCAGATGATGGGTGTATTGATGCAGGAGATGCAAAGCTTGATGCAAGGTCAGATGTAGCGGAAGTAACTCCAGCCGCAGTGTGTTGAGGTCAGAATCAGTGGATCAGTCCGAGACAACAAGCTACCAGCTGAGTCAGAGCACCTCGCTCTGGTCAGATTATGGTTAGCCAAGGTCAGATGATGGATGTGTCAGATGTTGATGCAGCAACCACAGAGTCCGATGCAACAGATGCAACGACAGTGTCTCCAACAACAGGTACAAGCTCAGATGCAAGCCGGAATCAGGATCAGAGCCAAAGCCAGTTTGTTTTCCAAGAGCAAGCACCCGCAACCCCAAATAGTAGACCACCAAGCCCTTAGCAGACCAGCACAGCCAAGCCGCCACTAATCCTAGGAGCAACAAGTGATACCTACAGAAGGTATGGGTTTCGAGGGCACCGATAAAGATTCTATTGTTTCGCTAGCAACTGCTTCAAGGCTACAGAATCAGCATTAGTAGGGCAATCAATGTCAGGGAATCAGTGATCTACTTTAACTACAGAGAGACAGCTCAATTCTTCAGCAGCGACTGCAGTCAATGTCTCAAGCATCAGACTTCAATGTGGTTATCAACATCAGCCATGCACCTCATGCTGCTCCAGCTCAGTGGTCTGGCAAGAAATTAATAGAAGAGTTGCACCAACAGTGAGAAGGTCTCGTTCCTTTCAGCTACCAAGAGGATTGATGGTTGTCTTAGGAACGTCATCAGTCAAAGTTTTGTTCTTATGGGAGCTTCAGCTCGTAACCAACAAAAGGACAAGTCAACCATGTCAGAATCACAATGGGTAAATGTGCTACCGATTAGCAGTTCGGTAAGCAAGAGTCAACAATTGTGCACAGGCCTTTGGTGTTCAAATACCGTCCTCATGCATAGAAGTTCCAATCCAGTGATATAGTTGGAAGGGGAATATTGAATAGAGTAGGAGTCAAGCGGTTCTTTCCTTTTCACCTTTGAGTATGCAAAAGCAAGTTAACATGTGTATCTGCAAGTTACAAGAAACCAAGAGTTTCCCTTCTAACTCATCGCACTTTTGTTGTGCTCCAAAACCTGTTTGCGAGCCAGTAAAGAAAGGATTAACCAATGAAGTGACAATGGTTGGATCCATAGCGCTCGACACTATGAAATCTCTCTAAAGGCAGTATCAAGGGTATTCAAGTGTAAGGAGTAATGAAAAAAAAATTCAGAAGTAACACCATACAAGGAATCTTGGGAACTCTCTACTCGTGGAAACCGTTAGAGAATGGTAAGCTGCAATTACACCTTAGTGGTACGATTACGAATCATGGATGGTTCTCCATAAGTTCGAAGCAACCACTATGAATTCCAGAAATCCTCATGATGTTTCTCGGAAGTTGGCAGAAATTGTTCCATACATGGGCGAGAAATATACAAGAATCAGGGTGTGTGGCAGAGAACCTCTTTTCTACATATCAGCTTTACCGAAGATATGAATGTGAAGTTGTTATCATCAGAGAGTAGAAACTCTCGGCAGCATCAAAGTCAGTTTTCGGCAGACGCCCAGATTGCAGTATTTTGGGGAAAGCAGTTGCAGGGCTTATAGTACGTCAACCCAGGAAGAGTCAACAAAGGAGGATCGACGAAGTGTAATGTCGTGTCAAGAGAAGGACTCTTGAGTTTGATCTGCTAAGTGATCAGTGCTTGTTTCACAGAGTGACAGCTATGCAATCTGTTTAAGCATATGGTACCGAAGTCAGGCCAGAAGCATGTTAGTTATGCCAGCAGTAGAACTGACGGGGAAGTAGTCAAGAGTTAGTAAGATCAGGAGCTAAATGAGAATTTCTTTATGAGGAGTTTCCTATCAACAACTGAGGGTTAAGTTCCAAGTCTTGTCCTGGATGAAAGTGCATCGTCATTGCTTTATTTTGATTGATCGATGAAGTTTTCTATTTTCAAAGTCAGGGCCATTCGTAAATTCGAGAAGTGTCGATTTTTCTTCAAGGACAATAGTTCAATTATTCCCGGTCACGCGAAAGTATGACTACTCTCTATAAGGGGGGTAGGTCGCAGAGATGAGTTTTGGTTCACCTCGTTGCCGTTTCCCTTAAAGATTCAACCCAGTGCAGCAAGTTGGTTAGTACTTGAAAGAGCCAGCTGCAAGGCGTCAGCAGAGTAACACTGATCCCAAGTTGTCTAATTGAATTCGAAGGTACGCCGGTGAGGCCAGGTCAACCGTTTGGCTTAAAGAAGTAGCATCAGGAACAGCCGCAATCCAGACAAGGACAGACCAAGCCAATTTCCTGAAAATACTTGTGGTTTGAATCAAGAGCAAGTCAAGCAAAGTCATTGTCTGTGGGTTACGGAAGTCAGTTTCAAGGTTTTGGAAAAACTACACCGATCCCCGGTCAGCAAAGTGAATCCTCAGTTTATCTAATTGCCAGCATTAGCAATTCAGTCCAAAAAAAATAGAAGTTCTACGAGCACTAGCAGTTCTGGTCAAGGTCAGACTAATCAGAGTCGGTACGTCAGTTTATGGGAAGCAACAGAACAGCAAGCTTATGCAGGTTTGGTTCATCGAGCAATCGGTCAGTTGAATCAGAAAGAGGCAGCATGTGTAAGCAGATCAGTCAGACCGCTCGCCAGCACCAGCTTTCTTTCTAGCCATCCCAGAATCTCGGGACGAGATTCCTATAAGGGGGGTAGATTTGTAACGCCCCGATTTTCGTTCGGGATTAAAAATCATTAAATAATGCATTTTCTAAAAATTAAATAAAAGTTAATCAATTTAATCAAGTGAATTATTGGGCGAATTAAAATTTTCCCTTAAAAGATCATTGGCCGAGAATATTTTGTAATATTCTTTGTGCCCTAAAACACTCTCCGGATTTTTCCGTGAATTTTCGGAGCTCAAGAAATAATTTTAAAAGCACAAAGTTCATTTTAACCAATTAAAAAAAAAGAAAACAAATAAAATCCCCTCCCCTCCCTTTTGGGCTTGGCCCAAGCCTTCCCCTCCTCTCCCGTGGGCCGCGCGCCTCCTCCCTCTCTCGGCCGGCCCGCGCCTTGCGAAAGTCTGCTTTACGTCCCCCGGTTTCCCTCCTCTCTCTCCATCCGGCCGACAGGTGGGACCGTGGACCCCACCTGTCAGCTCCTCCTCCTACCTCTCGCCGGCCAACCCCAACCGCCATTACCGGCCACGTCCCACCAAATCCGGTGCCCTCCCGCTCGCGCCTTCGCGCCCAAACCAAGTAAAATCGGTTCCTCACCACCTCCTCCACCAAATCCCTCACTTTTCCCCAATTTTTGGCGCCAAATCGAGCCCCCACTTCGCCCACGATGTCGCCCACGTCGCCGGCCGTTGCCGCCTCAAATCCACCACGTCCGGCCACGATTTCTCCTCCCCAATCCTATAAAAACGATCCCCGGAGCATCCTCTCTCTTTTCCCCTCCTCACCCGAGCCCGCCGCGCTCTCTCTCGCCCTCCCCACGCCGCTCCCGCGCGCCGCCGCTCGCCGTCGACTTCCAGCCGCGCGCCGTCGCCGCTCCAGACACCGCCGCGTTGCGCCGCCACCACCGTTAGCCTCGTTGTCCCGAGCTCCATCCCGGCATCCACTTTATTTCCCAGAACCACTGCCGTGATGCCGTGCCCGCGCGCAACCCGAGCCGCCGCCGCTTTTGCCGCCTCCAGCCGCCTCTTGCTGCAGCGCCCAGGCCAGCCGCGCCTCGTCCGCTGCACGGTCGTCGTCTTCCGCCGCTCCAACCCATCCTCTAAGTTCGCCTGTGAGCTCTACCTCTTGTCGTCGCCATCGGCCTTCATTTCCAATCACCCCGCATCAGTCCTCCCCTCCCTAACTCCCTCTTCTCCTTCTGAAGGTCAAGGGCGACCCCGTCCGCCCTCCGTCCTCGCAAGCCGCCATCGGGCAATCGTCGTCGCCGTCATCTTCCTCCGCGCCGGCCGCCGCTTCCGGTAAGGACCTCTCCTCTCTTCCCTTTTTTTTCCGTCCCCCTTTCTTGCCGACCGCCGCCTCTTGGGGTGCGTCGCCGTCCCCGTGCGCGCCGCTGTCCTCCGGCCGCCCGCCGCCGTTCCACGTCGCCGGCTGCTGCCGCCGGTGGCCGCATGCTGCCGCCGCGCCTTGGCTCGGCCGGGCCGGCTTCGTGTCGCGCCTGTGCCCCTGGCTGCCGCTCCCCTCGGCCGCCCGATCGGCTCAGGCCGATCTGGGCCGTCCACGTGGTGGACGCGCACCCGAGGCCACGTGTGGACCATGTCCACCGTGCGCCCTCCCCCTTTGACTCGCTGACGTGTGGGGCCCGCGTGTCGGCACCGGCCGCCCCTTGCTGACGTCAGCGAGGTCCATTTCCTTTGTAAAAATAAATAATAATTGCGCAATAAATCGAGTTTAATTCTAGAAATTCATTTAAATGGCTCAAAACTTCTAAAATTGATATCTAATTCATACGAACTCCAAATTAGGCCATTCAACTTGCAAAATTCATCTAAAATTGATCTCTACATGTTTGTTTACTTTTTATGTAGTGTTGCCTTGGTTTTTATTAGAGTTTTTCCTTGTTTTGCATGCCAGCGTGTAGTTCCCGTCGTTTCGGAAGTCCGCGGTCGCGAGGAAAAGAGTTCGGAAGATCAAAGTGAAGAAGCAAGGCAAGTCACACATTCCCCTTGAGCATGTTGATCCCAATTTACAAATGTTTTACTGTTTGCAAATAAATATGCATATTTTGCTAATTACATGGGGTCAGGGTTTTACCTATCTGCTCGCTTGTGCCATATTTACTTGATATATGTCCTTTGTCAACATTGGGTAATAAATGGACTAGCTCATGTTACTTATGTGACCTAGCTAGAACTATATGCTTAGCCATGCTTAATTACCACTAGCTCAGTTGATGGGATAATTACCGTATTAGACCTTTTAGTATCAGAATGAGCTGCGTGCTCGAGACATCTGGCCATGCTTCATGGTCGTAATTATCCAACTAAAATGCGACTGAATGGTGGGCTGTGGGTGCATGGTTTTGCTGGTCGCACCCATGGCAGTTAAGGACCGGTTCGCGGGATGCCCTGGAAGAACTTATCGTACTTACCACAAGCCAGCGTGGGCAACGGCTGGGCTTGTAGTGTAGCTTTCCTCTAGTCGACGCATCCAGGCAAGGGTGGGCGTGATGGAGCGGGGCGGGCCCTGCGACGGCCTCTGTCGCTTCCGGATTCACCTAGGCACGAGAGGGGACTGCCCGTTACCCGCTGGGGACGGGGGTGAAACCTGAGGTGTGGTGTGCTTGGCTAGAGGGGGTTATGCGAAGGGTCCTGTCACGGCCTCTTTCCGGTATGTCATGGTGGCATGTCGGCGCACGGAAACGTGTCGTGTGGCTGTGTCTTGTGGGTATAGTTGTACACCTCTGATCAAAGTAAAACTATTCGAATAGCCGTGCCCGCGGTTATGGTGTGAGGACTAAGTGCCTCTTCTGTAAGTATTTTACGCTTTATTTACGTTTGGAACTGTATATTACTTGTCGTTTTGTGTACCCTGGCTGGTCCTGGACAGGGATTTAATACACAAAATAGTCTGGAAATTTGGGCTAAATTTCTGGGCGTGACACCCGAGGACCTCACCACTATGCCACCCTAGAGAGAGATCGAGTTCCGAATTGATTTGGCACCGGGAACTGCTCCAATTTACAAGAGGCCATACAGAATGGCAGCAAACAAGCTAGCGGAGGTCAAGAAGCAAGTGGATGAACAACTGCAAAAAGGGTACATTCAGCCGAGTACTTCACCTTGGGGTGCTCCGGTCATTTTTGTCGAGAAGAAGGACAAGACGAGGAGAATGTGCGTCGATTATCGCGCACTCAATGAGGTCATAATCAAGAACAAATATCCTTTGCCGTGGATTGATGATCTGTTTGATCAACTGAAAGGAGCTAAGGTGTTTTCCAAGACAGACCTGCGATCAGGCTATCACCAGTTGAGAATTCGGGAAGAGGACATTCCCAAGACAGCGTTCACCACTCGGTATGGGTTGTATGAGTGCACGGTTATGTCTTTTGGACTCACCAATGCACCTGCATTCTTCATGAACCTGATGAACAAAGTGCTCATGGAATTTCTGTATAAGTTTGTCGTGGTATTCATTGATGACATTCTTATCTATTCCAAATTGGAAGAAGAGCATGAGCAACATCTTCATCTGGTACTCAAGAAGTTGCAAGAGCACCAGCTTTGTGCCAAGTTCAGCAAATGCGACTTCTGGTTATCAGAGGTCAAATTCTTGGGTCACGTCATTACAGCTTAGGGTGTGGCAGTTGATCCATCGAATGTGGAGTCAGTTACCAAGTGGACCCCACCTAAGACAGTGTCATAGATTCGGAGTTTCCTTGGACTTGCGGGTTATTACCGTCAGTTCATTGAAAATTTCTCCAGGATTGCCAGACCTATGATTCAGTTGCTTAAGAAAGACGAGAAATTCAAGTGGGCAGCCGAGTGTGGCAAGAGTTTTGAGGAGCTCAAGAAGAAATTAGTGTCTGCTCCAGTTCTGATTCTGCCCGATCAGACGAAAGACTTCCAAGTCTATTGCGACGCGTCCCGCCAAGGGCTAGGATGTGTTCTGATGCAAGAAGGTCAAGTGGTCGCATACGCCTCGCGGCAATTGCGCCCATATGAAAGCAATTACCCTACTCATGATCTAGAGTTGGCAGCAGTGGTCCACCCTCTAAAAATGTGGCGGCACTACCTCATCGGTAACCGTTGTGAAGTTTACACGGATCACAAGAGTCTGAAGTATATCTTCACCCAGCCTGATTTGAATCTCCGACAGCGAAGATGGTTAGAGTTGATAAAATATTACGACATGGGGATACACTATCATCCAGGCAAAGCTAATGTGGTAGCAGATGCTCTGAGCAGGAAAAGCTACTGCAACGCCTTGGGTATTGGAGACATGAGTGACAAGTTGCTACAAGAGCTTGAACATCTCAACTTGGGAATTGTAGAACATGGGTACGTGGCTGCCCTGGAGGCACGGCTTACGCTCGTGGACCAAGTCCGAGCAGCTCAGGTAAATGATCTTGAAATAGCTGAGCTGAAAAAGAATATGAGGGTCGGAAAAGCCCGGGACTTCCATGAAGATGAACACGGCACAATCTAGTTGGGAGAAAGATTATGCGTACCTGATGACAAAGAGCTGAAAGACCTGGTACTCAGCGAGGCTCATCAGACTCAATACTCCATTCATCCAGGCAGTACCCAAGGAGGAGGCCGGCCTCCCCAACCACCACTCCCGCCTCTCCCTCGCCTCCCGGGCCACGTCGCCCACGTCGCCGCCTTCCCCCGCGCCTCCCCACGTCTACTCCCTCTATCTCCCGCCCACGCCCGCGCCGAAATGGCCTGCACCTCCCCGCGCCTACTCC
Source organism: Oryza sativa Japonica Group (assembly GCF_034140825.1). Lineage (NCBI taxonomy): Eukaryota > Viridiplantae > Streptophyta > Magnoliopsida > Poales > Poaceae > Oryza > Oryza sativa. Next base: position 14,949,388 of record NC_089046.1, read on the forward strand.
CTCTCTCTCCCGCCTGCGCCCGCGCCGAAACGGCCGGGATTCAATTTTTGAATCCCGACGGCCACACCCTCTCTCCACCCCCCACTACTCCGGTGAAATCGGGCCATTTCCCGCTCCCCCGAGCCCTCTCTTCCTCTATTTAAGCATCACCGCACCTCCCTCTCCCTTTTTCCCCATTTCGACGAGCCTCCCCGTGCTCTCCTCCGCCCTAGCACCGCTGCCCTCCTCTCCGCCACCGCCGCCGCCGCTCCGGTCGCTGCAAGCCGTTGTTGCCGAGCCGCGCCGTCGACGCCGTCACATTCGCCGTCGTGCGGGCCGCCTCATCCACCTCTCCTCTGTCGGAATCTACCGCCAGAACTCCTCCTTCGTTGCGCGCCGGTGAGCACCGCCATGGCCGCCGCCTTTGGCCGGCGTTCCCGCTCTCGATGATCTCTCTCTCCCTCTCTAATCTTCCCCATTTTTGTTCCTTAGGTTCTCTTGAAGCCCGTCCGCCTCTCGTCGTCCGCCGTCCGCCGCTCGCCGCGCCGTTCGCCGTCGGTGAGGAACCCCCACCCATCCCTCTCTCTCTCCCGTACTGCCGCCGCCGGTTTGTCGTGTCGCCTCGCTTTGGGGCTGTGCCGCCGTGCATCGCCGTGTAGCCACCGCCGCGCCGCCGCTGTCTACCGCATCGCCGCCGCCGTCCGCCGGTCGCCGCCGGTGCCGCGCCGTCGCCGAGTGGCCGCTGGGCCGGCTTGAGCCGTCCGTGCGCGCCGCCGCGTGCTGCCCCGCCGTGGCTGCCACGTCGGCGCCACGTCAGCACCACGTGGTGCGCCGCCTCCCTCCCGGTCCGAGAACCCGGTCCTTCGCGGACCGGCATCCCGAGCCTATGACATGTGGGGCCCACCTGTCGGCGCTGCTCTCTCTCTCCGATGACATCGCCAGGGTTAAATATTATGCAATAAATCAATTAAGGACTTTTCTGTTTATAGTAAAATCACAGTGAATCTTCTAAAATTCATAGAAAATTCATCCGTGCTCCGTTTAAGCCCATTCAAGTCTTAGTAAATCAAGAAAAATGCAAAGAATCCATTAAAAATGGTTTTGTTCTCTATTTCAGTAGTCTTACAGCCTGTTTGCATTGTTTGCTTTGTATGTCGCTTAGATTCTGGCTCTCCCGACGCTCCGGTGTACATTGAGATAGTTGCCGAGGTTCCTCCAGTAGCAGAGCAAGGCAAGTCATGCTTGTCACTTGAACATATTGATCCCATAATGCAAATGCTCTATTGTTTTTCTTTAAATACTGAATTGTTTTATAATGTTACTATGGAATGGTTACCTACTGTTTCAGCCATGCTATTTGTACCATGCTCCTTTGTTAGCTTGGGATATAATATGAATAGATATTGGATTAGGGAATGCTTAGCCATGCTTAATTCAAGTAGCACACAATGGGCCCCGCAAAAAAAAGTAGCACACAATGGGGGAATTACATTAATGCATAGATATCAGATTCTAGTATTGATGTTGGTTTAGTGCCACCATTCCGGTGTTGGTTAATTAAAAGATACAAAATGGTGGGCTGTGGGTGCATGGTTTTGATGGTTGCGCCCATGGCACTTAAGGACAGGTTCACGGGAAACCCTGGAAGAATTCCTCGTACTTACCACAACCAGCGTGGGCAACGGCTGGGCTTGTAGTGTAGCTTTCCTCTAGCTGACGCATCCTGGCAAGGGTGAGCGTGTTGGAGTTCGGATGGGCCCTGCGATGGCCTATGCGGCTTTCAGATTCACCTAGGCACGATAGGGGACTGCCTGCTACCTTGCAAGGAGTGGGGGTGAAACCTGAGGTGTGGTGTGTTTGGTTAGAGGGTGTTATGCGAAGGGTCCTGTCACGACCTCTTTTCGGTATGTCGTGGTGGCATGTCGGCACACGGGAACGTGTCGTGGGGCTGTGTCTTGTGGGTACAGTTGTACACCTCTGATCAGAGTAAAACTATTCGAATAGTCGTGCCCGCGGTTATGGGCGGTCAACCAGATTCACCGTGATTAGTCTCACCCTAGTTTAGTCTAATGGAATTGATTAGTTCAGGTGGATGGTTGGGCCTGTTGCAATGTGGTGTAGCGTTGGACAATGGATGGTAAATATTGTTTAATTATTACAACTGTTTTACTGCTTTCAACTACTGTTTATAAATGCTCGCTTTATGCAAATGAATCGCTCTAGCTACCCTTTGGTTATATCCTGCATCATACCCCCTGTTCCGGTATGACTTGCTAAGTATGGTGGTTGTACTCAGTCTTGCTCTACTTTTCCCCAACCCCAGAGTTTGAGTATGCGTCAGATGGTGGCTTTTCCGGGGAGTAGGCTTCGTCCGTGCTGTCGAGGATGCCTGTGGAGTGGTGTTCCCGCTGCAATCCAAGTCAAGGCTTAGCTCCAGTTATCTTTTATTTTCTGCTGCATTTATGTAAGACTTTTATAATGTTTGTAAGACGTGGATCTGTATGTCAACTTTGTCGTTTGTGTACCCCGGCCGGTCCTAGACGGGGGTTTTAATGCACATTCTCTTTGGAATTCTATTCGGGAATTTCTGGGCGTGACACGGGCGGAGGCGTTGAAGATGAGCATGACCGCGGGCTCCGTACCGGGAGCCGGAGCCCGCCTTCCATTCTCCAGCAAGCATGCAGCTCCACGCCGTCGGCTGCTCCGCTTGTGCTGCCCAGCCACCGCGTGCCGCCCCTTCTCGCCCAGCCACCGCGCGCCGCCTCCTTCTTCGCCCGCACGTGAGCTACCCCTCCTCGCTTGGCCGCCGCGAGATGCTCCGCCCACCGTCCGCCGTCGCTCCGCCTACTGCTCCCCTCTGCCCGCCGCTCGCCGTTCTGTACGAGTCCGGGATAGAGAGGGGGGGATAGAGAGAAGAGGGGGCTGACATGTGGGACCACATGGTCCCCACCTTTTCTTATTTTTTGTGTGGTTGACATGTGGGTCCCATGGTTTTTTAATTATTTTTCTGGGATCCAATTGCCACATAAGTGCCACGTCAATACCACGTGGGATGAGGACCTAGTCAAAGGGAGCCACGTAGGCGCCACATCATCCAACACCGGGCACAATACTTCCGAGGTACCTTTTCTGCACGGTTTTATAAGTTGAGGGATGTGTTGTATCCGGTTTTCTAGACTGAGGATGAAAAAAAGACTGGGCGACAAATTAAGGGACCTAAACTGAACTTATTCCCCCTATAGTTCAACAAAGAAATAAGTTCACCTGTCGTCCCTCAACATTACACCGAGTTTGTGGAAATACGAGAAATCTTCACCCCTAAATTATACAAAACCGTTCAATTTAGATCCCATGGCAGTATAGAAGCCTGGTTTCGCTACGTGGCATCCCACTCAGCAAAAAAAATATTAATAAATATATGGGACCTATGTAAGTGAGAGAAAAAATGATGTGGGCCCCACATCTCTTCTTTCCTTTTTCTCTTCTCTCCTCTCTTCTCATTTGCTTTCTTCTCTCCACCACGCGCGGCGGCCGGTGGCAGAGCAGGCCTGGCGGCGCGCCGAGCGGACACTGCAGCCAGCGCAGCGAGAATGACGATGCACAGAGTGGTCGCAGCAACGGGCGAGCGCGCGGGGAAGAAGAGGGAGACGGGGAAAGGAGGCGGCCGACACGATGGCGCCGGCGATAGAGGTGGAGAGAGGCGGCCACGTGACGGCGCTGGCGGGAGAGGGGGAGAGAGGCGGCCGGTGCGACCGCTCGTGACGGCAGGGGAGGCGCCCAGCACGGGCGGGAGAGGGGAACAGAAGTGGCCAGCGACGGCGAGGCGAGAGAGGCGACCGTGTGTTGCAACGGGTGAAATCTATTTTAATGTTATTATTGTTATATGGTTTAGTTTAGATGAAATTCACTATGAGAGTTCGCTTGGATATATATATTTCTAGAAAATCATGAGCTGCAGTTAGGAGTCCGATCGTCTCAAGTTAGCATGCAAGTTTCTTTAAACATATTTCTTACATGATTCCTGCTGTATTACCAAAAGCGAACGATCTTAAAAACCGACTTAAATACGGATATGTATTTCTAAAAGCAAACAAAGTTAAAAACTGACCCATACACGAATGACGTATCAAAATACCGGCAAAAATATCTTCAACTTTTATAAAAAAAATGCCCTTGTGTTGCAACGGGTGAAGTCTATTTTAATCTTATTATTGTTATAAGGTTTAGCTGCTTAAAACCTAATTCTGAACAAACATGTAGCTATTTCATTTGACATTTTTAAAGTAATAAGAAACTCTTACACTTTTAAGCCTTTGGTCTTTTTAAAGCTATGAGACACTCTTACATTGTTTAACCAAAGAGGCTAGATTGGAGTAGCTTATTCGGAGATACAACTCTATATAAGCCAAAAAGTCGGCTTAAAAATTTAAGCCAATAAGCCTATGCATTGTCACATCCGGAATTTCTAATCAAAATTCCAAACGCTTACATGTGTGTAAACCCTCGTCCACGAATCAGCCGAGGCACACAATAACAAATTGATAATAGAGTACAATTATTACTCTAATTAATAAGCGAATAAAATGTTATTACAGAGGTAGATAGTTCCTCTGTCACGCCCGGAATTTCTATCCAAAATTCCAAACGCTTACATGTGTGTAAACCCTCGTCCAGGAATCAGCCGAGGCACATAATAACAAATTGATAATAGAGTACAATTATTACTCTAATTAATAAGCGAATAAAATGTCATTACAGAGGTAGATAGTTCCTCTCAATCAATAAAGTTCTGAGCAGTGGAAAAAAAAAAGAAATAGCGCAGGCGACTCCTCTCCATAGGCAGCTTGACCAGGGCTACGCCTAATCATCCACACCATCAGCATCACTGTAGAACTCCTCCTCTGATGAATGATTGCAAGGTGAGTATATGACATACTCAGCAAGCCACGCAGCAAATATGCAAGTGCACAGGATAACAAAGGATGGCATAGTATAGTCTCATTTGCATAAATAGCATTTAATAAATATTTCAGAATTTAATAAAACAGTAGAGTAGAGTATTAATTAAACAATATTAATCCAACGCTATACAGCATACCCTGTTGCATAGGCCCAACCGTTCTGAACAACCAATCCCAGTTGCACAGTTCTATCTCCAAACCAGGAATTAACCATTCCAAACCAGGAGCTAAACAAGTTATTACCAAGTACAGCATCATTTATTATGGTGAGAAGTGTGAAACTAATCACGAAAGACATTGTTAGACCCGCCCATAACCGCGGGCACGGCTATTTGAATAGTTCAAACTCTGGCCAGAGGTGTACCACTGTACCCACAAGGCACAACCTCAACATCATGTCAACCATGCGTCGCGATACTTGACAAGTACCCGAATAGAGATTGTGACAATACCCTCTATATAATATAATTCAAAGCAGTGCACTGTTCCCGGATCATAATCACCCCCTTATAAACAAGGTATGGACTCCCCAGCGACCCCCGTTGGCTTATCTCCGCCACTTCACAGTCTGGTGCTCTACGATGAACCATACTATACAGAAAGTAAAGCCGTTGCCCACGCTGGCTTGTGGTTGGCATGGTAAATGTTTCACAACCGAAAATCGTGAACCGGTCCTTAATTGTCATGAGCACGACCATCAAAACCATATGCTCACAACCCACCATTATCAGGTTTTAGTTGGCAAATTAATTACTTAACCAATCATGATTAACCATCATGATCTATCATTAAGTTATCATTAAATAATAGTGAAGCATAAGTTATTCTAGTAGTGTGCTAATGTTTCTAAGCATGGCTAAGCAATCATATCTAATATCTAGCTGAACTAATATGTAAAGCTCAACTAGTCAAATTATAATAACCCACGGTATCAAAGAATAAAGTAATCAAGAACAAAAAGGGCTATAACAAAACAATAGGTTATTTCCACCCAATGACATTCAAAAATATATGCAGTAGTTGAATAGAAACAATAGCTTTAAACAGGATCAACATGCTCAAAGGGTTGTTTGGGATCTGTGTGACTTGTCTTGCTGGCCTTGGAACTCTTCAAACTCTTCTCCTGCAAATTTGGACTCTCCGGGAACGTCGGAATCTAAAGAGAAAAGAGCAAAATCACCAAAACAACACATAAACAAGCATGAACAGTACATGTGGATATTTTTAACATGTAGATCTCAATTTTAGAAAAATTTAGAGACTTGAACCAACTAAATCCGAGCTAAGATGAATTAGTTATGAATTTTCAAAGATTAAATCAGATTAAATCATTTATATAGATTTTAATGGAATTATGACGCAATAATGAATTATTTTTGAAAAGAAAAAGGGGATTATTGCATCAGCGGCTAGGGTTTACGGTGGACCGGGTGCACGGCGGCGGCTCACGGAAACGAACGGCCGAGGTCGATCCTATCCAAAACGAACGGCCGAGATCTAATCGGTTCATCGCGGGTCCACGGCGACCGGCAACGATGATGTCGGCGATGACGTCCTCACCGGCGGCGGCTCGAACGCGCATGCTCGCCAGCGAACGACGGCGCGGCGGTGCAAACGGAGGGCACCAGCACGTAGAGGGCGACGCGGCGATCCTTACCGAGGCACGAACGGCGGCGAGCAGCGACCGGACGATGACGGCGACGAGGAAGAAGCGGCGGCGACGGTCAGCTCGACGACGACGGCGGCCTTCCAACGATCCTCGGCGACGACGGAGGGGTGGACGAGGACGGCGACGGCTTGGCAATCACGATAGCGGCCTTCCCGAGCGACGACGACGACCGGAGCGACGGCGGTGCTCGGCTAAACTCGCGGCGGCGACGGCGGCGCACAGTTGAACGCGGTTAGAGCGCTACGAGCGGCGGCGAGCTAAGGCGAGGGTGGCGGCGGAGAGAGGAGGGCTCGGGGGTCCTTTTATAGCGGCTAGGGGGCGGCGAGGAAGGCCCACGGCGCTAGAGCTCTACCGGCGGTGGAAGGCGAAGGCGAGGGAAAGTTAGGGTTCGGGAGAAGAAAACGAATCCGAATCAAACTCAAATCCGATGATTTCCAAACCGAATTAGGCGACGATTCCAAAAGAGAAAAGATAGAGGAGATCAAGGGGATCATTTCCCCTCTATTGATTTCACAGGAGAAGGAAAGGCGCGGCCGAATTGGAAGGGCGGCGGCGGCGCGGCTCGGCTAGGGTTCGGGCGCGAGGAGGACGATGGGTCCGACAGGTGGGACCCACCTGTCAGCGGCCAAGGGCGCGCGCGCGCGGGCAGCTGCGGGCAGACTGGGCCGACTAGGCCGGGAAAGAGAGAGAGGGCGGTTTTGGGCCGACTTTCGGCCCAAAGCCAAAAGGAGGATTTTTAAAACCTTTTCAATTTAAATTATTCATGAAATGCAATTCCATTTATTAAAAATACTTCCTTGGTTCAAATAAATCCCAGAAAAATCTAGGAACTATAGAATCAAGCAAAGTATTTAATAAAATTTTATCTGGCCCACTTTTATATTGGAATTTATTATTTAAAATTAGATCTTCTCTTCTAGGCTTTTAAAATTATTTCTAATAATTCCAGTTAAACAACAATTTATATAATTAAGGCTTTTTAGGGTGTGACAGCATTTAGATGACATTTTGACTTGTATATGAGAAAAAAGTTTCGCTGCTAGATTGGTTTGTGGATCCCCAAATTCGAGTGCTTAATTTGGTTGCAATCTATCTTGTTCTTGCTTGTGTTCTTCGATTCGCATGCAGTGATTAGCCTTCTTGGCGAGGTCAACCGGGTTTTGGCATGGTTGATAACCAGAGGAGACGTGGTGCTGCCATTGCGGGGATCAGTAGCGTGTTCGTTCAGAAGCCGGATCAAGTTGTGTCGTGACTCCGTCCAAATCGACTGTTTAAAAATACCTATCAGAAGATTGGGACCTAACACCCTCATCAAAATGGAAAAGGAGGGCCCACATGTTAGGTGTAACTGTCCGGAAGCTGCCTTAACTATCAAAACCGCCATGAGGACCCACCTGTCAGTGAGCAGACCGAAGCTAGAGGCATGTTGGGCCGGCCCAGGCTGGTGGCGCCCAACCAGCTCGGTCCTCCATGTGGACGCTCCAGATGCTCTCTCAATGACGGTTGCAGGGGCAAAATGGACAACTCGCATGGGTACAACCGTCATAACGACCCTATAAAAGGAGGAGCTCGCTTCACTTCTCAACACACTCAAGCAAGCTCAAGATTCCTCTCATACTTTATATTAGTAATTTAGTGCTAAGTGGAAGTAGTATAGAATAGTTCTCGGAGTTCTCGGAGTCTTCGGAAGAGTTTCGGTATGGCTTCAGTAGCTTTTCTATTCTCTTCTGTAATACTTTCGGAATTAATGAAATACTCTTCCTATTATATTTTCGGTATTTTCTTTAGTATGAGTACTGCTCTTACTTTACATTCGTGCCGATATAATTGTGTGGGTAGCTTACCAGAGATGTGCAATGGTGTGGGTTTAATGTCCGGTTCGTTGGTTGCTCTATGTCATCTGCAGAGGCGTATAGAAGTATTCATTAATGTAAGCATGATGCTTAGGTTAGTAAATATCATTAATTGAGCATATATGCTACGGGACAGTAGAGGTGGGCCGCTGATGGTGATAGCTCAGTACGTTTATTGCTTCTACGTTAGTATATATTCCTAAGGCAAATTCCTGGGGAGGGTACTCCTTTGTATTTAGCCCCAGTTGAACGGCCATGACAGGTTGTCGTAAGGAACTCGGCAACCCAGGGTGGTCTCTCGAAACACCAGTAGGGCACTATTAGGGTGTATTGGCCACATAATTGTATACTAGCAAATGTAGAGTAAAGTTTGAGTGTATACTAGAAGTACAGGAATTGAGTTCTTTCTATTTCTCTTATCACTTAGTTAGAATTATTTATATGAGGAATTCTATAAGCTTCGCTTCGTGTCACTCTACCCTTATATTAAATTAACCCCTGCTTAGACTTTGATGAAGGCAAGTAATATATATATGTATAGATTGGCATGGCTCTCTTTTTCACAATCTTCCCTTGGGATTAAACAAATACGATACCTTGGAATATTTCCGGGTGTAATAATACAATGGTATATTCGTGCGCTTGCGGATTACTTCTGTAACCATAAATATGCTAGGACTATTTCTGTGCCATTGATGGGAATAAATATTTCTAGTAATGTCGTTAAGAAATACCAACAGCTGTCTGGGTCGAGGGAAATGAGAGAAGCAAGTTCGAGCCTAGCGTGACAATATACGGGAACGACCATACGAGGAAATCTATCCAGCCTTTCTACGGATGTTACGATCCCCTGTCATACCCTCTATTCTTCCCTAGAGGAGAGAGTGGTTGGCATCAAGGTCTTCCAAAGGACAAAATAAACATGAGGATGCAAACGTGCGGAATGGCGATGATCTTGGTAAGTTTATCTTCAAACTAAGTTGCCTTATAGAATGATAATTGTGCGTTACATGATTGTACTAACCCAGACGTTTGTCACGTGTAGAATGTAACAGCAGGATACAACTCTCTATAAGGGACTAGTACTTCAATAAATTCCAATCGCATCATGGGATTTTCAATCCTATACTTCACGGTGAACGCCTGTTCCAGCAGTTCGCCGTTGACATGCACATCATGGTTGAGAGCTCCCATCTGGACTATGTGAAGAACAACCAGAAGGAGATAAGGGCCTACCTATATCAAAGGGTTGATGGATAGCATCCAGGCTGGGGAGAGTTGAGCAAGTGCAGTCTGCAAACGGACTATGCTGCTAGCGTCGTTCGTCGGTGGTGGCCGAAATATGAAGCGTCGATACATGGAGGCCATGGCCTTAGTACAAAACTACAGGAAGCCAGATGTATTCCTTATAATGACCATCAACCCCAAGTGGGATGAGATTACTTGCGAGCTTGAGCCTGGCCAGACACCACAAGATCATCCTGATCTCGTGGTCTGTGTGTTTCGAGCCAAGTTAGAGGACCTAAAGAAGTAGTTGTTCAAGAAGCACATCCTTAGCAAAGTCATTGCACACGTTTATCTTGTTGAGTCTAGAAGAGGGGTCTGCCACAGGCACACTTTTTTCTGATCATGAGTGGTCGATACAAGCTATCATCTTCGGAGAAATATGACCGCATCGTCTCAGTTGAGCTTCCGAACAAGAAATAATATCCAGAGCTATACAATATGGTTGTCAAGCATATGATGCATGGCCCTTGTGGTCGACTCAACGGTAGATGCTAATGCACGCGAGATGGAAAGTGCAGGAACAACTACCTGCGAGAGTTCAACGCCACAACTTCGCAAGGCAAGGATTCATACCCGTTGTATAGGAGACGTAATGACGGTAAGTGTAAGGGGGTTAGAGGACATCCTCTCGATAATAGGTGGGATGTCCCGTACAATCCTTATCTTCTATGGATGTACAACTCTCACATGAACGTGGAGGTTTGCTCGAGTATCAAGGCAGTAAAGTACCTGTTTAAAATACATATACAAGGGACAGGACAAGCCTCGATATCCATAAACGAGGTAGATAGCAACGGTGAAATCGATGAGATTCAGCGCTATAGGGATGCGAGTTGGGTGACCCCTCTAGAAGCCTTGTGGCATATATATGGTTTTGACATATGCCATTGCATGTGCCAAACATGCATATGTTGGCTTTCAATTCAGACAAGGATCTCCGTGATGTTCTTGATAAGGAAGACCCAGGCAGGTCGATGCTTACAGTGTATTGCGAGGCTAACAGGCAGCATGTCTGGGCTCGAGATATCCTTTATTGAGATTTCCCAATGTGGTTTACTTGGCAGACGGCAGGTAAGTACTGGAAGAAAAGAGATAGACGGGGCAAGGTCGGGAGAATTGTGTGTGCCCACCCGACAGAGGGGGAGCGCTACTATCTTCAGGTGCTTCTAAACCACGTGGCAAGCTCCACCTGATTCGAAGACCAACACACTGCTAATGGTGTGGTCATGTCATCGTTCCATGCTGCAGCTGAATGAAGGTGTATTATAGAGGCAGACAACACCCTCGACTAGTGCCTTATAGAGGCCGGGGTCTTCTAGATGCCAGTGTCACTACACAGGTTATTTGCTAATATATTTGTGTACTGCGAACCTAGCGATGTCCTTGCTCTTTGGGACAAACATCTAGATGTCATATCTGATGACTACACACTATTGGAGAAATGATCTTTGCTGGGTCACTCAAAAATCACATTAGTCCCGCTTTGAGTAAGAACCGGGACTAAAAATATATTTGAAACACACAAGTAATTTTTTATCTTTAGTCCCGGTTAGTGTTACTAACCGGGACTAAATATTATTTTTACTCCCGGTTTAAAAACATGTGAGAGCCCTATTATATTTAGTCCCAGTTGTTTATACTAACCGAGACCAAAGTTAAAAAAATAGTGAAAATCCCTGCCCCGAGCCACGCGCTACCTCATCCTCCCCGCCTTGTCCTTATCCTCTCCTCTTCTCCTCCTCCCCTCTCATTTTCTCTCCACCTCCTCCCCCTCCCCCTTCCCTCCTCTGACGACGGCGATAGCGATAGCGGGCGGCGGCCCAGCGGAAGCTACCGTGGTGGCACACGAGGCGGCAGTGGTGTAGGGCCGGCGTCCTCCCTTCCGCCAGATCCAGCGGGAGGGGAGGCCGGGCGGCGACGGCCTGGCGGAGGCGGCGGGGCGAAGGCGGCTTGGCGGCGGCGGCCGGGCGGTGGAGGCCGGGAGGCGGCGCACGGGCAGGCGGCTGGCGGCGACGTGTTTTGTGATTATTTTTGTTTTTGGAATAATTTGTAAATTTTGTTGTAGATTATTTTAGATTTGAGCATGATTTTGTGGATGATTTTGTGGATGTGATGAGAATTGTGGCTGATTTGTTGTGCATGATTTGGGGATAATTTGTGGGGATTTGAGGGTGACAATATATGCAAGCAGCAAAAAAATAAAGGAAAAAAATGCCTAACCAACCATGCTAAAGGTGGCTCTATGATCTTTAGACCCGATATAAAGATCTATCTTTACTTCTAGTTATTTTAACCAGGACTAAAGATAGACATCTTTAGTGCCGGATTTGGCATCCCGGTTTACAACCCGGGACTAAAATGGATTACAAATCGGGATTGAAGAGCCCTTCCCTAGTCGTGACAGGCAAAACAACACATGCTACAGGCAATGGGTAAGGATGAAATAGACGAAATCACATGATAGTACCCGAGAAGATCCCAGAGATTATTCATTTTCCCGAGATTCACGTAAAAAATGATTGAAGGAAAGGAAGGAGCGTGAAACCTCGTCGCCTGCTGCCTACACAGGCCACGTGATAAGGCCCATCAAGATTAGGTCCGATATATTAAGATTAGTCAACCGATAATCACTTTCCATCGATCGCACAACTCGCCGAATAAACAACGGCGACGCCGCCGCCAAATTCACCGAAACCAATCTACACCACCACCAAACGATGGATGCATATGCATCGCCGTCAATTCCCCCCTCGCCGCCACTGCCGCCGTCGCCGACACTGCCACTGCCGCCGACTCCACCGCCAATTAATGCCGCTGTCGCCGACTCCGCCGCCGCCGCCATTGTCGTCGCCGCTGCCACCGCCCCAACTGTCATCTTCGGCGCGGCCGCCGCCTTCATACGATAGAAGCAAACACTCTCAGCACAGATATCGATCAATTGGTAAGTTAAGCACCTTGCTTAATTAGTCCATGAAAACTATATAGCTATATGCTCTCCTGCGATTTGTGATACTTATAGCGGGCAGTACATTAGCTAACTACTAAGGTTAATGCATGGTACTGTAGATTAATGTATGGTACTGTAGATTAATGCAAGTTACTGTACATTAATTAATTGAAGCACCTAGCTAGCCATCCACTGTTATATTATAAAATAATTACGTATATATCAATTGCATTAATATATACTCCTACACTAGCTTATGCGCAGTTCTCAGGCTTGGCTCTTTACTTATGTTAGGAAATCATCTCTCACGCTCGCAAAACTGAGGGACTGATTAATGTATGATTAATTAAATATTAGTCTTTTAATTAGAACAACTAGATTTATATGGTTTTATAAAATAACTTTCAATTACAATTTTCTTTTTTTCATAAAAGCACCGTTTATAAGTTTGAAAAACGTGCACGCAAAAAAAAACAATGGAGTTGAGTTGGGAACTCCAACAAAAGAACTCAGCATAAAATCAACCTTGGCCCTCAGCTTATTTTACATAAAGAATACACTGTGTGGCATGATTCACCAAGAAAAATATAATTGATAGCTATGATCGAGCAAATTAAAGCATTGTACCAAATAATGTTACAATGATACTCCCTCCGTCCCATTTTAAGTACAACCATAATTTTCCGTGCCTAACTTTGATGGTTCGTCTTATTTGAAAATATTTTTAAAAAATTAAAATTATAAGTTATGCATAAAGTACTATTCATATTTTATCATCTCATAACAATAAAAATACTAATTATAAAAAATTTCAAATAAGACGGATGATTAAAGTTGGGCACGGAAACTCATGGTTGCACTTAAAATAGGACGGATGGAGTATTTACGTACCTGCCAATGGAACATGGAGTAATTTACTATAAAAATGTATAATATTTATTGGTTATTATGCTATATCTTTCCAGTGTTATATAATTTCCTTGTGCAATATAGATATCCTTGCTTAATCTCATGTGGTACTCAGGTCAATCAAGATGCTGACATGATTATAACCTGACCCTCGAAGAAAGCAAAAAAATCGGAATGTAAGGGTAACACTACTTATTTTTCGTCTCAATCTATTTAATTATGCCAAAGACTTATATACAAATTATTTCAATCACTAACATTTTTGGTGACTAAAATACTAATGTGAGCTGATGTGTAACTGAAAGGCAATTTAACTTGGCTTAACAAGGAAAATAACGTCAAAGAAAAAAGTATTTTTAATTTTCTATCACTGATATCCATTTTAGCTAGGCCATGCGTGTGTGAATGAGTGTATATGCAGACACACTATATTGATATAATAACGAGTGCAATAAGATGCTATGCTGATTAATTTATGTACTGTGCATGCCGAAAGTTTGATCTATGTGTATATGGTATTTACGAAATATAATTAGGTTCCTTGTTTTGTCAAATGCAGCACCACTTCAGACTGACGCATTCGTCCCCAACGCTCACTATGCCAAGTGGTGAAATAGTCTGAGCAACTGTCAACCAGACTTAGGAGCGGATGCAAATATGTGTAGTAGTACTCTTACTTTTTTACTGTTCATATCATCCGGTTCATATTGATGGTCAAATATTAATTAATTGTCTGATTTCGTAGGAGAAATACAACAAGATAAACCATTACATGGAAGTGTCCCATCAAACTACGAGCGTTCTGTTTGAACTTATTAACTCTACTTTTAGTCAAAATTTTATTTGATAGTCTTTTAATATAATATTAATTATGATATCACATTTTTATTACATGATAAATAATCCGAGGAGCATGGAGGATCCAAAGTCAGCATGCCAAATATTGATGTACCATCGAAATTGATACTATCTATGTTTGGCCAGACCCCAGCGAGTATCTCCCTCAAGGTACATTATTGTTTCACATACTTATCTTTGGTACAATGTATCTATAACATCTTGATACAGAATTCCATATTTGTTTTACAGATTATGAATCCCATTAAACTACGAGTGTTCTTGATATAATGGCTCAATTATCGATTGAATATTCTACTGAAAACTGTACAATGGTGGACATGGGAGAATTTCTTGTCTGGAAAAATCACCTAATGAGCCTTCTCTCTGAAGATGAATTTGTGAACGATGATGTAAGTACAACTACGCAACGTTAGAATTTAATTGCCAAGATATTCTTTAGTAATTATAGATTTTTAACTGAATCAATAGATCATCAGTGCATACATACATTGTATGAGGGAGCAAGCAAATAACGATAGGAAAGTGTATTATGAAAACCCTTTTCTTTCTGACTTGCTGAAAGGGGCTGAGGTCAATGGAGTAGACGAAGATAGTGATAACTTTATTACAAAAATAGTGAATAATTACCTTTTCAATGAACTGGTAATATTTGGCTCTCTATAATTGATAGGATATATAATATATATATGGTATTTCTAATGGATGATCACCTCAAATTAAATTACTCCATATGGGTAATTAACTACCCTAATGTTGTGCATTTGTGATATACACTTAAGAAAATCTCGTGTGCCACTAAGGATGTTGCTTTCACACTCATTTTGTTGGTACATCAGTAGATTTAGCAAAAAGAAAATGTCTTAGCTCGCCATCATCCTGCACATGTATTTATAAGTTAAATATTTGAAATAATATAATATAATATATGAATGATCAATGATTGTCAGGTCTTACATTAATAGCTGGCAAATGTAGTTCTTCATTTTTTCCATGTACACATCAAGAGATGAACAAAAAAACCTGACAAATTCCTAAGGAAATTGAATAGTTAGCTACCCTTGCACTACACAATTAAATTTACTGGTTTGAACAAATTTTTAAAAGATAACTTACCTATCAAGAAACGGATTATTGACGATTATTTGCCTCCACAAGGTGATGTCTTTATTCCACCTAGAGCTAGGGCATGCCTTCCGCATAGCTTTGTTGAAGTGATCAGCAATAGTTAATAGTTTACGATGTATCTCATGTTTGGCTTATTTTTATATTCTATAATAAGTGGATTAGGGTCTCATATATAGAGTGTTTTACCTTCTTGGTCTAGTATGACCACGATAAAGCTTAGAGCATGGCATAGTGGTATAGTAATCTACAAAAGATCAACAGTAAAGATAATATAAAAACCACGGGCATATCGGAGCAAATGTTAGCGATCTTACCGATTTGCATTATGAAAGTACCGATGGTCTTTGCAACATCTATGTTGTCATGGTGGACCGGGGATTTACCAAAGGCAGTAGCAATATACATGATTATAAAATAATGGTTCACTAACATAAGCTATATAGAAGTCAATATATTCGATATTGCGAGTCCAGGCAATAACATGAGCAATAGAGAATAACATGAGCAATATATTTTAAAAACATACCCAAAATTGCAAGTCCAAGCAATGATTCGATATTGCTTCTTTAGTTTTATGAATCGTCTAGATGTTTTCATACATGAACTTGCGTATAGCCATGTTGAAGCAATCACTTTCCAATTGCTCATCCTTCTTTAGTACTGATTGAAGCTCAAGCTAGTAGAGTGCAGCCTAAAACTTTATACCCATACTTTCCTGTCAATCAATAAGAAAATAAGTTCATGAATGTTTGAACTACGTGTGTATATACAATGTATTGCACTGGCTTATTCCGTGGCTTCGACGCAATTAATCTGTTGGATGTAGTGCAAAAGGCCGCTTATCAACTCTTGTTTACATATCGCAGATACCATAGATATTTGTGAACTATATTTTTTGTTTACTTCTTTAGTTTCATTGATGTCCCTTATAGAGTTGAATTTCCATTGACGATTACCCAATATCACAACATCGTCGTCACTGTCTTTGGTATCTTCGCTTTGTTCCCCGGTAGTCATGACCGCCTTATTTGTTTTGCAACATAATAATACACCGGGCACTTTGAACCTAAAAGGTGTAATATCCTCCTGCGCATTAAAAGGTAAATTTGGTTTATAAAAAATAGATAAGATATATGGTCAACTATTTTTTTTTAACAAATGCACCTGTGTAATAGATGAGAAAGTGAATCTCCTGTCCAATTCTCCATAATTTTGAGCATGAACAGTCCACATGAAGAACTGTATTGTTTTTAAGTATGAGTAAAACTATTAAAAACTAAACAAGAGTACACCAATTAAAATATATCATTCATCTTATATTAATATTACATGAAAATTTTAATATAAGATGAATGATATATGTTAATTGGTGTACTCTTGTTTAGTTTTTAATAGTTGTACTCATACTTTAAAACAATGTAGTTCTTCATGTGGACTTTTCATGTCTCAAAATTACGGAGAATTGGAAAGGAGATTCACTTTCGCATTCTATTACACAGGTTTTTAATAAAAAAATAGTTGATCATTTATCTTATCTATTTTTTATAAAAACAAATTTACTTTTTAATGCGTATGAGGATATTATATACTTTTTATGTTCAAACTACCTGGTGTATTATTATGTTGGAAAATAAATAAGGTGGTCATGGCTACCAGGGAACAAAGCGAAGATACCGAAGACTGTGACAACGATGTTGTCATATTGGGTAGTCATCAACGGAAATTCATCCCTATAAGGAACATCAATGAAACAAAAGAAATAACCAAAAAATAGAGTTTACTACTCTCTGAGGTATCTATGATGAGTAAACAAGAGTTGATAAGCGGCCTTTTGCACTACATCCAATAGATTAATTGCACCGAAGCCACAGAGTAAGCCCGTGCAATACATTTTATATACACGTAGTTCAAACATGCATTAACTTGTTTTCTTATTGATTGGCAGGAAAGTATGGGTATAAAGTTTAAGGCCGCACTCTATTAGCTTGAGCCTCAAATAGCTTCAATCAGTACTAAAGAAAGATGAGCCATTGGAAAGTGATTGCTTCAACATGGCTATACGTAAGTTCATGTATGAAAACATCTAGACGATTCAAAAAACTAAAGAAGTAATATCAAATCATTGCCTGGACTTGCAATTTTGGGTATGTTTTTAAAATCTATTGCTCATTTTATTCTCTTTTTTTTTGACCAGGCATTTTATTCTCTATTGCTCATGTTATTGCCTGGACTTGCAATATCGAATATATTGAGTTCTCTATTGCTTATGTTAGTGAAGATTTTATTAAAATCATGTATATTGCTAGTGGCTTTGGTAAATCCCCAGTCCACCATGACAACATAGATGTTGCAAAGACCGTCTGTACTTTCATAATGCAAATCGGTAAGATTGCTAACATTTGCTCCGATATGCCCGTGTTTTTTATATTATCTTGACTGTTGATCTTTTGTAGATTCCTATACCAGTACACCATGCTCGAAGCTTTATCGTTGTCATACTGGACCATGAAAGTAAAACACTCTATATATGAGACCCTAATCCACTTATTCCAGAATATAAAAATAACCCAAATATGAGGTACATCGTAAAACTGTTAACTATTGCTGATCACATCAACAAAGCTACGTGGAAGGCACGCCCTTGCTCTAGGTGGAATAAAGACATCACCTTGTGGAGGCAAATAATGGTCAATAATCCGGTTCTTGATAGGCAAGTTATCTTCTAAAAACTTGTTTAAACCAGTAAATTTAATTGTGCAATGCAAGGGTAGCTAACTAATCAATTTCCTTAGGAATTTATCTGGTTTTCTTGTTCACCTCTTCATGTGTATATGGAAAAAAATGAAGAACTGCATTTACTAGCTATTAATGTAAGCCCTGACAAGCATTGATCATTCATATATTATATTTTATAATTACAAATATTTAACTTATAAATAAATGTGCAGGATGGTGATGAGCTAAGATAATTTTTTTTTGCTAAATCTACTGATGTACCAACAAAATGAATGTGAAAACAACATCCCTAGCGGCGCACGAGATTTTCTTAAGTGTATCACAAATGCACAACATTAGGGTAGTTCTTTACCTATATGGAGTAATTTAATTTGAGGTGATCATCCATTAGAAATACCATATATATATATATATATTATATATCCTATCAAATAGAGAGAGCCAAATAATACCAGTTTATTGAAAAGGTAATTATTCACTATTTTTGTAATAAAGTTATCACTATCTTCGTCTACTCCATTGACCCCAGCCCCTTTAAGTATGTCAGAAAGAAATGGGTTTTCATAATACACTTTCCTATTGTTATTTGCTTGCTACCTCGTGCAGTGTATGTATGCACTGGTGACCTATTGATTCAATTAAAAATCTGTAATTACTAAAGAATATCTTGGCAATTAAATTCTAACATTGCTTCATCATAGGTAGTTGTACTTACATCATCGTTCACAAATTCATCTTCAGAGAAGGCACGTTAGGTGATTTTTCCGGACAAAAAATTCTCCTATGTCCACCATTGTACAGTTTTCAGTCGAATATTCAATCGATAATTGAGCCATTTTATCCTTTTGGTTAATTCACAATCTGTAAAACAAATATGGAATTCTGATATCAAGAAGTATCACAAATGCACAACATTAGGGTAGTTATTTACCTCTATGAAGTAATTTAATTTGAGGTGATCATCCATTAGAAATACCATATCTAGAAATGCTTGATGTTCTATAATTTTTTGTTTGTGCTTTATTTGTATGACATTATCAATTTTTCATAGTAGTCTTCTATCTATATTGCCTTTTTATAATTTTTGCCTTTAATAAATGCCATGAGATTGTTTTATGCGCCAAAAAGCTTGCAGTATGCTTCTGTAATGATAACAGATATCTTGCTTTGAAATTAATCTACTAAACAATTATGATTTGTAGTTTCTTTTGTATTGCCAGATTTTTTTTCCGTGATCAACAAAATTTCCTGTTGCAATGCACAGCTACCTTACTAGTAAGTAGGGATGAAAACGGATCGGATACGGACAGAAACTAGCTCTACCATATTCGTTTTCATATTTTTTTCAGAATCGGAAACTCCGGATACAAAAACGGAATCGAATATTGTCGAATACAGATACGGAGCGAATATGGTAACGAATAATTATCAAAGTACAAAAACCCCTCAAAATAAGCTTCTCAAATCAAGGAAGAGATATAGCTCATTATTTATCTAAAACAACACTTGTACAATTCACTTCCAATGAAACATATCATGAAAAACCACACACATCATTACATCACCACATCTCAATCACTTGCACATAGAAATCCATCACAGATAAGCTACATTTGCACAGCATACAGTTGCACTGCTGCTACTTGCATAGTTGCATGTGAGGAATCCATCACAGATCTACAGCATAACAGAAAACAAAATAATCAGAGCTCAATATGAAGTGATGAACCTACTGTAGGTTCTAGCAGTGAAATGCAAAAAAAATGCAAGAGCAATCCAATGAATAGAAGAGAGCGAACATTCGATACAAACCTGTCGAGATGCTGAATCGTTGAGTTGAGATGGCAGGTGTCGGCGCGTGGAGGTGGTGCGGCGGCCGGCGTCACCGTGTCGGTGCGTGGTGGTGGTGCGGCGGCAGGCGTCGCCGCGTGGAGGTGGTGCGGCGGCCAGCGTTGCTGCGTGGTCGTCGAGGTGGTGCGGCGACCGGCGTCGCCGCGTCGCCGCGTGGAGGTGGTGTGGCGGCCGAGACAGCGAGGCGTCGGCGCCGCCGGCAGAGATGGCGAGGAGGAAGACGAGGGGAGGTGGAGACGACTGGCGACGGACGACGGTGGCAGGGGCGGGGCGGCGCTGCAGGCGCGCAGGACCTGGATGCGCCGCCGATGCCGAGGGAGTTGGGGAATGGGGAGTGCCGCACGCCCCCACCCACACAGCCACTCTCTAGGTCTAGGGTTAACCTGGCTATGGACTTGGGCCGAAAAATATTTGGGCTATTAGGCTATGGGGAGCTGCGGATATCCGGCAAAAAGTCCCGGATAGTTTCCGACCGATTCCGTGTTCCGACGGATACCATCGCTACTGTATTCGAATTCATATCCGAGAAAAACTATCCGAATCCGTATCCGATTCTGAAAATATCCGAAGAAAATCCGACTGAAGCTATCCGTATCCGAAAACAGGTTCGGAACTCGGAAACTATCCGTACCACTTTCATCCCTACTAGTAAGATTAAATAAGCATACATGCCCATATAAATCACATAATTCAGGGAGTTTGAAAACCTAAGCCGAAAACAAAGGTGCCATAACCTACAGCCCTTATCAAAGTTGTTAACTACTACTCCCTCCACAACTAAATATTATGGACAATTTCTTTTTTCAAAACTTAGCCTCAAAATATTTAGTATAGAAACATAAAATTTTTATGGGCAAAAATTTTTATTACAAGTACTTTACACTATCTAATAAAAATTAGTAGTCAAATTTGCACAAAATCTCGAATAAATTCAACTGTGCCATATCCTATCTTACTATAAAAATATAACCTATTAAATCCTAAAACTTAACGTGTAAATATGCCACATCATTATGCAATAACAAGATACCACATAATTATCCACTAACAATTATTACATTTTTAAACATCATGCCAACATGCTATAATTTTATAATTTATTTAATTTTAGAGTTTTAAAATGCAATCATATTAAATCATCATCCCACATAATTCACATAACACATATAGCTATATAGTTCATCTTTTTTTTTTGTAAAACTTAGTACATTATTCTTTTTCAATATATCTTTTCATCATATATACCTACATAGTTCATCTTCACTTAGTTAATGTTATTTCTCTCTTCTCTCGTTAAGTCATATCACATCAATTATTTTTAGTCTTAGATGATTAATCTATGGTCTAAACTATCTTTGTCCATTTCTTGTCTCATAAAGCCACATCACCTCACTTTTATATTTGAATCATCATTCTATATGCAATTTAATTTTAGATTATCATAAACTACATCAATTTACGTAAGTTTATGTTGTCTAGCTATGTTATGCATTATTTGTACTTATTGTTATCATACTAAACTCACACGGTAAAACGCGGGTTTCACCTAGTACTAAATACTTAGGTCGCCATTTCTCCCCTAAAAATATACCACTCCATCCCTCTAAAAAAATCACTCAGAGAACCCCTAAACTCAATTCAACGTGAAAAAACAGTCACAGAAATAATTTGAATCTCTCGATCCAATTGCTAATGCATAAACATGTGACCAATATTTTAAAAATAAAGAGGTAGTACTTTCATGCTTATTGTGTTAGACACAACATTTTCTCTTATACTCATTCATCTTATTATCATTTTTCTGACTTATTTATCATTGAAATACTTGGAGCACGGCTTATATTTCAAACACTAAAACGAAGGAAATATGTATTATATCTTCATAATATGATTATCTTTGAAATGCATCTGATCGATTTTTTTAGCGCATGATATCGTTTGGTTTATGATATGGCTTGCCGGTGGGAATTAAAATGTAGTTGTTTTTTCATGAAACGTCGAAAACCTGGTTTTACATTAGAGCAGGTTTTCATATCCCTGGATTGCCCACTCTATCCAAAGAAAAAAACTTCTTCTGATTATGCTGAAATGAATTCATCAAATCTAGTTCTAGCACAACTTGGGGTTCATGCAAATGCTTGGAGGGTATACATTGAACCAATTAAATGCTTGATCCTGAAAACATGGAGAATATGTAGGCTTAAACCAAATGGTTGTTGTTAAACACAAAGAGTTCCGGATGGCTCCCATTCATATTCATTTTTTTTTGTCTAACAAAGAGAATTGGTGTGCCAGACGGAATGTTATGGAATAGTTAGTACTAGTATACATCTCACTTGTATAGTACAGGAGCCCCTTCATTTTATTTAATACGCATGGCCAATAAATTTGTATAGTCATATACGAATTGTGAAACAGGAATTTGATGTTGAAGATCTTTTTTAAGATAACGGGAATCCTGGTCTTTTCTTATTGAAACTACAACCAATTATTACATAATTCTCAGCTTATAAGGCTATCAAATCCTTAAAAAAGTCAAAATAATTTCAAACATTCCAACTTACAGGACAAGACAACATAACATAAACATTCCATCCATAGGTTGCATAAATCTGTATAAACCATTTGCTCTAATTAAATTTTGTCATGTATTTTGCATCTCTCTTCTAGCGCACATTTGATGTTGAAGATATGTACGTTCAACTAATTTTCAGAGAAGCTTCTTGTGCTTATATATGTAGGTATGGTGCTATATACCGAAGTTAGTACTGTAGTATATTAGTAGTATTCAACATGATTATCAAGACTCGGTGATATTATTTTTTTAATGTTCGCTACCAGTCTCATGTCATTTTTTGACGAGGAACCAAAAAATCTATTATGACGTACGAGGCCGTATTATATTTGAACTGGTAGCCACCATGCAGGGATTGATTGCAACTAAACAAAATGCATGTTGCAATTTCTTTGATAGTGATCTTTTTCCGCGTATGGTAACCTAGGTTAATTAATTGATACGAAGTAAGCTGATACACACTTCTACAACATACTGTCTGTGAGTAGTGAATCATATGATACGGAGTACGACACACACTTCTACAACATGGGTCACAAGCAAACATGGTTCCTTGCAGATGCCTACAAGTGTGAATATGTCTTCTGTGATTCGCCATACTTGCATATAAGTAGTTCCCCATGGCTCCCAAGCATATTTTTTCTATGAAAGGGAACAGCAGTGTTGCTTGGAGTTGTTTGCATTATTTTCACTTATTCCTGTACCACAATTATGCTTATATGGGCTCCCCACCACCTTCAGTTGCCCCGGCCAGTGACACACATATAATTAGAATGCATGCAAAGATTTAACGCATACAAACATATATAATATATAGGATGTATCACATGCTGGAGATGAATTTCTGTACTAGGAGTACAAGGCATTATTCAATTAATTAATTTTTCATATCAAATCTCGATTGCCTGAGCTGCCTGGTTGTACAAAACTGCTGTAATGTAGCAATATTCAATTCAATGTACACAACTGTTCCGTTGATGATAGACTGATAGTTGATAGAGCTGCCTCTTGTTGCAAGTGATTCCCTTGTAATAATGCAATCTAATCCATATTTACTAAAAGGATTAACATGAAAAGCTCCACCAATTGACTAAGAAATAATATATTTTATTTTTGGCTCTGCCTCTTCATAAAAACTCGACTTGTACAAGGAAGACCGCCTTGCAGTCTGTCATTATGAAGAAGGCTCAACCAGACCTACCAAGAAAGGCTAAAAACTTTGGTCCCCACACGTGGCCTTGTCTCTTATGGATCTGTTTTTAACCCATGTTTTGAGGCCCCTTCCTCCTACATAAGGGAAAGTCCACCATAGTGTAGCTCACTACGAACGCCACCACCACTGACCAGCAGCAGTTGCATCAGAATCTCCGCACGCTTATTCCCCTACCAATCTATCTACAAACACATGGGATCGGGCAAGGCGGATCTTGCTAGATGGATCTGGGTATGTTGGGGAAGAAGGGGATCTAATGGAAAAAAAAGGAAGGGGTTCTTAGATCGGATGGACGACAATGGAGGAGGAGGGAGTTACCGGAGAAGAAAAGGACAACAGCGAGGGTGGCGGTGGCAACGTTAGGGAGGAGTCGTGAACGGATTTGTTCAAGATGCGGTCCACCGGCGGTCTATGGGGAGGGGCCAATGGGAGTAAAGAGGGTCTCGAGGTGAACGGATTTGTTCAAGATGCGGTCCACCGGCGGTCTATGGGGAGGGGCCAATGGGAGTAAAGAGGGTCTCGAGGTTGCCTTGAGTTTGTCCGGGGATTGAAGCCCATGGCTATTCTAGGCCTGGTCTGGATAGAGAGCAGGGCCGAGCCATGTTGGGTTGGCCTAGGCTGTTTTCACATAGCTGAATTCGAAAACAAACTCTAGTATAATATTTTTTTTTGTTTAATTAGATCATTGCTATTTATCTATTTGAAATCATGCCATTACAATTTTATAAATATTTGAGACATGCCGCTACTTACTGTTTCGGTGCATTTAGAAAAAAAAAATTGAACGAGTTTCCTTTCCCCTCCCTCCTCTTTCTCATTGATTTGTGGTTGTTTCAATCGGCTTTGTGTTTACAAGGCCTTCTCCACGTCTAACTAGGCTTAGAGATCAAATAGGAGTTAACAAATCCTGACATCAGACAAGAAAATACGAGAATTACCTAAATTGGACTTGGACTCTTGATCCTGTCCAGTCCTACATAAGGTCGGTTCAACCTTATGCCGTAGGTCGGTTTGTCGTTATGCTAAAGGGCAGTCCTACTTGCATGATGGTCTGGTCGTACAATTAATGTCGGTCTGGCCTTGTAGAGAAGGTTCAGGTTTGTTCTCTAATTTGACCAAATTTTGCAATACTTTGATCCTAGTATATTATTTGGCTATCAACAGTAACATAGTGCCAATGAAGTATTTCATTTGGATGCTAAGAATCCTTTTGAAGATATTTTTTTTTTCTGTTGCTATATAAAAACAAGGGGCTATCTTAACCAAGGATAATCAAGCAAAGAGGAGGTGGAAAGGTAGTCTAGGTTTTTGCTTTTGTAGTTATACAACATTTCTTCTTTGATTCTTCATTGGTAAGATATGTTTGGAGTGCAATTTTCATCACTTTTGGAATCCAACGACCTAATAATGCTTCTTATCTTTTTGGTAGTTGGCTAGAAAACTAACTGTTTTTTACTAGTAATTTTCAAGAAATGTATTGGACGTGGCTCTAGTCACTTCTACTTAGAGAGGATGATGGAAACCTGTTAAAGAAAGTGTGCAAGTTGTTCTAGATGTATGGTTGAAAAACTTCCACGAGAGATTAGAAGCATAGGTTTTTTCATTGTTTTGTGGTGT
Source organism: Oryza sativa Japonica Group (assembly GCF_034140825.1). Classification (NCBI taxonomy): domain Eukaryota; kingdom Viridiplantae; phylum Streptophyta; class Magnoliopsida; order Poales; family Poaceae; genus Oryza; species Oryza sativa. The sequence goes on from NC_089046.1 coordinate 14,974,971, forward strand.
TTGGTTATGTCATGTTGCATGCCTCCATTTGTTTGGAGAGAGGGTCTCAGTATCCATGTAAGAACTTTTGGTCCTGTTGGATGTAGAGGTCCTGATTTATTTCACTATATTGAAAAAGCCTGTCTATCGTCTTTTCGTACCGAGACAATGGCACGATTTTTACAATTTTGGCTGGATCTGTTAATTCCGGATGCACGTTTAGTGTGGGCTTTGACGCGGCTGCACTGTGGAACAAGCTGCAATAACGCAGCGCATGCTCAGGAACACGATCGAAACGCTGGGATTTGCTGATGAAGAAGAATGGATTGCTGGAAATGGTACTTGCAAGTTAGACATTATCCACGGATGGCGGGTCGCATCGGCGTCCACGTCCAACCGCGGCTCAGCAGGAGCCAGATCGGCAACCACGAGTTCCCTCACATGACGTATTCCCGGTGCCTTCCAAGCTTAAAATGTAAGGAGATCATCACAGAGCCAAGCATAGGCAGTGCGAGTGCCTTATTCGAGAGGAGTTAGCTAGGCTAGTTAGCACACCAACTTGTTTAAAGTACTCCTGGTGTCCATTTCGAATTAGTACAGTCCCTCTGCTCCTGCCTATATGTGTATAAATTTACGAGCTTTCATGTCAAAATGAAAGCTAACACAAGCTTAGTGCCGAGTGGTTGTGATAACATTGTCGTGCTGCAAGCCGCTTCATGCCCATTTTAATTTTCGGAAGGCCTCCTTGTGCTGATCGAGCTGCACATGGCTCACTGACAACCATCTTCTTCTAGGCTGGAGTAGATTGCAACGGAGCTTAAACAATTAATGTTGTAACCGTTTTTTTAATATAATAAAAGCTTTATTGATCTCAGTCAAGTTCTGATAATACTCCCGGCCTCTGCACCATGACAATGCACACAACTCACAAAATCCAACACACTCACAAGAAGAGAAGAAAAACAGCATCCAGGATCAAGGCCCTACTACCCAAAGACTAGGTCGCCACCCATTTGTCAGGGTAAAAAACTCCTTAACCACTTGCTCCAAATATAGACAAGCCGAAGTGACAAAGCCCTTCAAATTGTTTTTCTGGAGAATAACCTATGATCGGAGCTAATGTGTAATGTTGTAACAGTACATGACTTTTACCAATGTACAGCTACACCAAAAGTTTCATGCTAGTAAAACCAAATTTAGGCTTAAGCTGTGACACAAGATAATAGAGTACCATTATTGCACTATTCACAGTAATAAAATATACATATCAGTTCGCGTGAACGACTCCACGGCGGTAGATAGGTGTCCATTTTCTTTAATTGGTGGGATCTAGTGGGGCTCACTTTAACACCTCCCACTCACACTAACCATGGTGAAGAGAGACTTAACTAGTACTGTCTACACTGGCCCCACCTTATTGTTCATTGTTCACACACACATTGGCATGCCCTATCAATTGTGGGCCACAAGTACACCGCTGCAATCTTGTCCAACGCAAACAATTATGTTCGGTCCGACCAGCATGGGCAGCACATTAATTTGGATAAGCTATAAACGCACTTTGTAAATATAACTTGATACAATAAACCTGATCTACTTTCAAGAGTTTCATCGAGACGTATTTTTATAAACCCCAACGGTTAGACCGGCATCTGATGAGCGGTGTAAACAGCGGCAGGGAGGTGGCTCAACTGACAGCAAGGCGGTGGTCAGATCGGCACCGAGCGTGTAGTCAAACTGCTGGGGATTTTTCTGTGTGACTATTACAATTTTGTCTAGTTTGTTTCTTTTTATATTTTTATCATTCACCCTTCTCTTCTAGACTTGGTTGTTGTGTTCGATCCTATAGAAGTAGGGCAACTTCCCGTTGTGCATCTCACGCATGATGTCCTCCATTCCCGTTGCCGAGCCTTATGCGTGACACCATGTACCGCCCCTTCCTCCGCATCGCTACCTACTACATAATGCTGCTTCGAACCGCCGCATGACACCAGAACTACCCATTACAGATGATCTGTGATTTACGAGCTATTACAGATGAGCTGATCATTCCCCAAACCCCTATCTACTACATGCACATTAACCAACCATTACAGATTAGGGATTAAAACCGGTTTCCTTTGATCCGTTACACATACTAGCTGATTCTATAGTGGTGTCAGCATGCGTCGATGATCAGGAATGATCAGGAATGCAGGAGAAGCCTACCAAATATGACAACAATAATTGGCATGTACACTGTGGATCGGATTACTGATGCATCTCAACCCCTTTGATATATCTCTAGATCAAACCTTTTAGCATGCATGAGTGCTAGCTACTCTATCTAGAGAACCATGCATATATGAATCAAATAAATGGCACAACCAACATAATTTCTCTCCTAATCCACGAAGAGGATAAGGATGAGAATGAGGATGCAGCTAGCTTTCTTCGCAAGAGAATGAGAATAAGGATGAGAATGAGGAAGAAGAAATAATGGAGGGCCCAACAATGCATTTGTACCATTTGATTTCAATAGAGTAACATGATGATTTATGAGTGCGTAAGTGTGCTGCCTACCACTTACAACCAGGGTTGGACTGAAATTCAGTCATTTCGGTGACCCCCGATACGATATTAATTCGGCCGAAATTTTTGAATTTTTTCATGAATTTGGATAATATTTATTCAAATTCAACTAAATTTTGTTTAAAATTTCAAAAATTTCGGACCAAAATTTCCGAAATTTCGGGATTTCGGTGACCCCCAATCAAAAACCCTAAACCAATACAGTGAACCCTGCTTACAACTTTTAAGTTTCCTTTTTCTATTAACTATAATATCATACATTCACGTCATACAAAAGTTAATCTGAAAATTAAGAGTTTTGCCAAGATGATGCGAAGTCGCTGGTGATAGATTGTACGCAGACATGGTCAAGGGGGGTCAGAGTGTTAAACGTCAGGATCCGGAATTATTCAGGACAGTGAAGTGGCCACAAGATTTAAATCTCTCCGTTTATTTTCGAGCGATGTCGAGGTGGTCAGAGATTAGTAATCAACAACACAAAAGCAAATAAAATGGACTATCTATATATCTTTGATAGAAATTAGAGCAAAAAACTGTTAGTATTTTTCCCACCGCAGGATATATGCACAACGACCAGGATGGTCTCTGTGCACGTGCTATATTTGAATTGTACAGCCTGATTATCCTACTTTACCAAAATCAATCAATTTTTGAGACGGCATGATTAACAGCAAATTTATTACATAACAAATAGAGTAATCATAAAAGCCATTAACTTGCTAATTACTACGTCAAACTAGCTTACTAGAAAACATAACGTAATTTATTTTCCATTTGAAAATTGAAAATAAAATTACAAACAAATCTACTCAAAGTTGCATTGTAACTATAATGCTATAATGTAACTATACTGTAATTTTTTAGGTACAGCAAAACTACATTATAGTTTTTTCTTTTGGTGTTATCTCTGATTCTCTGTGTACAGTAGTCTAGTTGCTCAAGTATTCTCTTGTTGGGCAGCGAAAAATCTTCACGGCGGATGAGGTAGAGAATACAATGCTCCTGCTAGAGTCCGTATTACTAACATGGACATAGAGTTTAACGATTGCCGTGTGAAATGTGAGGAGTTAAACTTCTGTATATAGAGAGGGCAAACAAATGCACAAATCATAACTCATATCTAAGTAATCGATAGTTTTTAGCAAAAAAAATATATTGACAAATTTCTAACAGATCCGAATTTATTCTCTGACGCAAAGCTTTTAACATTGTTGCTATTTTTATGTAAGACTTTTCGATTGGATGAGGCAAGGTGAGTCGGCACCTACCCACTGGATGGTTCAGATAGAAAAGAAGAAAATGAAATGAAATTTCCGATACATGAGTTGATTCAACTCTGAAATCACATTATAATCTCAAACGAGAATAATTTTATTTCTGATACAGGCTCTTGGGGCATGGGTTGATGAGTTCATGAACACATATGACATCGACCATTGGAAGAAGCAGTGCGAAAGGCAGGCACATGGCATCGAGTGGATTTATCTCGGCTGAGACTTTCTCAGGAACTCCGTAGCTCCGGTGCTCACGGTGGATGTTGCTTGGTTCATCGCGTAGAGACATGTGACCGTCAACGAGATGCGTGCAGACATTAAAAGTGTCTCCTGATCTCGACCCCTATCAATATCTCACCTTGCATCAAAGATTTCCGGTGTCTTCCAAGCCCAATATATATGGATAAAGGTCATCGAGCATTAGCTTGCATGTCACTGACAAACCATCCGTAGTGCGTGTTTTGTGACATGAAGCTGTAGGGGCGCCAAAATTATGTACTGTTCATCTCTCTGCCGTTGTATAAGCATTCCTGTTGAAAAAAAAAAAAGAGTGAGGAGGTTGCACACTAGCATAATTAATTTCAGTGTAGATCAACGACAGGCAGCTCCATGGATATATATTGCCATCCTTCTTAAGTTTTTGGATGAGAAATATAAATGAATGTTATTAGACATCGCAATTCCTTTGAACAAAAATGTAAGAGATTAAACTCATTTTTTTATCAATCCACTTGATTGCTCAATTTAGGCTAGAATCAGCCCATACAGATTCAATTTGTTTTTATTTCTAATTTACCAAAAAACATTCCATGCTCATCAGAATGTATTCTCGATTTGCAAAATTTCAATATATTTATTGTTTCAAAATTTCGCTGAAACAACTTAAACAACGGAAGATCAGAAGCAATTACCAGTCTAATTAAGATATTGGTGGTAACGGGTCCCAACCAACTGGTTCTTTAATGTTACAATCCAACTCAATCCTTTTGCTCAACAATCTCTACAAACTTAAGCCTGCCCTTTTTACACAACCCTTAAATTTTAAATTTTGTATGCTAAGAAGTTAGGCCAATAACTCAACCACCCAACTTTAATTTTGACAGAAGAAATGCTAACATGCATCTTGTTGACAGAAATAAAGGAAAATATTTTGTCTTTTTTCGACCAGTCCACTTCAGCACACAGTCAAACGAGGTCAACATACGGGATTTAGAACTGACGACAAGAAATTCTTTTAGACAGCTCTTAACTTTTACTGCCCGACTTTTTAGAGAAAGATAAAATCCGACCACACAGAGAAACATCTTCCTATCCAGAAAATAGGCAAACAAACTCACACCCAGAGAAACATACTTTACATGCAGAAAAATAAACCCTCTAGTTTCTAGATCATTAGGTAGAACTAGGAAGGTAGCCCGCGTGAATACGCGGGTATGCGTCGTACATTATGTCTGAGACACTTATAAGAGCGAAACATCTACCATGATTTCTCCATAAATTGTTTTCGTCGATATTTAATTTTATAATTTTCTAACCTATTAGCTTTATATTATACTCCCTCCGTCCCATTTTAAGTGCAATACATGAGTTTTTGTGTCCAACTTTTATTGTCCGTCTTATTTTCATTTTTTTATAATTAGAATTTTTATTGTTAAGAGATGATAAAACATTAATAATACTTTATGCGTGACTTATGCTTTTAAATTTTTTTAAAATTTTTCAAATAAGACAGACGATCAAAGTTAGGCACGGAAAATCATGACTGCATTTAAATTGGGACAGAGGGAGTATTATATTTAAGTAATATTTATAAGAAATTATTTATAATCTTCTTCATCATTTGAAAAGAATGTATACTTATTTTTTTTAGAAAACATGTCAACGAAAAGTAAGTGTAAAGTAAAATTAAGATATTTTTCTTTTTTTAATTGCATATATATTATCATGGTTTATTCGAGGATGAATTGGGTGAGATATGAAGCTCCACTAAATATATGGGTTTATATAGCTTAATATGATTGATGTAGTTTGAATGTCGGTCCATCTATGAACATTTCATGTAGAGTGGATAAGAGGTTCCACGCAAGCTAACGTTAATACGATAACGACGAAATATAATTGCACAATAATACTTCTGAAATGTGACATACCATGAATACACGCTTGTGTTTTCTTTTATAAGATTAATCTAACGGTTAGAAATAACAGTTCTACCGGTTTAAAAGGTATAGGTGTACTCCAAGAATGTAGCTTAAAAATTATGGTTGTTTAAATATCCAACATTATTATGAAGTGAACGTAGCTCAACCGGTTAGGTTCCTTGTGATGGAACTTGCCCGAGTCTAGACATGACAAATTCTTCCAGTGGTAGGCGACGTACCTGTCGATAGCGAGGTGTACGTGGTGACTTCGTCAATCTCAAAATATATCAGCCTAGTCTCTCAGAAGTACTCATAGGGGTATTTGTATGTGTGTGTTCAAAGATATGGGTGCGCGCGCATGTGTTTGTACTTTGTTTAAAAAAATTTCAAACATTATTTCTCTTTTATTTTAGTAGATACAACAATAGGGAGGGGACGACAGTGTTATATACATGTGAGGGTGAGGGGGAGGTGAAGATTATATTTTTCTATTTTTTCTAAATGATTTATGTGAAAGCCAATGACAAGGTGTTTCATTTTTTTATATGAATTTTTAAGGTTTTCTCCATTTTTTATAGGACGTGACACACTGTGACTTAAGATTTTTTTTTAAAAAAATAGATTTAATCGTTAAAAATAATGGACAAGTCAATTTAATTGTTTTTTCTTATAATTTAATTACAATATCTAATCTAATGGTTTATTATAGATCTAGTTTACATGCATATACTTCTGTATATATTATGTAGTATTATATTTTATCTTTTTCTATATTATACAAAATCCTATTTTAGACCATAGTTTTTTCCACGGGTACTACGTACGCAATTTTTTTTTGGGCTTTATCATTTTTTATCATACATAGATGTCTATTTTTTTTTCTTCCAGCTAACAGTAGGAAGCTTTATTTGTTATTTTAATTGCCCAGCCACCGTTTGCATATCTTTTTTTAGGAAAAGTTATCACCATTTTAATAATAAATCTAATCTAATGGTATAAATAAACGGGTACACCAATTTAAGTGAAAATCGATGGTGAGATTAGATAGTGCCACATGGCGGCCTAAGAGTATTTGTAGGAACGCCACGTGGCGGTTTAGGAGCGTTTATAGGAAGTTTAATTATTCCTAGTTCACTATCGGCACCCTCAAAGACGATTGCATCGGTAATTAGTAAGTTGAGTACTATTATCAATTCTGGCCTCCATTGGGCCAGTCTCGACTCAACCATATGTGATGAGGACATCACTTTATCGGATATGTTCATAACTTCACACGTTCCAATGATAATTCCTAGTCCAAGTCCAGTTCGGCCTTCGGAGACAGCACTGACTTTAAACGGACCTAGCGCCTTCATGCCAACTTCGATTTGGGTGATCTTGGACTTCATGGAAAGCTTATCTCGCTACCTTTCAAACGCATCCGGTCTCATGTCCAAATTCATCTCGAGATGATGGAAATCGCCAAAACAAAACAGTGCTGTTGCTGAAACCGAACTTGGGCCTTGGGCTTTGTAATAGATTAGACCCATCTCGGAAGTGTCTCCCTCCACCTCCACGAATTAGCACTTAACCCTAGCTTTATTTTCCTCTATAAATAGCTTTGTACATCCTCAAAAACAATTGGGTTTTGTTTAGTTGAATTTTGCCAAGTGACATTCACCTTGTCTCTAGTCCTCGTTCGATTAGTCGGCGACTTTAGATTCAGAGCCCTCAATAGTTGGTGTCTTGATTTGCCGGGTCGATTAGATCTACCACTTCAATCGCAACTATTCCTTGTGCTTAATCACCTATTCACAATATTTAGATTGCATCTTATCTTGTTCTTGTAGTGTTTTCTCGTTTACATTGCAGGGATCATCAACCCCGCGTCACGGTTAGTACGACATCGTTTGTGGTGTAGCAATTGCACGGCGTCCTGGACTTGTTTTGGTTGGTAGCCACGTCGCAAACGTCGCACTCGATCAAAGCTAGAGTTATCCCCTCACCCAAAAGATCGGGCCACGAGAGAGAGCGTCATCAGTTGGTATCACAGCTTCAGTTGCCTGGTGAGGATTTTAGTTTTATAGATTTATTATTTTTCCTACCCATCACCCACAAAATTGCCGCACCACTTTTTCCATCTCCAAACATTAGTTTTGAGCCTTGCAATTTTCATTCAATTTTGCTTTATTGAGTTTTGGTCCGCTGTCGTGTCGGAGTGCTCACTGGTGGAGAAACCATCTTTCGTCGTACGGCTGATTTCCACAATAGTCCCGGATGCAATAAAAACCGGGGCTAAAGATGATCTTTAGTCCCGGTTCAAAAGGGTAACGGGCATATTTGATCTTTAGTCCCGATTCGAATGCTATCAGGGCATGTCAGGCCCCCCCGGGAAAGATCGTAACTTTAGTCCCAGTTGGTATTACCAACCGGGGCTAAAGATCCTGGTGATCTTTAGCCCCGGTTGGTGCTACCAACCGGGACTAAAGTCCCACCCCTATATATATGTCTTCTTCCTCCTCCAGCTGCCCGAGCAAGCTTCAAAATTTCTTCAAAAAAGAGGAGAGGTCATGCCAAAATTTTTATTGAATTTATTTTGGTGATTACATACAAATCGGAGGTGCCTAAAAGGTTTGCAACTTCATCGTCCAATGTTTTTTTTGTCATACTACATTTGCACCTATGTTTTGCACACTTTTTTTGTCTCCAAAATTTAGTTGTAAGTTGATGAGAGAGAAAATGTGTGTGGGGAAGAAAGAATATATAGAAATTTAGTTCATTTGCTAAACAAGGTTTTATAAAATAGTTGAGAAGGAAAACTCTAGTGAAAGTTAATCTTAAATAATAGAAAACAAACTAAAATGAAAATTAAAAGAAGTAAAACACATTAAAATTAGTTTAAAACTTTACAAATAGTTTTTAAGAATTATTTGGTGTAATATTTTATGATTTTTGTATGAATAAAGATATCATATAATTATTGTATGACTGTCATTATTGTAAGAATAATTATTTGTGTATGGTTTTTTTTGACTCATGTAGATGAATCGGCAATGGATGTACGCTGACCAGCGGTCCAAAGAGTTTATTGACGGCGTGCACTATTTTTTGAGGGTGGCCGAAGCTAACAGGCAAAGGGGTTTTATTTGTTGTCCATGCAATAAGTGTAAGAATCAGAAGGAGTATTCTGCATCCAGGACTATTCATTTCCACTTGTTTGAGTCGGGGTTCATGCCAAGCTATAATTGTTGGGCATCCCACGGAGAGCAAGGTGTTGAAATAGAAGAAGATGAAGTGGAAGACGACAATATTCCGGACTTTGCTCAGTATGTTGGATTTGAAGAAAATCAAACGGGCGAGGAGGAAATAGCTGCTGATGGTAACGATGTTGCGGATGATCTTGGTCAGATGTTGCATGACGCCAAGGAGGACTGCGAAAGTGAAAAGGAGGCCCATAAATTGGACAAGATGTTGGAGGGCCACGGAACTTCGTTGTACCTAGGTTGCGAGCAGGGGCACAAAAAGTTGGATACCACTCTGGAGTTCTTGCAATGGAAGGCAAAATATGGGGTTAGTGACAAGGCATTTGGCGATTTATTGAAACTCGTCAAGAACATTCTTCCGGGGGGAAACAAATTGCCCGAGACAACGTACGAGGCTAAGAAGATAGTCTACCCGTTAGGACTGGAAGTTCATAAGATTCACGCATGTCCGAATGATTGTATCCTATATCGCGGTGAGGAGTATGAGAACCTAGAAGCATGCCCTGTTTGCAAAGCACTACGATACAAGATTAGACGAGACGATCTAGGAGAAGTTGACGGGCAGCTAACAAAGAAGAGAATTCCTGCTAAGGTGATGTGGTATTTCCCTATAATACCACGGCTAAGGCGTTTGTTCAGGAACAAGGGGAATGCTAGAATGTTGCGATGGCACGCTGAAGAGCGTCAACAGGACGGGATGCTGAGACACCCCGCCGATGGTTCGCAGTGGCGAAACATTGACAGCAAATTTAAAGAATTTAGAAAGGACGCACGAAACATACGGTTTGGTTTGAGTACGGATGGCATGAATCCTTTTGGAGAGATAAGCAGCGGCCATAGCACTTGGCCCGTTACGATGTGTATCTACAACCTCCCCCCTGGCTATGCATGAAGAGGAAGTACATAATGATGCCGATTATTATTCAAGGCCCCAAGCAACCTGGTAACGACATCGATGTGTACCTAAGACCACTGGTCGAAGATCTTAAACAATTGTGGAAGAAGAAAGGTGTCCCCGTGTGGGATGAGGACAAACAGGAGGAGTTTAACCTACGAGCGCTGCTATTCGTAATCATCAACGATTGGCCTGCACTTAGCAACCTATCCGGACAGTCCAACAAGTGGTACAAGGCTTGCACTCACTGTATGGATGAAACAGAAAGTATGTATCTTAAGCACTGTAGGAAGGTTGTATACATGGGTCATCGTCGATTCCTTGCAGCAAACCACCTGGTACGGAAGAAAGGCAAGCACTTCGAACATAAGGCCGACCACCGTACGAAGCCTAAACATCGCAGCGGGAAAACAGTGTTTGCTATGGTTAAAAATCTTAAAGTAGTGTTCGGAAAGGGGCCTGAAAGCCAGCCTATAGAGAGCGAAGATGGTCACGCGGCGATGTGGAAAAAGAACTCTATATTTTGGGAGTTACCATATTGGGAATTCTTGGACGTACGCCACGCAATCGACGTGATGCACCTCACTAAGAACCTTTGCGTAAACCTTCTTGGCTTCCTAGGTGTATACGCAAAGTCAAAAGATACACTGGAAGCACGTAATGATCTGAAGCATATGGAACAACGCGGCGACCTTCACCCGGAACCAAAGGAGAAAGGAAGCCATTACTTGAGTCCAGCCAGCTACACTCTTAGCAAGGCAGAGAAGGAAAGTATGTTTGAATGCTTGGAGAGCATAAAGGTACCGTCTGGATACTCCACGAATATCAAGCGAATAATAAGCATGAAGGAGAAGAAGTTCACAAACCTAAAGTCTCATGACTGTCACGTGTTGATGACACAACTGCTACCAGTTGTAATAAGGGGTATCCTTCCAGACAATGTCCGGGCAACAATAACAAAGCTATGTGCATTCATGAACGCAATTTCGCAGAAGGTCATCGATCCGGATAGATTAGAAGCCCTTCAGAATGAAGTGGTGCAATGTCTCGTCAATTTTAAGTTGATATTCCACCTTCATTTTTCAATATAATGACGCATCTGCTTTGTCACCTTGTCAAAGAGATCCGTATTCTCGGGCCTGTGTACCTACACAACATGTTTCCTCTCGAGAGGTACATGGACGTTCTGAAGAAGTATGTTCGTAACCGTGCTCGTCCAGAGGCAAGCATCGCCAAGGGTTATGGAATAGAGGAGGTCATCGAATTTTGCGTAGAATTTATCGAAGACCTTCGCCCAATCGGGGTACCTGAATCACTCCATGAAGGGAGACTACGGGGAAAGGGAACTCTCGAAAGGAAAGCAATAATGAGGGTAGACAACAATTTATTCCGTAAAGCCCATTTCACTGTTCTGCAACACTCTTCATTGGTAGCTCCTTACATCGAGGAGCACTTGGCTCTAGTTCGCGCCAGGAACATCGGTAAGTCCGATGCATGGATTACACGGCATCACATTGATACTTTCCCCACGTGGCTACGACAACATCTCATGGGTAACGAGTCGATCAACCAACAACTTGCCTTCCAGGCGAGGGGACCGTCTGGGTCGATCGCGACATTCCAGGGATATGAGATCAATGGGTACACATTCTACACGAGAGCCCAAGACATGAAGAGCACGAACCAAAACAGCGTTGTTCTTGTCGATGCCATGGGACATGATGGAACAACTGCCACGTATTACGGTGCCATCGAGGATATATGGGAACTTGACTATGGTCCTCTCAAGGTTCCTCTATTCCGGTACCAATGGGTTAGGTTGACTGGTGGAGGCGTAATGATTGATGACAGTGGTATGACAACTGTTGACCTTAACAAGGTTGGATACTCGGACGAACCTTTTATCCTTGCCAATGATGTAACGCAAGTCTTTTTCGTGAAGGACATGTCTAGCAAAGGAAAGAAGGGCAGAGGGCCTAAAGAGCCTAAGCGTCAAGTGGTTCTCCCAGGCAAAAGAAAAATCGTCGGAGTTGAGGACAAGACTGACGAGGATTACGATCAGTTGGATGGGCAACCCCCTTTCACGGTGATGATTGACCCTAGCATCCTCCTATCAAATGAAGACACCCCTTACTCACGCAGCGATCACAAGGAGGGAACAATAGTGAGGAGAAAGTACGTGCGGTCAACCGTCACCGCCGATGTAATGCCGTAATTATTGTGTACACGATGTAAACTATTTTAGATGTATTGGTTATCCATATAAATCAATTGATGTATGGCATAATTTACTATCATTCATATGCTACATTTAATTGAATATCATTCATATGCTAATTATAATTGACTAGAGAATTTTTAAAAGTATTAAATCATTCATGTGGCATTTACAGATGTTAATTAGAGTTTTTCACAATTTAATTTACTATCTTTCATATGCTACTTATATATGACTATTCTTATTTTTAAAAGGTTTAAATCATGCATGTGGCATTTACATATGTTAATTAGAGTTTTTAACATTTAATTTAATATAATTCCTACGCTAAGTATATATGATGATTACAATTTTTATTAATTTTAAATCATGCAGTATGTACATACAAATCTTAATTAGAGTTTTTACCAATTTAATAATATCATTCATATGCTAAGTATATATGATTATTGGAATTTTTATTAATTTTAAGTCATATATTTGCTTATTACGATTTATCCACTTAATTTATTACAGACAAAAATAATTTTTCGAAGTAATTGTCATTAATCTTTGTACTTTAAATAATGTTAATACATTAACTTCTATTTTAGAAACACATATGTAAGCGAAAATAATATGCAGTGCTATAATCTTTAGTCCCGGTTCTTAACCCTAACCGGGTTTAAAAAGAATTTGGAAATAGCGGGAAAATATCTTTAGTCCCGGTTGATATTTACTCCCGGTTGTTCTCATCAACCGGGACTAAAGATCGAGGGCTATATATATTCCCGATGCGCGCCCTCGTCTTCTCCACCAACACTTAACGTTTTCGGCCGATCGATCTCTCTCGGCCTCTCTCCTTCGCCGCCACTGCCTAGGGCAAATCCCCGCGTCGACGCCGCCGTATCTCGCTGTCGTCTCGAGCTCATCGTCCTCGCCGCCGCCTCCGCCTCCTCCGCCGCCGCCGCCTCTCCCTTCATCGCGATCTCCGATCTCGATCTCTCTCTCCGTCGCGCCACCCGCCACGAGAAGCCGCGCGCGCAACGCTGCCGCCGCCACGCCACGCCGCCGCCTTCGCCGCCGCGCAACACCGCCGCCGCATGCAACGCCACGCCGCCGCCGCTGTTGCCACGCCGCCGCCGCCGCCGCTGCCGCCACGCCGCCGCGCCAAGCGCCGGCCCGATGCTGCCACACCGTTGTTAACGAACACGTGAACGAGAACGAACACGTCAACGTACGTTGCCGTGAGAACGTGAACGAGAACGAGAACGATCGAACGAACGAGAGCGAGAACAAGAACGATCGAACGAATTAACGTGAACGAGAACGACAACGAACGTGAACGAGAACGAACGTGAATGAGAACGAGCGAACGAACGTGAACGTGAAATGCAATATATATATGTTACTTCTCATTTATCCTAATACATATTTTTTGTATCTTGCAGAAAAGACATGTTGTCGGAGTCGTCCCTCAAGCCGGAGTAGAAGAGCTAGCCCTAGAAGGAATTCGTGCAGGCAAGTGACGTAATAATATAAATGATTGTTATATTTGTAATGCAATTAAGAATATTAGACTTGTAATTAGACTTAGCATATAAGATTGTGTAGTGTTCTAATTTTATTTGAGTTTTAATATAAGATTATTTTATTGCAAATTAGACTTAGTATGTAATTATTGACTACAGAATTGGTTCGACTCCTAGCAATTGACTATTGTAGTCTTAATTAGACTTAGCATATACGCACGAAACACTTAGCATACATGACTATTTTAGTCTTAGCATGTAATATTATTTGAGTTTTAATATAAGATTATTTTATTTGTAATTAGACTTAGTATATAATTATTGACTACGGAATTGGTGCGACTCCTAGCAATTGACAATTTTAGTCTTAATTAGACTTAGCATATACGACAGTTACACTTAGCATACATGACTCTTTCAGTCTTAGCATGTAATATTATTTGAGTTTTAATATAAGATTATTTTATTGCAAATTAGACTTAGTATGTAATTATTGACTACGGAATTGGTGCGACTCCTAGCAGTTGACTATTGTAGTCTTAATTAGACTTAGCATATACGCACGAAACACTTAGCATACATGACTATTTTAGTCTTAGCATGTAATATTATTTGAGTTTTAATATAAGATTATTTTATTTGTAATTAGACTTAGTATATAATTATTTACTAGCTAGGGTTGTATAATATACGTCACCTAGACTTAGCTTATATCACGATTTGTAATTAGACTTAGCACGTAAGGTTGTGTAGGGTTCTAATGTACGACATTTACACTTAGCATACATGACTTAGATTGTTAAAACATAAATGTCTCGTGACTTAGCAGATGTTTCTTGTATCAACAGATGGCTGACCGCGATGAGGAACAGATATTGTACGATACAATCGCGGAGGGAAGCAGCCAGTACTGGAATGAAGAAGAGGGGAACGCGGATCCAAACCAGTACTTGAACGAGGAAGGGAACGTGGAGAGGGATGCGGAGGGGAACCAGCAGGGGCACGTGAAAAGGGATGTGGAGGGGAACCAGGAGGAGGAGGCTAGTGGTAGTCAACCCTCCGTTGGACAGAAGAGGGCACGCAGGCAATGAGGTGCAGCGAAGAAGCTTGAGAGTCGGCACATCATAACGGAAGTGGAAGAAGATGGACGTCCTATTGCCCCGGCCGAAGCCACCAAGAACTATTTACGTCACAGCGGTTGGGTTGTGCGGGATAACGTGCCTGTTAGTACGGTGTACTGGCAAAGAACAAGGGCACGTGGAGATCATGAGAGCTTTGTCTCAGATTCGGAGAAAGAGATGCTGTGGACCACAATGCTCGAGACATTCACCCTTCCCGCGGGTACAGAGGACAAAGTGAAAAGGTGGACTCTGAAGAAAATGGCAGAACAGTTTCAGAGCTTCAAGGGAGAGCTGTACAAGAAATATATCCTGAAGAGGCAGACACCGAACTTCGACACATTTCCAAAGCTAAGGGATCACTGGGACGAGTTCGTTGCATATAAGACAGGTGAACAAGGGCAGGCGATGATGGAAAGAAACAAAGAAAATGCCGCCAAGAAGAAGTACCATCACCACTTGGGGTCAGGAGGCTATAGCGTCGCGATGCCGAAGTGGGAGGAGATGGAGGCTAGCTTGATTGAGAGGGGTATCGAACCGGCAACCGCCAATTGGCCAGAACGATCGAAGTTCTGGTACTATGCTCACGGTGGAACGCTCAACCTAGCTGATGGCTCACTGGTCTTCGGCGATCAGATACGAGAGGCTGCGCGACGACTAACAGATACAGTGGAAGCCTCGTCTCAGGGCACGTTCCGACCAAACAGAGATAGGGACGAGCTGACACTCGCCCTGAAGACTCCAGAGCTTCCAGGACGAACACGAGGGAAAGGGGTGATTCCTTGGAAGATTGGTTTCAAGGTGGACATCCACACGTACAGGAGTCGGATGAGGAGTAAGAGAGATACCGAGGCGAAGATTGCAGATCTAGAGTTCCGGGTATCGAGCTACGAACTCAGCATGCAAGAGGAGGTGGCAAGGAAGGTTGATGAACGCATGGCCGCACATCGGTCCCATGATCCCCAGCCGACCATTCCTCCTGCAATGGTGAGCCCGTCAGGAAACCGTAGCAGCTGCGCCTCAACAGGGCAGGTAGGATCATAGAGCATGGACGCTATGCAAACACAGGACGAATCGACCTGTCCCGTTGATGACATCACTCAGCGGACACCATGTGAGCTGCATATTCCTTACAAGAACTTATCAATAAAGATAAGCTCGTAGTTTATATATTTTAAATTTAGCCATTCCGCTAGTTGCTGCTTATATATGTTGATTACTAATAAATAATCTCTCACAACATAAAGGTGGCGTCGGGCATGGCCATCCCAACGGACCCTTCAGGTACTTACCACTGCAGGCCGATTCCAGCAGGATACTCGAAGGTCAAAGTTGAGTTGGTCGAAGGCGCGTACGAGGACCTCCAGCTGGATTACCCTGGAGGAGACGGTGAGACGCATCTACGAGACACAAGCCATGCCATTATTCTATGGCGCAGGCGGTACATCATCATCCCTTGGCGACAAGCGGCGTCTCGTGCACCATCTCCTCCGGCTCCACCATCAACTCCTCAGGATCCTGCACCGTCTCCTCCTCATTATCCGCCAGCACCGTCTCCACCTCAGGCTCCAGCACCGACTCCTCCTCAGTATCCTGCACCGACTCCTCCTCGGGCTCCTACACCTACTCCTCCGCAAGCTCCTCTTTTGGCACCTTCAAAGTCAAGGGCCCTCCCAGCTCCACCGCCTGCCCCCACAAGGGCAACGAAGAAGGCGAAAGTTGACGCCGCCAAGAACAAGGACCCGGGGTATGATTGCACGCAAGAGGAGCTTGACGCTCATGTGGCATCAGAAGTCAGGAGACAATTGAAGCCTCGAAGTCCAGAAAAAAAGATTCCTATAGACCCGAGTGTCAGGAACTTCTTCAGGGGTATGTCTGCACCTGCCAAGGAGGCCATAAAGCTATTGAACTATGAGCGAACCCTCAAGAAAGCATCTTCTGGAAAGTCCAAACCAGTCCCTCAGCTTGGAGAGCAACCAAACCAGGAGATCGAGCCGTTGGTGACCGGTAAAGAAATGACGATAGAACAATTTATTACTGACACCGGTCTAACTACGGATCAATTGCTAGGAGTCGCACCAATCGAAAAGGCGGAAGTGAAATACATGTACGAACTCGGTAAACCGCTTGTCAAGCCTGAGCTGCTGCAGTCCTTACCCACACAAATGTACAAGTTCCATCAGCTTTACATGGAGATGAGCGCCACCGGTAGAGAGATGATCGAAGCGAGGATCAGGGACACGGACTTCTTGCAAGGAGATGACATTCTCTGGATCAATTTCAGGGGAATCTACGAACTATACCAGCTGGACGCCCTCGACATCTCTATTATGAGTTGCTGGATTTTGTAAGTATGTCGTTCAGTTAGATTTCTTACTATACGTCTCCTTTAATTAGTTAGGTCCTTGTATATAAGTAGACTATAGAAAATAATATACTCCCTTTTATCATTGTAGAATGGAGATTCAAAGGGCCCGACGGCGGAGGGTTTTCGATACTGGATTCATCGACACTCGGAGAGTAAACGTCGCAATGCTCGACCAATATCCACAAGAAACAGTGGACAATCTCGTCCATCTCCTGAAGGTGCAGCATTCCAAGACGTTCATACTGTTGCCGTACAACACAGAGTTAGTTTAATTTTACTGTCTTCCTACATACCAAATTTCATTCCCGTATGAACTTGCTAAGTGTTTCATATGTAATGCATCCCACGCACATTGCAAATTCCACTGGGTGCTTTTACTCTTCGACCTGTCGGCCTGCACCGTCAACGTATATGACTCAATGGATAAAAAAGAGTCTACGTTTGACAAGGTTTATGAACTTATAGATAGGTACCGTCATAAGTTCCTCTGTTAATTAAGAAAATCTTGTTATGTTAATTGCTACTACGAATCATAGCTTTAAACTCCATGTAGTGCTTGGTATCGGTTCCGTCATTTGGTCCGCGGCAAATGGAGAGAAAGACTTAGGCGGAAGTTCAAATTTCCTGTGAGTACACATGCTCTACTTTTATATTTCTCCGATTCAAATACATACAAGTGTATATTAATTAGATCTCTCGTTGTTTGTCATTTATTTGTAGTGCGCAAAGCAAAAGCAGGGAACTAACTTGTGCGGCTATTACGTGTGCGAGTATTGCCACTGCCTTGTAGACCAAATCATCACCACAAGAGAGCTCGATGTACGTACAAATAAATTCAAAATTTCATTACGTAACGATTTCTTGTTTAATTGCTAATCAATTTCATACATTCATATAGTTTATTCGCATGAGGGATAACCTGACTACACACAAGGAATTTATCGCGGCGGTTCAAGAACAACTCATGGGATTCATCAACGAAGAAATACTTGATCCCAAGGGTGAATTCTACTACGACGGAAACACAATTCACCGGTCCTTAGCTTCTGAGCTAGCAGCGAGTACTACTACTACGTCGAAATCGTAGCTAGCTAGGACATATAATGGATTGTAATTAATACATGACTACATATGTTTCTATATGCATGTGTACACATTTTCTATAATGTAAATATATTTTGGTCATATATATATATATATATATATATATATATATATATATATATATATATATATATATATATATATATATATATATATATACACACACACATATGCATTTGCATAACATATATATTATGCATGTACTTATGTACTTATGTACTGAACCATATATACATATATAATATATATATATATATATATATATATATATATATATATATATATATATATATATATATATTGAATCATATATATGCATGGTTTATATATATATAAACCATGCAGCAACAGGGCCATGAAAAAAAAAAAAGGTCAGCTCGATCTTTAGTCCCAGTTGGTAATACCAACCGGGACTAAAGATGGCTCAGCCACGTGGATCTTTAGTCCCGGTTATTTCACCCGGGACTAAAGATAGCGATCTTTAGTTCCGGATTGGTACTCCCGGTTTAAAAACCAGGACTAAAGGGGGTTACAAACTGGGACTACAAAGGGTTTCTCCACCAGTGGCTGGTTCTAGCTATAGATTAATCTTGGTTTTGAGTATCGCATTTGTTGTCTAGTCTATGATCAATGTCAATCTGTGTGTTGCCGAAAGGAATTTTTTTTATCTGACTTGTTTATGTTAGCAGATCGAGTCTACTCCCAAAAAAACGCGTGGTCACAATTCGAGTAGTAGGTCAGAAGGCAAGTCTTGTTCGCTTCCTAATTTCTTGCGCCAACAGAACAGGAAAGACCGAGATTTTCTTCCTGTGATTTTGGTTTATTCCAAAAAAAAAAAGAAAAAAAAAAGAGCTGCTGCGTGCATATCCATGCAAGGAAATTTCATTCCAGTGCTAGCTTGAGTCTTCTTGTAATTTAATTAGCCGGTTGTTCCATTTGATAGCCGCCACTTGTTCAAAGAAAAAAAAAGAAAAAAAAGGCAGGAGGTGCAAAAAAAAGAGAGAAAAAGAGCCGCACCAAAAAAAATCAGAAAAGGAAAAAAAAGAAAAAAAATCAGAAAAAGAAAAAAAAAAGAGAAAAAAATCAGAAAAAGAAAGTGTGGAATTTTTTTGTTGGAATCTTGGAGAGAGTTGCTTACTATAGCAAGTTGTGGATTGTTCGACTGTGATCATTTGCTTGCTTAAGTTAGGATTGAGTCTAGACTACGGCAGCAATTTTGACTAGTACTTTGGACTAGTATTCAATTTCGCAAATCTGTTTGATTTTTGCTATTCCTTGTGATATAGTTAAGCCTATCAAGATCCACATACTACTAACCTTTACAGGTCCGGCTTTGCAATTGCTCCACTCATCAAGCGTGTCATTGTGCCACGAACCAGCCACGGTGATTGACCTGTTTTGCATTCTTTGAGAATATTATAAGAATTTGGTGTATGCTTGAGTGTTGAGTGCCTTCAAAAGCTCCACATATCTATAGATTGTTAGGAACTGATACTTTCTTGTGAGTTTCTTTTGCTTGCTAACGATGTCAGGTACAAGTTCCAATGAACCAACACTGGAGAATGTATCGCATAAACTGAAGGGCATGGAAAGTTGGTATGAAGAGTTGATGCGTAATAGTAAATCATACAAGGAAAGCATAGATAAACATTTAAAAACCTTAAGTGAAAGCCTGGTGAAAGTAGTGGATCAAATTGAGCAAATGAATCGATCACATAAACAATTAACTGAAAACATTCAGAATATGAATATTGGACATGAAAATATTGTGCGACGCATTGGTTTACTTGAGGCTGCAGGTGAAGAAGGTGCAGGTGCCACTGCTCATCGACACCAAAGATATGACGATGAAGACGAAGAGAAATATGTTGCTGATGATGAGTAGGAAGACGAGAGTGTTGGAAATAGAAGACGATGTCGAGTTAGGGAGAAAGATGATTATTTATCTAAGGTAAAATTTACTATGCCTTCTTTTGATGGTAAGTTTGAACCTTCTATTTATCTAGACTGGGAGCTAACTGTTGAGCAAAAATTCTCTTGCTATGATTTTCCTGATAATAAGAAAGTTAAAGCTGCCAGTAGTGAATTTACCTCCTTTGCATCTCTATGGTGGAATGATATATGTGGTAGAGGACTTAGACCTAGAACTTGGGATGATATGAAACGTACAATGAGGTCTAGATTTGTTCCTTCTTACTATGCTTGTGACATGTTAAATAAACTGCAACTTTTAAGACAAGGTCCCAATTCTGTAGAAACATACTATCAAGAGATGATGATTGCTTTGTCATGCTGTGATTTGCAAGAAACTGAGGATGCTAGAATTTCTAGGTTCTATGGAGGTCTTAATAGAGAGATTCGGGATATTCTTGAATATAAAGAATACAATACCGTGAATAGATTATTCCATTTTGCTTGCAAAGCTGAAAGAGAAGTGCAGGGACGCAACAAGCATAGGAGTTCTTTTGCAGGTGCTACTTCTACACGACAGTCAACACCACGTCAATCTACTGCTGCCTTTCGTCCAGCTTCTTCCACACCACCTACCTCCACGCCATCCCATGTTCAAGAAACAAGCAAAAATGCTTCAATTCAGACTCTAGCCAAGAGTGAAACTTCAGTAGTTTCCACTGGACGTACCTGTGATACTACATGTCATAGGTGCCATGGCATTGGACACATTGCATGTGACTGTCCAAATCGGCGAGCTCTATTTGTGAACGCTGATGGTAAGTATACTTCTGCTAGTGATTGTGATGATGAATATGCTTTAGCTGCCACTGACCATGCAGGAGGACAAGATAATGATGACATCGAGGAAGTCCATTTGCATCCAGAGTCGCTAGATCAGTATCCTAGCCTAATTGTCAAGCTAGCACTTAGTGCTAAAGAGAAGTGTAAAGAGCAAAACCAACGTCACAATTTGTTCCAAAGCAAAGTTCTTGTGAAAGGCCATACCGTGAAAATGATTATTGATAGCGAGAGTTGCAACAATTTAGCAAGTGAAGAGATGGTCAAGAAGCTTGGCTTGACTACCCATCCACATCCACATCCGTATCATATTCAGTGGTTTAATACATGTGGTAAGATGAAGGTAACCCGCTTGGTTAAAATACCTTTTTCTATAGGCTCCTACCATGATCAAATTGAATGTGATGTTGTGCATATGCAAGCTTGTTCTGTTATTTTAGGGCGACCATGGCAATATGATAGAGAAGTTGTTTTTGATGGTAGGACTAATACATATAAATTTATGTTCGATGGTAAAAGAGTTGTTTTGCATTTTATGACTCCAGCCGCTGCTTTGAAAGATGATCTTGCAAGACTTGAATGTGAAAAGAAAGCGAAAAGTGAAAATCAGATTATTGCTAAACATCCTGCTTCAACTAGTAAAATAGAACCAAGTACCACAAAGAATTTAGTTTTGTAATTTAGTTGGTATTAGAGCTTCAGTTGACTAGTGAGGATTTTAATTTTGTAATTTTTTCCCCATCATCCACTATACAGCCACAACACTTTTCCGTTCACCAAACCATATATTTGTGCCTTGCGATTATCATCCTATTTGCATTATTGAATTTTCGTCCCTCGTCGTGTCAGTGCTGGTCATAGCTACTGATGACGCTCTCTCTCGTGGCCCGATCTTCTGGTGAGGGGATAACTCTCGCTTTGATCGAGTGCGACATTTGCGACATAGCTACCAAAAAGAACAAGTCCAGGACGCCGTGCAATCGCTACACCACAAACGATGTCGTACCAACCGTGACGCGCGGTTGATGATCCCTGCAATGTAAACGAGAAAACACTGCAAGAACAAGATAAGATGCAATCTAAATATTGCGAATAGGTGATTAAGCACAAGGAATAGTTTCGATTGAAGTGGTAGATCTAATCGACCCGGCAAATCAACACACCAACTATTGGGGGCTCTGAATCTAAAGTCGCCGACTAATCGAACGAGAACTAGAGATAAGGTAAATGGCACTTGGCAAAATTCAACTAAACAAAACCCAATTGTTTTTGAGGATGTACAAAGCTATTTATAGAGGAAAATAAAGCTAGGGTTAAGTGCTAATTCGTGGAGCTGGAGGGAGACACTTCCGATATGGGCCTAGTCTATTATAAGGCCCAAGGCCCAAGTTCGGTTTCAGCAACACCACTGTCTTGTTTTGGCGATTCCTGTTGACTCGAGACGAATTTGGACATGAGACTGGATGCGTTTGAAAGGTAGTGAGATAAGCTATCCACGAAGTCCAAGATCACCCAAATCGGAGTTGGCATGAAGACGCTAGGTCCGTTTGAAGTCAGTGCTGTCTCCGGAGGCCGAACTGGACTTGGACTTGGAATTATCATTGGAACATGTGAAGTTATGAGCGTATCCGACGAAGTGATGTCCTCATTAATATGTGTGCCACATGCTATACTTGTGGTATCTATGCTTGGTGCCCTCTAGGGAAACAAAGAGAAGATTGATATCATGCAAATAGCTCTTCAGTTCTTCCCATAAAATATAGTTTTTTTATGTTTTGTTTAGACACAATTTTGTTTATGGTGTTAATCAAAACTGCTTATTTTTTTATGGTACAAATACAATGTAATCTTTAGAAATGAGTGAGGTTAATCACTAAAAATATATGTAGCTAAACAAACACGTGACCGTGACAACTGTAGTAGCATATAATATAAAAGTTACAATTTTGTGATAATTTCCCACGCTATTGTTGCAGCAAACTGAAACATGTCGCTAATTTTGCAGCAAATTGATAGTTTTGTTTTGCAGCAAACTGAAACATGTCGCTAATTTTGCAGCAAACTGATAGTTTTGACGCTAAAGTTGCGGTTTTGTAAAATTTACTCTTGTTTATATTCAAGAAAGATCTATATTTTAGCATCTTGTTTGTTTTCGTCACTTGTTGTCCATAATTGCATGATACACCTTTAGTAATTCTAAAATTGTATTAATTTCCCAAAATTATTTATAATAACTAATTTGTTGAGGTGTACTTATAGTTACGTCACTATGGTATGGTTTGGTTTATGATTGTTATATTATAATTCCTCAACTATAACAAAATATATGGTGAATAGTTTTATACTCATGCTATAGGATTGTTCATTTGTTACCAAACCTATTTGACAAAGAAAAAACGTATATGCTCATAATTCTTGTGATGGATTAAGGAGTCATATTATAGCAAGATCATTGCCGGAGCATACCAATCCAATAGTTATGAAAAATTTAAAAACTTTGAGAATCTCAATCTCACACAAACTAAAATTAAATCAGATATTGTCACGCCCGGAAATTCACTAATAATTTCCGAACTAATTTGTGCATAAAATCCTCGTCCAGGAATCAGCCGAGGTACACAAACTGACAATTTAATATACAAATCCATCATAATAACGTTACATACTTACAAAAGAAAAGAAAATAGCAGTGGAATAACGGTCTAGCGATGGCTTCAGCTCTACTCCCACAGGCAGCTCAACTGGGGTATAAGCCAAACGCCTTCTCCTTCTGGATCCTTTTTCTTCAACTGAGGTTGATTAATTATTGCAAGAATGAGCATATGACATACTCAACAAGCCACACAGCAAATATGCAAATGCACAAGGATACCAAAGGATGGCATAATATAGTCTTAT
The DNA here is from genome assembly GCF_034140825.1 of Oryza sativa Japonica Group. Classification (NCBI taxonomy): domain Eukaryota; kingdom Viridiplantae; phylum Streptophyta; class Magnoliopsida; order Poales; family Poaceae; genus Oryza; species Oryza sativa. Next base: position 14,999,041 of record NC_089046.1, read on the forward strand.
TTGCGAAAGCAGCATTTAGCAAAGAGCTAAGAGTAGTAAAATAGTAGAGTAATTAATCAGAAATTTTAATCAACACTGAACAGCACACCCATGCTGCACAGGCCCAACCATCCTGAACAACCATACCCGGCTATACAGATCTAACTCCAAACCAGGAGCTAAACAAATTATTACCAGTTATAGCATCAATAATTATTGTGAGAGGTGTGAGACTAATCACGAAAAACATTGCTCAACCCGCCCATAACCGCGGGCACGACTATTCGAATAGTTTTACTCTGGCCAGAGGTGTACCACTGTACCCACAAGACACAGCCCCACAGCATGTCACCATGCGCCTCAATACCACCACGGTACCTTGGAAAGGAGCTGTGACAGTACCCCTCGCAGAACACAATCCACCACAGCGCACCTTTCCTGGATCATAATCACCCTCTTATAAAACAAGACATGGACTCTCCAGCGACCCCCGTGGGCTTATCTCCGCCACTTCTCAGTCTGGTGCTCTGCAATGAACCATGCTATACAAAAGGTAAAGCCATTGCCCACGCTGGCTTGTGGTTGGCACGGTTAATGTTTCACAAAAGTAGCTCGCGAACCGGTCCTTAATTGTCATGAGCATGACTCTCAAAACCATGTGCTCACAACCTACCATTATCAAGTTTTAGTTGGCAAGTAATTAATTAACCAATCACGATTGACCATCGTGAACTATCATTAAGCCATCATTAAATAATAGTAAGTCATAAGTTATCCCAATAGTGTGCTAATGTTTCTAAGCATGGCTAAGAATCATATATAATATCTAGCTGAACCAATATATACAAAGCTCAACTAGTCAAATTATAATATCCCAAGGTATCAAGGAATAGAGTAATCAATGCAAACAGGCCATAACAAAGGAATAGATTTACACCACCCAGTGACATTCGAAAATAAATGCACAGTTGAAATAAATAGAGAATTTAAATATAGGATCAACATGCTCAAAGGATTGTTTGGGATCTGTGTGACTTGCCTTGCAATAATCGGTCTTCAATTAATCTTCTGAACACTTCCGACGCACTGACGAACCTTCGCAATAACGGAAACGACAAGCTAACACGCAAAACGAAGAAAAAGACTAATAAAAACCAAATAAACAGTACAAAAACAAGCATAAACAGTACATGTGGATATTTTTAACATGTTGATCTCAATTTTAGAAAAATTTAGAGACTTGAACCAACTAAATCCGAGCTAAGATGAATTAGTTATGAATTTTCAAAGATTAAATCGGATTAAAACACTTATATGGATTTTAATTGAATTATGACGCAATAATGAATTATTTTTGAAAAGGAAAAGGCAATTATTACGTCAGCGGCTAGGGTTTGCGGTGGACCGGGTGCACGGCGGCGGCTCACGGAAACAAATGGCCGAGATTCATCCATCCAAAACGGACGGCCAAGATCCAACGGTCCACGGCCAGACCACGAGAGACGATGACGATGACGTCACCACCGGCGGTGGCTCGGGCGCGCAAACTCGCCGGCAAACGACGGCGCGACGACGCGAACGGAGGACACCAACACGTAGAGGGCGATGCGGCGAACTCACCGGTGACCAAAACAACGGCGGAAGATCAACGGACGGCAACGGCGTCGAGGAAGAAGCGGCGGCGACCTTCGGCTTGACGACGACGGCGATGCTCCGGCGACCTACGGCGATGGCGGATAGGCGGACGAGGTCGGCGATGGCTTGGTGATCACGACAGCAGCCTTCCCGAGCGACGACGACGACGGGAGCGGCGGCGGCGCACGGCTAGACGAACGGCGATGACGGCGGCGCTAGACTACACGGTGCTAGGGCTCTACCGGCGACGAGAGGCGAAAGCGAGGGTGGCGGCGGGTAGCGGCGGGCTTGGGGGTCCTTTTATAGGGGCAAGGAGGCGGCGGCAAAGGCCCACGGCGACCAGCAACGCGAAGGAAAGTGTAGGGTTCGGAGGAGAGAGATCGATCCGAATCGAACTCGAATCCACGGATTTCCAAACGATTTTAGCCGATGATTCCAAAAGAGAAAAAGGTAGAGGAGATCCCGAAGATCATTTCCCCTCTATAGATTTCTCCGGAGAAGGAAAGGCGCGAGCGAATTTGGAAGGAGACGGCGGCGGCGCAGCTCGGCTAGGGTTCCGGCCGGGCGACGGCGCGATGAGGACGACGAGTCCGACAGGTGGGACCCACCTGTCAGCGGCCGAGCGCGCGCGCGGGCGGCTGCGGGCTGACTGGGCCGAAGAGGAGAGAGAGGGAAGGTTTTGGGCCGACTTTCGGCCCAAAGCCAAAAGAGGACTTCTAGAACCTTTTCCAATTAAAATAATCACTTAAATTATATTTGAATTGTTAAAAATACTTCCAATGCTCAAATAATTTCAAGAAAAATCCTGAAAATACTTGGACACTCGAAGTACTTAACAAAATTATAATTAGACCATCTAATGATTAATTTAATATGTGGGTAATTACTGAAAAGCTCTTTGTATGATTAAAAAAAATTAGGAATTGAGCTCCGAAAAAATCCGAGAATATTCCAGAGAGTATAATTAACCATGGAGAATTTAATAAAAATTAAATCCATCTATGCTTTATATTTAGGAAGTTTTATTTCCCACCTTTAACTTCACTTGTAAATTAATGAACATTTAATATAAATTCTAATAATAATTTATTAAATAATTTATAAATCCTGAAAGAAAAATCAGGATGTGACAGATATAATTAAAAAACATAACGTTGCTTCATTTTTCATGCATTTAGATTCCAGTTTGTGTTATATAATTGTCAAGTGATATTTGACCATAAAATATAATGTTAAATTATTTCGAAGATTATCATGACATTATTTATTATATTCTGCCTAAATTATTTTAAAAAGTATTATGATACTCCCTCCGTCCGATAATATAAGGGATTTTGAGTTTTTGTTTGTGTTGTTTGACTACTTGTCTGATTAAAAAATTACTTATTATATGTCAGCTCCAGGTGTTGTAATGTATTTAGCACTATAATATAACTATGATATGTTATCAAGATTTGAATGCACCTGATTATAAGTTGACTATAAAATTTAAAAATAATCTAAAAAATCGCTGTTTAAACACATTTAATTTGTTTTTATATCGACATAGTTTAACTTGCATATTTATATTTGGAGTAATAAATTTTATTTTATCGTATATAAAATCCTATTTTGAAGTCCGTCTATATATTTTTTCGATGGTTCTACCAACTTATATTAGTATTTTTCGGGCTTTATAGTTTTATTATCGCGCGTTCGTATGTTTCTTTGCTTTTTTTCAATCGAACATCCAGTAAATGGTTTCTCTGGTATACGGTATACACAGGAGATTAAAAGGAAGTGGGCTAATCTTATGATCCAAAATAATGGGTCCATCATTTTGAATGAAATTTGACAACGAAATTATATAGTACCACGTGGCATTCTAATAGTGCTTGCTGAAACACCACATGACCATATTTGTGGAGTGATAAATTTTATTTTTATAGTATAGCAAATCCTATTTTAAAATGACCGTATATTATGTACCTTTTTTAACGGAACAGTACTATATAGCCTTATTTTTACTCGTGCATACGTAAGTAATTTTTTTTCAAGTGAACAGTATCTTTTTAATAGCTGCTCCCTCCATCCCAAAAATAAGTGCAGTTTTGCACTATTCATCTCCAACGTTTGACCGTTTGTCTTATTTGAAAAATTTTTATAATTACTATTTTTATTGTTATTAGATGATAAAACATGAATAGTCATTTATGTGTGACTAATTTTTTTTATAAATTTTTCAAATAAGACGGACGGTCAAACGTTGGACATGGATTTTCATGGTTGCACTTATTTTGGGACAGAGGTAGTATTACATAGGTAATTTTTTTTCAAATGAACAGTACTGTACGTACGATTACACGATGCCATCGTACGTGCGTGTGCGTACCTATGTTGAAGGGCTAGTTTCTTTCCATAGTACGTACGCAAGTTTTTATGGTGTAAACGGTTTCACTCATATCTATAAAATATTAAGAGAAAGCAATATATGTATTCTAATGGTCTTAAATAACGGACCCATTAATTTAAATGAAAATTGATGGTGAGATTTTAAACTACCACGTGGCAACCTAGAAACAACATTTGTAGGAGCGCCACGTGGTGGCTTAGAAGCGTTTGTAGAAAATTTAATGGACTTTTAGTATATAATAGAATAGATATCCACATGATGATGTTGTGTCAACTTCTTCATCGACGATGGTAATCAGTGGGCACGAAATTTAAATCTCTTGGGTGGCTTTCGAATAATGTCAAGGTTCTTGGAGATTAATCAATCCCAGTACGCTTTGTTTGATCTTTCAAGTGGTGATGTCAAAGTGAGCAGGCAACCTACCCGTTGGAATGCGGGGTATGAAAAGAAAGAATAATATTTACGAGACGAGCTGAGTTGCATTGGTTTGATTAAGATTCCAGAATTCTTGAAATTTTGGCAAAGAGAAATGGGATTCCATCGAGCTAGAGGAGCAATTAACACTGGTAGAGAAATCGTTTTTAGTCCCGGTTCGTAACCCCCCTATAGTCCCGGTATTTAAATCGAGACTACGAATCCGGGACTAAAGATCCCTCTCTTTAGTCCCGGTTCAAATACCCGGGATTAAAGATCGATATTTAGCACCAACCGGGACTAAAAATAGGAGTGGCAGTCACGGTTAGTTTTTTTTTTCATTTATTGCTACTTACTATCTCTAATTTATTTTCTCCCAAATTAGGTGGGATGCATATCCCCAAATCAAACCCCAAATCAAAGTCAAACCCCAAATCAAAGAAACATCCCAAATACACAAATCATGTACATCTCAGATCCATGCAATAAATCACAGATTCTAAAAAAGAAATTATACATCTCAATCCATACAATGAATCACAAATTCTTCATCTCAATCTATACATGGATCACAAATTCTTCAAAAAAAAAAAGGAAGCAAAGCCGCCGGCCGGCTGAGCCGGCTGCTGCCTCCCCTCCTCCCCGGCCGCCGCCGCGCCGCCCTCTGCCGGCCGGCCCGCCCTCCCCCTCCTGCTGCACACACGGGAAGGGATAACAAAGAAAAGAGATAAGGAGGAAGCGAAGAAGGGAAAATATTAGGATTAGAGATGCAGAGAGAGAGTAGTTTGTGTGGACGGGAAAAGAGAATAAATAATAGGGATTATATAGTGCGCTTTGATCTTTAATCTCGGTTAGTAACATCATCCGGGACTAAAGGTCATCGTGATCTTTAATCCCAGTTAGATTAAAGATCCGATCTTTACTCCCGGTTGGTAACTCCAACCAGGACTAAAGATCCTAAAGGGGCCTGACAACACGACTAAAGATTCTCTGGAGGGGCCTGACAACACCTGATAGTATGTGAATCAGGACTAAAGATGATCTATTAAAAATCATGTAGTCTCGTTCTGCTTATAAACCGGGACTAAAAACCATCTTTAGTCCCGATTTTTATTGCAACCGGGACTATTATGGTTTTGGTCGACCGGGCAAAGATAATTTCTCCACTAGTGTAAGTAGCAATGGTACTTGAAGCATATAGCTAACAATCTCTTGCTGCATCCATTCTCATCTGACGAAGGACGATGAAAATGCTGAGCACGGACGAGCTAGGAGATTGTCCTACTGGCCGTTTGTTGGTAAGAAGAAGCAGCATGAATGGCCAGCATGCGGACGTGTATATGCACTTGTGGCTCCAGCTCTCATGGCGGATGTTTGGTCGATTCATCACATAGAGGCATGACCACCAACAAGCATCAAAAGCGTCTCCAAGCCATATCGATCCATGACATTGTCCGACTGCTCATCAATGGCTCCTAGTGCCTTCCATGCCTATGGGGATAGAGGACACAGAGCCTGCGAAGAGCATGTATCGAGCCACGATGTTGCATGGGCTGAAAGTATGCTTCAGTCATTTCTCTGTTTTTTATGCGTAGGAGTATTTATAAGGATTCCTGTAAAAAAAATTATAAGTACGTACTTGCGCACTTGCAGCAATAGATGAGAGCTGAGCAGGCTGCTACCGGCTGCACACTTGCAATATACTTGGATGTGCTAAACTACACCTGGGTTACCATATAACTAAAACGCACTACTCATGGATACATCCCCACCCTACCCATCCAGCCCGTCCCGCCCCCTCCCCCCACCCTCTTACCCAAACATCCTGCACGTTTCCCACCACCCCCTCTCAGTCCGTACCTTTTCTCTCTCCTGATTTTCTTCCTATGTCTTTCTCTCAGTACATGAATTATCCTTATCCTTAGATTGTCTTAGGCCATTCTATTAGTAAATAAATTACAAAAGATAATTCTATACCAATATGTTCTCATACCTTCTCCTATCTTAGTAAATAAATTACAAAAGATAATTCTATACCAATCTGTTCTCATACCTTCTCCTAGTAAATGAATTATGTGGTGATGTTACAACAAAATTTTTCTTTTAAAATAAATTAATATTAACCAATGGTTCTCGACATAAAATTATTATGCCGATAGTTGTCAACATATTAATCTTGCTACAAAATAATATTTGCACGTTATTGGCCTTCTCTTAGTAAATAAATTACAAACGCATACCCATAACATTTCTCTTAGTAATACATTGACGGATACCTAAACGATTTCGGTATTCAAAGTCCTTCGACGAACAAATGGTAGTATTTTTTTTCCTCAACGATATACACAGCTGTTATTCTGGCAGTAAAAAAGTTCCTAATTGTCATGCCTGGAATTTCTATCCAAAATTCCAAACGCTTACATGTATGTAAACCCTCGTCCAGTAATCAGCCGAGGCACACAATAACAAATTGATAATAGAGTACAATTATTACTCTAATTAATAAGCGAATAAAATGTCATTACAGGGGTAGATAGTTCCCCTCAAACAATAAAGTTCTAAGCAGTGGAAAATAAAGAAACAGCGCAGGCGACTCCTCTCCACATGCAGCTTGATCAGGGCTACGCCTAATCATCCACACCATCAGCATCACTGTAGAACTCCTCCTCTGATGAATGATTGCAAGGTGAGTATATGACATACTCAGCAAGTCACGCAGCAAATATGCAAGTGCACAGGATAACAAAGAATATCATAGTATAGTCTCATTTGCATAAATAGCATTTAATAAATATTTTAGAATTTAATAAAACAGTTAAATAATAATTAAACAATATTAATCCAACGCTATACAACATACCCTGTTGCATAGGCCCAACCATTCTGATCAACCAATCCTGGCTGCACAGTTCTATCTCCAAACCAGGAATTAACCATTCCAAACCAGGAGCTAAATAAGTTATTAACATCAATATGGTGAGAAATGTGAGACTAATCACGAAAGACATTGTTAGACCAGCCCATAACCGCGGGCACGGCTATTCGAATAGTTTGAACTCTGGCCAGAGGTGTACCACTGTACCCACAAGACACAACCTCAACATCATGTCAACCATGCGTCGCGATACTTGACAAGTACCCGAATAGAGATTGTGACAATACCCTCTATATAATACAATTCAAAGCAGTGCACCGTTCCCGGATCATAATCACCCCCTTATAAATAATGTATGGACTCCCCAGCTACCCCCGTGGGCTTATCTCCGCCACTTCACAGTCTGGTGCTCTACTATGAACCATACTATACAGAAAGTAAAGCCGTTGCCCACGCTGGCTTGTGGCTGGCATGGTAAATGTTTCACAACCGAAAATCGTGAACCGGTACTTAATTGTCAAGAGCACAACCATCAAAACCATATGCTCACAACCCACCATTATCAGGTTTTAGTTGGCAAATTAATTAATTAACCAATCATGATTAACCATCATGAGCTATCATTAAGCCATCATTAAATAATAGTGAAGCATAAGTTATCCCAACAGTGTGCTAATGTTTCTAAGCATGGCTAAGCAATTATATCTAGTATCCAGCTGAACCCATATATAAAGCTCAACTAGTCAAGTTATAATAACCCAAGGTATCAAGGAATAGAGTAATCAAGAACAAAAAGGGCTATAACAAAACAATAGGTTAATTCCACCCAATGATATTCGAAAATAAATGCAATAGTTGAATAGAAACAATAGCTTTAAACAGGATTAACATGCTCAAAGAGTTGTTTGGGATCTGTGTGACTTGCCTTGCTGGCCTTGAAATTCCTCAAAATCTTCTCCTGCAAATTCGGACTCTCCGGGAACGTCAGAATCTAAAGAGAAAAGAACAAAATTGTCACGTCCCAAAACGACTCTAAAATACATCCTCTAAATTATGCCTAGAATAATTAAAATCCGTGTGAAAGCCTCCAACCATTAAAAGGTGCAAAGTTAAAAGTCAAATAAGGCTTGGGGGATTTTTGTATATTTCCTAAAAGCCTAAAATGCGTAAATAAATTTTAGTGGAATTTTCAGAGCACAAATAATAATTATTAAGAAATAAACAAAGTTAAAATGATTTTATAAAAAGAAAAACTCTAAAAAGTCCCCTTTCCCTCCCTCTCCCTCTTGGGCCGGCTCGGCCCATCTCCCTCCCCCTCCCTCTCCTGTCCCCGCGGCCCATCCGGCCTCTCCCCGCGCGCGCGCCGCTGACGGGCGGGCCCGCCCGCCACCCTCGCTGATGGGTGGGGCCCACCCATCATCCCCTTCCTCCCGCTGCCTCGCCCGCGCCCTAGCGCCGCCGCCGCCGCGAATCCCGCCACCTCCCGCCGTCTCCGCGTGCAATAAAGAGGGGGAAATCACTCCCCGTGATCCCCTCTCCCTTTAACCCCATTTTTCCCTCTCTCTCTCGCGTTCAAACGGGCGGATTTGCCCCCGCATATCTCGCCGGCGCCATTGATGGCGGCCGGACCTCCCGCGCCGGTTTCCTCCCTTCCCCGGCCACCCTCTCCCGACCCAGCTCTATTTAAACCCTCCCCGCACCTCCTCCGTCCGTTTCCGCCTCTCGCCGCCCTTCCTCCTCGCCGGAATCGAGCTCGCGCCGTCGCTCTCTCTCTCCGCCGTCGCTGTCGAGCTCCGGTCCGCCGCCGTCGTCGCCCCGGACCACCTCCCACCTTGGCGCCGCCTCCTTCGGCTTCGCCGCATCCTCGCCGACCTCGTCCACCCCTCCGTTTCGCTCGCCGACCGCCAGAACGCCGTCGACCCGAGCCGCGCCGCCGCCTTCCTCCGCTCCGGCCGCCTTTTTCGTCGTCGCCGTCGACCTAGGGTGAGCCGTGGACCGCCGCTTCTTTTCCCCCTTCCCTTCCCCTCTCTCGGCCGCCGCTCCGCCGTGCCTATGGCCACCGCCGGCGACCATAGGGGCGCGGGCGCTGCCTCCCGCCGGCTGCGCCGGCTTGGCCGCCCTCGGGCGCGCCGAGTGGCTGCCGCGTGGGGCCTGGCCGTCAGCCGCCCGCGCCCTTAGGTGCGGCTGACGCGTGGGACCCACGGCGCCGGCCGATGTAAGCCCGGGTGCACCCGGTCCACCGTGGACCGTGAGGCTGCCGCGTGGACCCCACTCTCGTGGACCCGGTCCGCGCGCCCCCTCCCCTCGGCTGACGCAATAAACCCTTTTAAAATTAAAATTTAAATGAAGAAATTCGCAAATATTCATTTAAAGAGCATATAAACTTCAAATGACCATAACTTGGCCATTTGAACTCGGAATTGGACCGTTTAAGTCTCTAATTTTTCCTTAAGAAGTCAAGAACCCATTTTTGTGCTTTGTTCCAGCTTGTTATATGGAGTTTATTAGAGTAAAAGCCTTTTCTTTTCCGTTGGTCGTGTAGACGCTGCAGCTTCGGAAGATCCGCTCTTCGTGGAAGTTGAAGCCGACGTTTGGGAAAGCGAGCAAGGCAAGTCACATCATCCTTGAACATATTGAATCCCAGTTTATAAAATTATTTTGATTTAAATTATTGCATTATCGCTTTTTTTAAATTCCCGCGTTATCATTGTTTTATCTAGCCATGCCTATGTACCTTTGTTATGACCTTATTATCCTTGTTCACCCTAGAATAAACAAAACCCCAACTAGTGGACACTCTACTCATGGTACCACTAGTATGATTTTAGTTAGATGCTTCGCTGGTTAATTAGGTAACATTAGGTGGTTTACAACTCTAGACCTTGGGAATACTCTTATTACCTGGACACTATGGAATTGTTGGATTATTGTGGAATTGGATTCACACCTCCCCCTCTATTCAAAATCCTCAAAATGGTTTTAGGCTGGGCTCGGGGTGCATGGTTTTGATAGTAGCACCTCGGCCATATAAGGACCGGTCTTCGGGCCTCTGTTGCAAAGAACTACCGTACTTCCACATGTCTAGTGGGTAAGGCTTAGTTTGTGGCTCAGTCTGGTTATAAACAAAAGTACACGGATGGAGATAGACGAAGTCGGGGGTCGATGGACATCTCTAGGGCAAATGAAGGCTACACGAGCTGCGGCCCGGTAGTCGAGATGTCATGGCACAGGGCCGGTGTCCTGCTGCTAGGGGCTCAGTCCTGCCTACCTGTCCCGGGGGTTCCGGCCGTAGGTGGGGTTGGGTCAGTACTCTTGTCTATGGCAAGGATGGGTTGGAAACTATGTCACGTCTTCCGTCCGTATACCGTGGTGGTATGGGGCACGTGGTTACACGTGAGGAAGATGTGTCTTGCGGGTAAAGATGTACACCTCTGATCAGAGTATAATCTATTCGAATAGCCGCGCCCTCGGTTATGGGCAAGCCGAGCAATGTACCCAAGTTAGTGTTTTAATTCTTAAAACCTGCTTAACAACTAAAATGTGAAATGGTTGGCCTGGGTTGGCTTGGGACGAGCTGGGACCCAGGGTCAGGTTGCTAGTTCGGTCTAAATCATCGTAGGCCTTGGGTTAAGGCAGGTTCGTGTGGGTTCACGGCCTTGTTTAATAATCTTGTATAGCTCTAGGATCGTATTTACAAAATAGCTTTGAGCAACTAAGTGTCTTTTAATGCTGTTTGCTGCAAACCCTAACCCTTTATATTATAACCCCCTTGTACTCCCTTGCATTTATCCTGCACTTGTGGGTGTGTCTTGTTGAATACGGTGGTTGTACTCAGTCTTGCTCAATTTTTCCGAAACCCAGAAGAGGAGCCCCTGGAAGATGAAGGCTTTGGTGTCTAGCTCGCGCCTGCCATCAAGCGCCTGTGGTCGTCGCCCTAGCCTTCCGCTGTTTCCCATTTGTCTTTGTGTGTGCTGGGCCTTCGCCGCCCATGTAATAAATTAATTAATTACGCTTCAGCTTGTAAACTCTGAATTGTATCAACTTTTGGTGTACCTTGCCTCCTGGGACAAGGAATAATGCACGCACGTAAGGAACGCCCGTTGGGTTATTTCCGGTCGTGACAAAAATCACCAAAACAGCACATAAACAAGCATGAACAGTACATGTGGATATTTTTAACATGTTGATCTCAATTTTAGAAAAATTTATAGACTTGAACCAAGTAAATCCGAGCTAAGATGAATTAGTTATGAATTTTTAAAGATTAAATCGGATTAAATCATTTATATAGATTTTAATTGAATTATGACGCAATAATGAATTATTTTTGAAAAGGAAAAAGAGATTATTGCGTCAGCGGACTCGGCTCACGGTGGACCGGGTGCACGGCAGCGGTTCACAGAAACGAACGGCCGAGATCGATCTATCCAAAACGGACGGCCAAGATTTAATGGTCTACGACCGGTCTACGGCGGACGGTGTCGATGACGTCAGCGGTGACGTCATCACCGGCGACGGCTCGGACGGCGCATCCTCGCCGGCGAACAACGGCACGGCGACGCGAACGGAGGACACCTACGGGTTGCGGGCAACACGGCGAACTCACTAGTGACCAAAGCAGCGGCGGAAGGTCAACAGACGGCGACGGCGTCGAGGAAGAAGCGGCGGTGACCTTCAGCTTGACGACGACGGTGGGGCTCCGGCGATCTACAGCGACGACGGAGGGGCAGACGAGGATGGCGACGAGATGACGATCACGACGTCGGCCTTCCCTAGTGACGACGACGACCGGAGCGATGGCGGCGCACGGCTGGACGAACGACGGCGACGGCGGCGCTAGGCTACATGACGCTAGGGCTCTACCGGCGACAAGAGACGAAAGCGAGGGTGGCGGCGGGTAGAGGAGACACCGGGGGTCCTTTTATAGCGGCTAGGGGGCGGCGGCGAAGGCCCACGGTGACCGGCGGCGGCGATGGAAAGGTTAGGGTTCGGAGAGAGACAAATCCGATTCGAGATCGAATCCACGGATTTCCAAACGATTTTAGCCGATGATTCCAAAAGAGAAAAGGTAGAGGGGATCTCGGGGATCATTTCCCCTCTATCAATATGACCGGAGATGGAAAGATGCGATCGAATTTGGAAGAGCGGCGGCGGCGCAGCTCGGCTACGGTTCGGCCGGGCGACGGCGCGAGGAAGACGACGAGTCCGACAGGTGGGCCCCACCTGTCAGCGGGCGAGGGCGCGCGCACGCGGGCGGCGCTCGGCTGCGGGCCGACCTGGGCCGGGAAGGAGAGAGAGAGAGGTTTGGGTCGACTTTCGGCCCAAAGCCAAAAGAAGACTTTTTAAAACTTTTCCAATTTAAATTTTTCATGAAATGCAATTCCATTTATTAAAAATACTTCCTTGGCTCAATAAATCCCAGAAAAATCTAGGAACTATAGAATCAAGCAAAGTATTTAATAAAATTTTATCTGGCCCAATTTTATATTGGAATTTATTATTTAAAATTAGATCTTCTCTTCTAGGCTTTTAAAATTATTTCTAATAATTCCAATTAAACAATAATTTATATATTTGAGATTTTTAGGGTGTGACACTAATACATTTTTTTTAGATAATGGAAGTATTATTAATCTCAGTAAAATTCTATCAAGTGATACAATTATTCTGAGAGCACCTCCGGCTTCTGCACCCAAAGAGTGCACACAGCCAACAAGAAAGAAACGAAAGATAAACTCATCATCCAAATAGCAGGGACAAAAAGAACTTCAGGAGCCCTCTAACCGTAGCCTAGAATGCCACCCATGCGCCGGGGTAGAAAACTCCATGGCCACTAGCTCCAATTGTTGACAAGCCGGAATGATAGTTCCCTGCAAATTGACCTTCTGAAGGATAGCCCATGAGCGGAGCCAATGTGTAATAAAAAAGATAACCTGCAAAGGAGAAGATATGTTTTTTTCTTTCAAAAACCACATCATTTCTGCAAAGCCAAATAGACCAAATAGTTGTTGTTGCCCTAACAAGACCAAAAATCTCAAATTGCGTGGTTGTCTTCTTATCCAATGCCCAAACATATGAGTTGTACTATTAGGTAAACTAATATTCGAAGCAAACTGGATTAAATACCAAACTGCGCGGGTAAAACGACAATCAAAGAACAAATGATTAATAGTTTCATCTTTATGGCAGAAAGAACAAGACTTGTTTCCTCTCCAATTCCTTTAAATAAGATTATCTTTTGTTAAGACTACTCCACGACGTAAGTACCATAAGAAGATCTTAATCTTTAGGGGGGCTTTGATCTTTCAGATTCTTTTGTTTATATTGGGAACATTGGTCTCCACCAACGCAAGATAAAGAGATTTAACCGAGAATCTGCCATCAGTGGTTAGATTCCATTTAAACTCATCTTGGTCGTGAGATAATATAATATTAGCGATGCGTGAGAGAAGGTGATTCCGCGCTACTAACTTAGAGCCAGTAAGGTCCCTACGCCAAGAAAAGCTTAGAGGACTGGTTTGGAAAATTTCTGAAATAGTTGCATGTTTATGCCTAACAACGTTATAGAGACAAGGATATTGTTCTCTTAAACAGGCATTCTCCAACCATTTATCTTCCCAAAACCGAACTTGAGAGCCATCTTTGATGTTGAAGGAGCCAAACCTGAGAAAATCAGGCTTAGCCTTCATTAGACTAGCTCAAAAGTGTGAGTCTCCTGCTTTCCACTAAGCTTGAGACAAAGGCTGTGACCCCAAATATTTGTTCCTTAGCATTTGTTGCCACACACCATCTGTAGTGAGTAGTTTATGCAACCACTTGCTAAGGAGAGCCTTGTTCTTAATTTCAAGATCTTGAATTCCCAACCCCCTTGGTCTTTAGGACGACATATGATGTCCCACCTTGCTAGTCTATATTTCCTTTTGTGTCCATCCCCTTGCCAAAAGAACCTTGATCGGAAATAATCAATCTTCTTGATCACTCCTTTAGGTATTTCCAAAAAGGACATCATGTACATTGGTAGGTTGGTAAGCACTAAATTGATTAGTGTTAGTTGCCCTCCAAGTGATAAAAGTTTGCCTTTCCAACTTGCCAACCATTTTTCAAGCCGTTCAATCACTTCCTTCCACTCCAAATTACGAAGTCTCCTATGATGTATAGGAATGCCAAGGTAACGGAATGGAAAAGAACCAACCTCACATTTAAAAAGGTTAGTATATTGATCCTGAACTGTTTGGGCTTCACCAAAGCAGTAAAGCTCGCTCTTATGGAAATTAATCTTTAAGCCAGATAATTCTTCGAAAACATTCAACAACATTTTCAGATTACAACCTTTCTCTAGATCATGTTCCATAAGAGTACAGTATCATCAGCATATTGGAGGATGGACAATCCACCATCAATGAGATGAGGCACCACTCCAACAAGCTGTCCTGCATTAATTGCTCTCTGGATCATAACCGCTACCATGTCCGCTATAATATTGAATAAAATGGGAGATAGCGGGTCACCTTGTCGAAGGCCTTTCTTTGTTTGAAAGAACCGTCCAACGTCATCATTAACTTTGATTGCTATACTTCCTCCTGAAATGAAGGACTCAATCCAAGAAATCCATCTTGGCGAGAAACCTTTCATGCGAAGAGTTTGTAGTAGGAAAGGCAATTTTACTTTGTCATAAGCCTTCTCAAAGTCAATCTTAAGGATGACCCCACTCAATTTTCTGCGATGCAACTCATGAACAGTTTCGTGTATGACGACAACCCCATCTAGGATGTTGCAACCTCTCATGAAAGCTGTTTGAGTTGGACTCACTATACGGTCAGCCACCGAGTTTATTCTATTAGTGGCCACCTTAGTGAAAATTTTGAAGCTAGCATTTAGGAGGCAAATTGGTCTGTATTGTT
Source organism: Oryza sativa Japonica Group (assembly GCF_034140825.1). Taxonomy (NCBI): domain Eukaryota; kingdom Viridiplantae; phylum Streptophyta; class Magnoliopsida; order Poales; family Poaceae; genus Oryza; species Oryza sativa. The sequence goes on from NC_089046.1 coordinate 15,014,237, forward strand.
GGATACGGTTAGCTTCCTTGACTTTGGGTATCAAAGTGATCACCCCAAAGTTGAGGCTGAAGATTGGCAACTCCCCAGCATGAAATTCATTGAACATGGTCAACAAATCGTGCTTGATAACATGCCAAAACTTCTGATAAAATTCAGCTAGAATTCCATCAGGACCCGGTGCCTTATTTGTCTCCATGTCAAAGATTGCCTCCCGCACCTCCTCCTCGGAGAAAGGGGCAATGAGGTGGTCATTTTCAGCCTCTGTAACTTGGGGGATATCATCAATTCTATTTGCATCAAAAGAGAGAGTACTTGCATCAGGTGGTCCAAAGAGTTTCTTATAAAACTCAGTGATATAATTCTTAATAGCTTCATTCCACTCAATCTTACCTTCCTCTTGATCTAGACTGAAAATACGTTTCTTCCGATGTTTGCCATTTGCAATCAGATGATAATATTTTGTATTATTATCTCCCAAACGAACATCATCAGTCTTTGCTCTTTGATACCACTTGATTTCTTCCTCCCGAAGGAGTTGTGCTACAAGATCCTTAATTAACATATGAACTTATGACAGTACCTATCTATAAGTTCAAAAACCTTGTCAAACGTAGACTCTTTTTTATCCATTGAGCCATATACGTTGACGGTGCAGGCCTCCAGGTCGAAGAGTAAAAGCACCCAGTGGAATCTGCAATGTGCGTGGGATGCATTACATATGAAACACTTAGCATGTTCGTACGGGAATGAAATTTGGTATAGGAAGACAGTAAAATGAAACTAACTCTGTGTTGTACGGCAACAGTATGAACGTCTTATAATGCTGCACCTTCAGGAGTTGGACGAGATTGTCCTCTGTTTCTTGCGGATACCGGTCAAGCATTGCGACGTTTACTTTTCGAGGGTCGATGAATCCAGTATCGAAAACCCCCCGCCGTCGGGCCCTTTGAATCTCCATTCTACAACGATAAAAGGAAGTATATATTATATATAGTCTACTTATATATAAGGACCTAATTAATTAAAGGAAACGTAATAAGAAATCTAACTGAACGATACTTACAAAATCCAGTAACTCATAATAGAAACGTCGAGGGCGTCCAGCTGGTATAGTTCGTAGATACCCTGGAAATTGATCCAGAGAATGTCATCTCCTTGCAAGAAGTCCGTGTCCCTGATCCTCGCTCCGATCATCTCTCTACCGGTGGCGCTCATCTCAATGTACAGTTTATGGAACTTATACATTTGTGTGGGTAGGGACTACAGCTGCTCAGGCTTGACAAGCGGTTTACCGAGTTCGTACATGTATTTCACTTCCGCCTTTTCAGTTAGTGCGCCTCGTAGCTATTGATCCGTAGTTAGCCCGGTGTCATTAATAAAGTCTTGTATTCCAAAATCTTCACCGGTCACCAACGGCTCGATCTCCTGGTTTGGTTGCTCTCCAAGCTGAGGGACTGGTTTGGACTTTCCAAAAGATGCTTTCTTGAGTGTTCGCTCATAGTTCGATAGCTTTATGGCCACCTTGGCAGGTGCAGACATACCCCTAAAGAAGTTCCTGACACTTGAGTCTATAGGAATCTTCTTTTCTGGACTTCGAGGCTTCAATTGTCTCCTGACTTCTGATGCCACATAAGCGTCAAGCTCCTCTTGCGTGCAATCGTACCCCGGGTCCTTGTTCTTGGCGGCGTCAACTTTCGCCTTCTTCGTTGCCCTTGTGGGGGCAGGCGGTGGAGCTTGGGGGGCTCTTGACTTGGAAGGTGCCAGACGAGGAGCTTGCGGAGGAGTCGGTGCAGGAGCCTGAGGAGGAGTCGGTGCAGGAACCTGAGGTGGAGACGGTGCTGGATCATGAGGAGGAGACGATGAAGGAGCCTGAGGAGGAGATGGCGGAGCCAGAGGAGATGGTGCATCAGACGCCGCTTGTCGCCCAGGGAAGATGATATACCGCTTGCGCCATAGAATAATGGCGTGGCTTGTGTCTCGTAGATGCGTCTCACCGTCTCCTCTAGGGTAATCCAGCTCGAGGTCCTCGTACGCGCCTTCGACCAACTCAACTTCGACCTTCGAGTATCCTGCTGGAATCGGCCTGCAGTGGTAAGTACCTGAAGGGTCTGTTGGGATGGCCATGCCCGACGCCACCTTCACGTGGTGAGAGGTTATTTATTAGTAATCAACATATATAAGCAGCAACTAGCGGAATGGCCAAATCTAAAATCTATAAACTACGAGCTTACCATTATTGATAAGTTCTTGAAGGGAATATGCAGCTCACATGGTGTCCGCTGAGTGATGTCATCAACGGGGCAGGTGGTTTCGTCCTGGGTTTGCATGGCGTCCATGCTCTGTGATCCTACCTGCCTCGTTGAGGCGCATTTGCTACGATTTCCTGAAGGGCTCACCATAGCAGGAGGAATGGTCGGCTGGGGATCATGGGACCGATGTGCGGCTATGCGTTCATCAACCTTCCTTGCCACCTCCTCTTGCATGCTGAGCTCGTAGCTCGATACCCTGAACTCAAGATCTGCAATCTTCGCCTCGGTATCTCTCTTGCTCCTCATCCGACTCCTGTACGTGTGGATGTCCTCCTTCAACCCAATCTTCCAAGGAATCACTCCTTTCCCTCGTGTTCATCCTGGATGCTCTGGAGTCTGCAGGGCGAGTGACAGCTCGTCCTTCTCTCTGTCGGGTCGGAACGTGCCCTGAGAAGAGGCTTCCACTGCGTCCGTTAGTCGACGCGCAGCCTCGCGTATCTGATCGCCGAAGACCAGGGAGCCATCAACTGGGTTGAGCGTTCCACCGTGAGCACAGTACCAGAACTTTGATCGTTCCGGCCAATTGGTGGTGGCCAGTTCGAAACCCCTCTCAATCAAGCTAGCCTCCATCTCCTCCCACTTCGGCATCGCGATTCTATAGCCGCCTGACCCCAAGTGGTGATGGTACTTCTTCTTTGCAGCATTTTCTTTGTTTCTTTCCATCATCGCCTGCCCTTGTTGATCTGTCTTATATGCAACGAACTCGTCCCAGTGATCCCTTAGCTTTGGGAATGTGTCGAAGTTCGGTGTCTGCCCCTTCAGGATATATTTCTGGTACAGATCTCCCTTGAAGCTCCGAAACTATTCTGCCATTTTCTATAGAGTCCACATTTTCACTTTGTCCTCTGTACCCGCGGGAAGGGTGAATGTCTCGAGCATTGTGGTCCACAGCATCTCTTTCTCCGAATCTGGGACAAAGCTCTCATGATCTCCGCGTGCCCTTGTTCTGCGCCAGTACACAGTACTAACAGGCACGTTATCCCGCACAACCCAACCGCTGTGACGTACGTAGTTCTTGGCGGCTTCCGCCGGGGCACTAGGTCGGCCGTCTTCGTCCACTTCCGTTATGATGTGCCGACCCTCAAGCTTCTTCGCGGCACCTCGTTGCCCGCGTGCCCTCTTCCGTCCAGCGGAGGGTTGACTTCCACTAGCCTCCTCCTCCTGGTTCCCCTCCACATCCCTCTCCACGTGCCCCTCCTGGTTCCCCTCCGCATCCCTCTCTATGTTCCCTTCCTCGTTCAAATACTGGTTTGGATCCTCGTTCCCCTCTTCTTCGTTCCAGTACTGGCTACTTCCCTCCGCGATTGTATAGTACAATATCTGTTCCTCATCGCGATCAGCCATCTGTTCATACAGGAAACAGTTGCTAAGTCATGAGACATTTTTGATTTAACAATCTTATGTGCTAACAATCATATATGCTAAGTCATATATGCTAAGTCTAACTGTCGTATATGCGAAGCCATATATGCTAAGTCTAATTACAAATCTAATAATCGTATATTAAAACTATAATAATCTTATACGAAAACTCAAATAATCTTATATTAAAACTCAAATAATCTTATGCTAAGTCTAACTGTCGTATATTAGAACCCTACACAACCTTATATGCTAAGTCTAATTACAAATCTAATAATCTTATATTAAAACTCAAATAGTCATATATGCTAAGTCTAGGAAACGTATATTAGGACCCTAGCTACTCAATAATTATATACTAAGTCTAATTACAAATATAATAATCTTATATTAAAACTATAATAATCTTATATTAAAACTCAAATAATATTGTATTAAAACTCTAACTATAATGCTAAGTCTAAGTGTCATATATTAAATCTAATAGTCTTAATTGCATTAAAAATATAACAATCATATATATATTTACGTCACTTGCCTACGCGAATTCCTTCGAGGGCTAGCTACCACTCCGGCTTGAGGGACGACGACGATAACGTCTTTTCTGCAACATACAAAAAGATGTATTAGGATAAACACGAAGTAACATATATTGTATTTCACGTTCACGTTTCGTTCACGATCGTTCACGTTCGCGTTCTCGTTAAGGTCACGTTTCATTCACCTACGTTCGTTCGTTCACGTGCGTCCACGTTAACGACGTTAAGTAATGTTCGTTCACGCGCGTTCGTTCGTTTACATTCAATTCAAATACAATGCTAAGTTTACGTTCGTTCACGTTCACGTTCGTTAACGTTCGTTCACGCTCGTTCGTTCACGTTCAATTCTCGTTCATGTACGTTTCGTTCATTCACGTTCTCGTTCACGTTCGTTTGCTCGTTCACATTCGTTGACGTTCACGTTCACGTTCGTTCGTTCACGGGGCGGCAGCGGATCGGCGGCGGGGCGGCGCGGCTGCGGCTTGGCGCGCGCGGCATCGGCGCGCCGTGGCGGCGGCGGGGTGCGCGGGGCAGTGGCGGCGTGGCGCGCGGGGCGGTGGCGGCGTTGCGCGGCGGCGGCGACGCGCACGGCACGGCGGCGGCGTTGCGCGGCAGCGGCGTGGCGGCGTGGCGGTGCGGTGCCGCGGCGGCGTCGTGGCGAGGCGGCCGGCGGCGGTTTGGGAGAGAGGGAGAGAGAGAGAGAGATCGAGATCGGAGAGAGAGAGCTAGAAAGGGATGCGGCGGCGGCTCTCACCCTAGAGATGCGGCGGCGGCGGAGGAGGCGGAGGCGGCGACGACGACGTGCGCGAGACGATGGCGAGATACGACGGCGGCGTCGGCGCGGGGATGCCCTAGGCAGTGGCGGCGAAGGAGAAGCCGAGAGAGGTCGATCGGGGCAAAAACTTCTAAGTGCTGGTGGAGAAGACGAGGGCGCGCATCGGGAATATTAATACCCCTAGATCTTTTGTCCCGGTTGATAAGAACAACCGGGAGTGTTTACTCCCAGTTGTTCTTATCAACCGGGACTAAAGATATTTTCCCGCTATTTCCAAATTCTTTTTAAACCCGATTAGGGTTAAGAACCGGGACTACTGATAAGCGCACTGAATATTAATTTCCATTACATATGTGTTTCTAAAATAGAAAATAATGCATTAAAATTATTTAGAGTCAAAAAATTAATGACAATTACTTCGAAAAATTATTGTTGTCTGTAGTAAATTAAGTGGATAAAACGTAGTAAACAAATATATGATTTAAGATTAATAAAAATTCTAATAATCATATATACTCTAATTAACATATGTATATACATACGCCATGCATGATTTAAAATTAATAAAAATTCTAATAATCTTATATAATTAGCATATGAATGATATTAAATTAATTCATAAAAACTCTAATTAACATATGTAAATACATACGACATGCATGATTTAAAACTTTTAACAATTCTAATAATCATATATAATTAGCATATGAATGATATTAAATTAATTGTTAAAAACTCTAATTAACATATGTAAATGCCACATGCATGATTTAAAACTTTTAAAAATTTGAATAGTCATATATAATTAGCATATGAATGATATTAATTAATTGTTAAGAACTCTAATTAACATATGTAAATGCCACAAGCATGATTTAAAACTTTTAAAAATCCTAATTATCGCATGTAACTAGCATATGCATGATTTATAATTGTTAAAAACTCTAAGTAACATATGTAAATGCCACATGCATGACTTAAAACTTTTAAAAATTCTAATTATCGCACATAACTAGCATATACATGATTTAAAATTGTTAAAAACTCTAAGTAACATATGTAAATGCCACATGCATGATTTAAAACTTTTAAAAATTCTAATTATCGCATATAACTAGCATATACATGATTTAAAATTGTTAAAACCTCTAATAATCGTGCGTAATTAGCATATGCCATACAACAATTGATTTATATGGATAATCAATACATCCAAAATAGTTTACATCATGTACACAATAATTACGGCAATACATCGGCGGTGACGGTTGACCGCACGTACTTTCTCCTCACTATTGTTCCCTCCTTGTGATCGCTACATGAGTAAGGTGTGTCTTCATTTGATAGGAGGATGCTAGGGTCAATCGTCACCGTGAAAGGGGGTTGCCCATCCAACTGATCGTAATCCTCGTCAGTCTTGTCCTCAACTCCGACGATTTTTCTTTTGCCTGGGAGAACCACGTGACGCTTAGGCTCGTCAGGCCCTCTGCCCTTCTTTTCTTTGCTAGACATGTCCTTCACGTAAAAGACTTGCGTTACATCATTGGAAAGGACAAAATGTTCGTCCGAGTATCCAACCTTGTTAAGGTCAACCGTTGTCATCCCACTGTCATCAATCATTATGCCTCCACCAGTCAACCTAACCCATTGGCACCGGAACATAGGACCTTGAGAGGACCATAGTCAAGTTCCCATATGTCCTCGATGGCACCGTAATACGTGCCAGTTGTTCCATCGTGTCCCATGGCATCGATACGAACAACGCTGTTTTGGTTCGTGCTCTTCATGTCTTGGGCTCTCGTGTAGAATGTATACCCATTGATCTCATATCCCTGGAATGTCGCGATCGACCCAGACGGTCCCCTCGCCAGGAAGGCAAGTTGTTGGTTGATCGTCTCGTTACCCATGAGATGTTGTCGTAGCCACGCGGGGAAAGTATCAATGTGATGCCGTGCAATCCATGCATCGGACTTACCGATGTTTCTGGCGTGAACTAAAGCCAAGTGCTCCTCGATGTAAGGAGCTACCAATGAAGATTGTTGCAGAACCGTGAAATGGGCTTTACGGAATAAATTGTTGTCTACCGTCATTATTGCTTTCCTTCCGAGAGTTCCCTTTCCCCGTAGTCTCCCTTCATGGCGTGATTCAGGTACCCCGATTGGGCGAAGGTCTTCAATAAATTTTACGCAAAATTCGATGACCTCCTCTGTTCCATACCCCTCGGCGATGCTTGCCACTGGACGAGCACGGTTACGAACATACTTCTTCAGAATGTCCATGTACCTCTCGAAAGGAAACATGTTGTGTAGGTACACAGGCCCGAGAATACTGATATCTTTGACAAGGTGACAAAGCAGATGCGTCATTATATTGAAAAATGAAGGTGGAAATATCAACTCAAAACTGACAAGACATTGCACCACATCATTCTGAAAGGCTTCTAATCTATCCGGATCGATGACCTTCTGCGAAATTGCGTTCATGAATGTACATAGCTTTGTTATTGTTGCCCGGACATTGTCTAAAAGGATACCCCTTATTACAACTGATAGCAGTTGTGTCATCAACACGTGACAGTCATGAGACTTTAGGTTTGTGAACTTCTTCTCCTTCGTGCTTATTATTCGCTTGATATTCGTGGAGTATCCAGACGGTACCTTTATGCACTCCAAGCATTCAAACATATTTTCCTTCTCTGCCTTGCTAAGAGTGTAGCTGGCTGGACTCAAGTAATGGCTTCCTTTCTCCTTTGGTTCCAGGTGAAGGTCGCCGCGTTGTTCCATATGCTTCAGATCATTACGTGCTTCCAGTGTATCTTTCGACTTTCCATATACACCTAGGAAGCCAAAAAGGTCTATGCAAAGGTTCTTAGTGAGGTGCATCACGTCGATTGCGTGGCGGACGTCCAAGAATTCCCAATAGGGTAATTCTCAAAATATAGAGTTCTTTTTCCACATCGCGGCGTGACCATCTTCGCTCTCTATAGGCTGGCTTCCAGGCCCCTTTCTGAACACTACTTTAAGATCTTTAACCATAGCAAACACTGTTTTTCCGCTGCGATGTTTAGGCTTCGTACGGTTGTAGATACACATCGTAACGGGCCAAGTGCTATGGCCGCTGCTCATCTCTCCAAAAGGATTCATGCCATCCGTACTCAAACCAAACCGTATGTTTCGTGCGTCCTTTCCAAAGTCTTTAAATTTTCTGTCGATGTTTCGCCACTGCGAACCATCGGCGGGGTGTCTCAGCATCCCGTCTTGTTGACGCTCTGCAGCGTGCCATCGCATCATTCTAGCATTCCCCTTGTTCCTGAACAAACGCCTTAGCCGTGGTATTATAGGGAAATACCACATCACCTTAGCAGGAATTATCTTCTTTGCTAGCTGCCCATCAACTTCTCCTGGATCGTCTCGTCTAATCTTGTATCGTAGTGCTTTGCAAACATGGCATGCTTCTAGGTTCTCGTACTCCTCACCGCGATATAGGATACAATCTTTCGGACATGCGTGAATCTTCTGAACTTCCAGTCCTAGATGGCAGACTATCTTCTTAGCCTCGTACGTTGTCTCGGGCAATTTGTTTCCCTCCGGAAGAATGTTCTTAACGAGTTTTAATAAATTGCCAAATGCCTTGTCACTAACACAATTTTTTGCCTTCCATTGCAAGAACTCCATAGTGGTATCCAACTTTTTGTGCCCCTGCTCGCAACCTGGGTACAACGACGTTCTGTGGTCCTCTAACATCTTGTCCAATTTATGGGCCTCCTTTTCACTTTCGCAGTCCTCCTTGGCGTCCTGCAACATCTGACCAAGATCATCCGCAACGTCGTTACCATCAGCATCCCTTTCCTCCTCACCCGTTTGATTTCCTTTAAATCCAACGTACTGAGCAAAGTCCAGAATATTGTCGTCTTACACTTCATCTTCTTCCATTTCAACACCTTGCTCTCTGTGGTATGTCCAACAATTATAGCTTGGCATGAACCCCGACTCAAACAAGTGGAAATGAATAGTCCTGGATGCAGAATACTCCTTCTGATTCTTACACTTATTGCATGGACAACAAATAAAACCCTTATGCCTGTTAGCTTCGGCCACTCTCAAAAAATAATGCACGCCGTCAATAAACTCTTTGGACCGCCGGTCAGCGTACATCCATTGCCGATCCATCTACATGACATGAAAAAAAATCGTACACAAAAAATTATTCTTACAATAATGACAGTCATACAATAATTATAAAATAATTACAAACTCTTTCAACAGTCATACAATAATGACATATCTTTATTCATACAAAAATCATAAAATATTATACCAAATAATTCTTATTTACTATTTCTAAAGTTTTAAACTAATATTAATTAATGTGTTTTACTTCTTTTAATTTTCATTTTAGTTTGTTTTCTATTATTTAAGATTAACTTTCACTATATTTTCCTTCTCAACTATTTTATAAAACCTTCTTTAGCAAATCAACTAAATTGCTATATATTCTTTCTTCTCCACACAAATTTTCTCTCTCATCAACTTACAGCTAAATTTTGGAGACAAAAAAGTGTGCAAAACATAGCTCCAAATGTAATATGACAAAAAAAACATTGGAGGATGAAGTTGCTAACCTTTTAGTCACCTCTGATTTGTATATAATCACCAAAATAAATTCACTTGAAATTTTGGCATGACCTCCCCTCTTTTTTGAAGAAATTTTGAAGCTTGCTTGGGCAGCTGGAGGAGGAAGAAGACATATATATAGGGGTGACACTTTAGTCCCGGTTGGATCCCCGGGATCTTTAGTCCCGGTTGGTAATTACGATCTTTAGTCCCGGTTGGTAACACCAACCGCGACTAAAGATCCCGGGGGGGCCTGACAAGACCTGACAGCATTTGAACCGGGACTAAAGATCAAATATGCCCGTTACCCTTTTTAACCGGGACTAAAGATCATCTTTAGCCCCGGTTTTTATTGCAACCGGGACTATTTTGGAATTCGGCCGACCGACGAAAGATGGTTTCTCTACCAGTGGTCCCGGGTGAAAATACCGGGGGTAAAAATCCATTTTTAGTCCCGGTTGGTGTTACCAACCGAGACTAAAGAGGCTAATCTGGTTGCTCTTTCCGGTTCCTTTTTATTATTTTCTTTTCTTCATTATTTTTAAATATATTGATTTCACTCCATCCTGTCCCCAAAATCCTAAATCAATCATCCTCAAATTGCCTCCAAATCCACAGATCGATCATCTCAAATACTCAAATACATCACAAAATCTTAAAAAAAATTACATCACAACTTCTACAAAATTCATCACATATTCACATCACACACAAATCAAATACAGCACACAATAATCTCAGATCCAATCAAACACATCACACAACAATCTCAGATTCTTCAAAAAAAAAAAGGGAGAAAGCGTTGCCTCGCCGCGCGCAGCCGCCGCGCCGGCCCTCCGCGCCCCGCCTCCAGCCGCCGCCTCACCGCGCGCCGCGCCGGCTGGCCCTCCGCGACCCGCCGCCCTCGCGATCCGCGGCCCTCGCGCCCCTGCCAGTAGGGAGGAGAAGGAGGAGAATAGAGATAAGGATGAGAGGAGGAGATAAGGTTGAGGAGAGGAGTTAAAGATGAGAGGAGGAGATAAGGTTGAGGAGAGGAGTTAAAGGAGAGGAGGAGGTACCGGCCTCGATCCGATCGCGCACACTTCTCTGATCTCCGCGTCAATCTTTACTCCCGATTGGTTTTACCAACCGAGACTATAAATAGATCTTTAGTTCCGGTTGGTAACACCAACCGATACTAAAGATTGAAAAAGTACCCTGTAGCTTTTAAACCGGGACTAAAGATATTTTTAGTCCCGGTTTATAACACAATCGGGACTATTGTAAAATCTGATCGACTGACCAAAGATGGTTTCTCCACCAGTGTATCGCTATGGGTGTAATGTGATTTATAAGTCAGCAGCTCGTTTTGCTGGCCAGGATGATCAGACATCGCAGAGCTAGTGCGTGCGGGACTCAGCTTCGGTGACAGGTGTAACATTCGATAGATCTGGGCCATTCAAAACACATCCAACGGAGATGGCAGTTGGGCCCGCCTGCAGGTCGAAATATCCCTTCTCCTCCTCTTCTCCGCTTTCGCTTTGACCAAATCCAACCCATGCGCAGCGCAGGCGCAGCGCTCCCATCGCCCAGGGCAACGCCACGAAACCTAGCCCCACCGACTCGCCTCGCCTCGCCTCGGAATCCCCCAACCAGCGCGGCCGGCGACCATGGAGCCCTCCCCCGTTGGCGGCGGTGGGTCCGCCTCCGGGTCAGTGGAGCGGTGGCGCACAGAGTCGTCGCGGGCATTCCAGCACAGCACTACCTGGATCGGGTGGCGCCGCACACGGCGGGGCGGTGGGCCGGCACGCTCGTGGCCGCGGCGGTGTACGCGCTGCGGGTCTACTACGTGCAGGGGTTCTAAGTGTAGAAGTGAAGGAGACTTCTGATCAACACAGTATCAAACAAATATCTGAATTTGTATTCCAAATAATTCACTATCTGAAAAAATAGGGCATATTGCATAATTTCATCTTTTTTTTTTACATTTTCTCTTGATTGTGTGAAATGAGAAATATATTTTGCTTATCTTGTATCCATGGCAATATGGCATTTCAAATAGATTTAACCATGTGAAAATTGAGCTATGCAATTGCTTCAAGTAACTGAACTGAACTTTCTGGTACCAATTTCTCATCTAGCATCAGCGAGCCTGGAGCAGCGCGGCCTCCTCCAGGACATCCCCTCGACGTGTCAGGCTCCGGCTGGGCGGTCGCCCGCCTGCACCACCACGCCGTCAGGCCCGACGGCCGGCCGCTCCACGCGCCCCCGGTCGCGGCGGCAGGGCACTTCACAGGTCACGGCCGTCCAGTCCCATCCCCACTCGCGGCGAGCACGGCGGCCTGGCGCAGGCGCGGCGGCGGTGAGCCTCCTAGCTGGCTCGCGCTTGAGGCGACGGCCGGATACGGGCGAGGCGAAACGTCGATGCGAGCGCGCGCGGGAAGGATTGGGGGAGGGCGCCGTTTCGGACGCAGGAAAGCTGAATGGGCGGCGGGCGGCGATATTTCGACCTGCAGGTGGGCCCAAGCGCCATCTCCGTTGGATGTGTTTTAGATGGCCCAGATCTATCCAATGTCACGTTGTGACTTGCCTATCCAATGTCACCGAAGCTGAGTCCGTGCGTAAGTGCTTGACACCAGTACAAACATCCTGATGAACATTATTCAGCCTATATATGTACTCTTCAGTTCTCTATTAAAAAAACTATAGCTTGGCTCATTGAGAAATTATATTTTTCATACCTACTTCTCTCTCCGCATTTACAAATACGATCCACACTTTCATTTCCTTGTTTAACTAGCCACTCATAAATTTAACACGCATATACGTAGGTAAGCTCATCATACATGATTAATTACTCCATGATTTTTTAGGAAATTAAGTGGCAAATTAATCAAACGATGGAATGACTACTCGTCTACTCAGTGTTAATTTGGGCCAGAACCCGTCAATATATCGCACAAGCACACCTCGAATGTAATCCGAGTATCCGAATATATAGTTTGAACCGACGACGCGTACGACGAAGACACAGAGAGACCGCACCCATAACTCAGAAAATATTCAGCCCATCAATTAATCTTTTCTTTTTTTAAAAAAAATCTAATCTAAGAAATATGGTACTCTCGGCTTTGATGATACAATACATAGGTCAAAACCGGTCATTGGACTAGCTTCACGACCGTACGTACTTGGAGAACACCAAGTGCCAGTAAGTAGATGTCGCATGCTCTTGGCCTTCTTCGGACCTAACAGAGTTGCTTAACACCAGTAGAAATGTCCTCATGACTACCTGTTTGGTCCTGCTAATTTACTGAAGAACATTCAAACAATAATGTTCCGCACGCATATCGAGTTGGATATATTTCCGATACCTCCCAAACCCCAACTGGAGACTACGAGTACGAACATGTAGATATAGGGTGAGAAGAAAGATGGCCGGCTTTGCTCTTTATCTGATTTTTCTTCCCAAACAAGCATATGGGCGGCCGCAATCAATCGCCATGGCCAAACTGAAACTATATAGCACGGCTGCTCAGTATTTGGGCAGGAACCGGCCGTTAATTAATCAAAATGAGCACAAGCAGCGCGTTGGCACACGCCGGCCATTCTCACCAAACAGGAGTACAGGACTTTGTACACTGTCATGATGTACACTTTAAATTATCCTAGTACACCTGCTCAGCTTATATCACAACCGGGTTGCTAGACCACGCACCCAACGTACAATCATCCGTTGTTCAGCATATCCATCAATTAATCTATAACCCGTAGAAAACAATGAAAAAATGACCCCTGTTCTTCAGCATATATATGAATCAATTAATGTGTTTTTCTTTAATAAAATCTAAACACTGATCGTGTACAGATATATATGGTCGTCTCTGCTTGGACGTTACAACAGATAGCTCAAAACCGGTGTTTCATCACACAACACACAGCAGTCTGGTGTACGCGCAACGCAACGGGGGACACCTTGTATGCGTCGTATGCTCGGTTACGTGCATATGATCCTGCAGGTCTCATGGTTAAATGATACCACCCTGTACACAACCTCTATTTGCCGCTCCATCAAGGATCCCTAGTACAGCTTCTGGCTTCATTACTTGTGGAGCATCTGTGAAAACAGCATGCGGATGCCGAGTGCATGCAGTATTCTAAATGGCGTATTTTGACATCTCATCGGTTCCCGGTGCCTCCCAAGCCCAACTAGATATATTGATGGGCATTACCTTAGCTTGCATGGTAGTGTCAGCCCATGCATGCACATTGCATGGCCGGCTCACTTTTATTTGCACCATCAATATATAGTCGAACAATATAAATTTAAAAAGGACGAAAATTAATTATATTTATATGGTATTTGCTTGGGGACGATTCTGTAAGTTGTAGTAGGATATATGTCTTCCCTTCCTCGATCCCATAACAAATTCCTTGTCGTCCACTCGTCAGGTGCCACAAGCCACCGTGAATCCACATGCACCTGTTGCCACAAAATTTGTCCAACACACGAAAAAACCGAGACATTTGCTTAACTCTAGTGCAGCTCCAGATCCACTGGAGTTGGGACCAACTCCACCGGGTGGATTTGGCCTAATCTCAACCGTCCTTTTGACTTATACGGCTGAGATTTTCTCTAATCTCTGTAACCGTGTTTCTTTCCTTTCCTAATTAAATTACAAGTACCAAAGCAGCACTGCAGCAGACAGCTTAGTCTTTGTCATCGAACTTTAGTTCAGCTATGGTGTTAATATTGGCATATTGTTCTTCATTGCCTGAAACAGTCAAACTGAAGATTCAAGGGTATCCACCTCAAGAACATAATGCTAATGTTTGTTTAGATGGTTTTGTGATGGACAGCGTTGTTTTATTGATATTATTGGCCGGAGAATAATCATGGTTATGGTGGGAAGCACTTAAAAAACTAAATGTTTTCCTCTAAATCTATATGATTAAGATAGTTGATTAGAAGAAGAGTAGGGGCCATGATCCCAGCCGTAGAAGTCAGAAGAACAGTTAAGATTGAGCCAAATCCACCGGTGGAGTTTGCCCCAACTCTAGGGGATCTGAACCCCTCTAGTGCAGGTTCTAAAAATAAGTCTAGAGCGTGCCAGTTAATTTGATCCTATAACTAACAAGATAGAAAAACAATTGTATTAGATTATATAGAGGGGCCAATATGAGATCGTGTACCCAGCAGATGCCGACGGGGTTGGAATCAATGGCTACTAGCCGATTGAGAATTGATTAATTAGGAAACTAGATGAATTATGCTATCATCAGAACTAAAACAAATATAAACAAATATAGATCTTTCTTTATTAGAAATAATCTTGATAGATATATTGGACCAATCCGAGACAATATAAGGTTCAAGTTAATAAAGATTAATCTAACTATTGATTGTATAAATTTGAACATGAGCCAATGCAACACTTTAGAAATTAAAGATAACTAGTTGCCAACCTGTGCATTGCACAGGCTATCGTTACATATAAAAAGTTTTTATGTTAAATATGTTGGTTATTTGTAGTGGCTTAGAATAAAAAAGATTTCCTGTCATTTACAACTTTCTGACTATTAATTTTAGAACTAAATTAATATAGCTAGGGAGTTAAATTAAGAATCCAAGATTTGTACTCCATATTTACGAATTCAAAATCATTTACAAATTATAGGGTTTAGGATGATAATGTCAGTTACAATTTGCAATTATCAGTTTGGAAATTCAAAATTAAATTGATAAAGTCCCAATAGATACAGCTCTATATCTATTGATTCTTAGTTTTATAGGAATGAACAGTCCTTGGTATCAACCATGCCATGTTCTGTCTAACACGAATTCTCTATATAATATACCATCGCAATTAATAGTACCTATAAAAAATCCAATGACATGAATATCAATAATATGCCACCGACTGTATACAGTACGCATATGGATAATATGAACAGCACATCTGGAAATTAGTTATCAGTTGTTAGTTTTTATTCAGAAAAAAAATAGATCAATATATATTATTTGTTTCAAGATTAAGATCAAATAATCCAAATTTTAGAGTGAGCATGAGATTTAAGCCGTCAATGCACTTATGTGTTTTGAGATAAGAGATATTCAATAAGTATAAGATTATCAGCACAATTTATTATTTCAATCAAAATAAAAACAAATTCATGGATGTCTTGATTAGCCAAATAGAACATGTATGCTTGGCATAATACACCTGAGAATGTGTTCAATAGAAGATGCAAATTCAGCGGTACCTGCGTAGATTACAGATGAGGTGATCAACCACAGGTGAATCTCTTTCTGTTCATCGGACTCAACATGTCGGACATTAATAATAGTGCTACCATCCGTCTTTAATAGATGACCCCGTTAACTTTTGCAATAACATCTGACTACTCGCTTTATTAAAAAATAGTGTTAATATGCTGGAGTGTAAGTCATTTTTAAAGTAATATTAATATTAGATAACAACCAGATTGTTGAAATACACATCCCATGACCATCAACCAATGTTCAAAAATTCTTGTAGTATTGAAAGGGGCAGTAGCGCTTGTTGTTTAGCAATCCATCAATATTTTAGAGGAACAAATTAACACATAATAATATTCATATAGAGATGGATCTAGTCAATACGGTCACCTTATTGCAATTTCGGTTCGAAATTTCGGACCCCACCAGGAAATCAATATATCGACTGAAATTGTTGGGTCTTCTCCATTTTTTGTTGGATTTGGTAAAAGTTTATTCAAGTTCAGTTAAAATCTGTCAAAATTTCAAAAATGTCTCGGTTTAAAAAGTGCCGAAAATACGGAATTTCATAAATTTCGGTCCCATTGAAATCACCCAAATTTTCGAGGAACCCTTCATACTTACTGCTAGAAATCAGTCATCAGACTAGGTCCACGATGGATGCATATATAGATACTAGAAAGTACGCTTCGCTGATAGCTGTCACTTGTATAGGCTCATCGGAAAGTGATAACGCACAGACGGTCATGAGTCATGACTTTGCGAACGTCGAATCGAGAGGGTGCTTATGCGACAGTTGCAGAGCATACTTACGCTCGAGCTGTAGACGGCGGTTGAGCGTAGGCACTACTCTCCATTGCATATTTTCACGCCTGACCGGTTCCTGATGCCTCGGAAGCCTAACTAGCTCCTAGATGACATTTCCTTAGGTTTCAGGTTAATATTGCCAACTTATGCATGTAGTGTTGAGTGTCCATTTTCCATTGATACACCCCTCTCTATATATATTCCTTTGTGTAATATGTTTATGAACTAGCACTGAAGGCTACCAGCAGAGATAGCTTCCCTGGCTGTGGGACCAGAGATGGCCGAGATAGTGCTTGACACCAGTACAAATGTCCTCATGAGCATTATATATTTAGCCTATGTACTCTTCAGTTCTTTTACTACAAAAACAACAAGCATGATTCATTGAGAAATTATTTTGTTCATTTTAAGTTCTCCGCATTTACAAATACGATCCAACAAAGTTTAATTTATGTATTTAACTAGCTAGCCTGTTTTTACACATTTGCACTCACAAATATAACACGCACAATAATTTATGAAGCCAAGCTAGCTAGGTTGTCGATGACGATCACTCTCCCAATATCTTACAGAAAAAGAAAAGGGGCGAGAAAAACCATCCAATGAACGAAGTCGTTTTCGTGAAAAAACTATCTCATGCATATTAGTGATTAACTCGAAGCTAGCTGTCCTACAGAGCAAATGAGTCCCCTTGTCTAGAAGGAATATATATATATAGTCCGTAGAAAACATAGAGCCCGGCAAAAGCATTGGCTTTGGGGAGTAGAGAAGAAAATTAGCTTGACACCGACGTGACTGTGAGAGCATCTGTGCCGGCAACACACTGGGAAGCCTGTACTCTCGCAATCAAGGAGGCGGATGTCAAAGAAGCTAGAGGTGTGCATGTCAAATTCCCCATGCCTCCAAAGCCCTATAGCATTATATGGTGTAATTGGGATACCGATACACACTGATCAGCACAACTACACGCTAGCTCTTACTAGAAACTAAATACACTTCCTTTCTCTTCAAAATTATATTCACGGTGGAGATTTCGTTTGTAGCTTCTATTACACTGTGCTGGCTGTTTTTCTATACTAAATACATCCCTGTTCTGCATGCCAACATATAGTATTTATGAACATCCATAGTTTTTAATTGATATACTAGGTGATTCCCTGTGTGTCTTGCTGCGGGGATTACTAAGTACTTTTCAATATTTTTTTTTTGACAATCAAGCTAAAGGTAAAAGGAAAACAAATAAAATATCAAGGCTTATCAGTATTTATCATGAAACAAACAATTGAATCTCGCGCTTTAATGTGGAACATATTGATAAGTTTATGTTAAATATTACTATAAAAATGATACATATATTTGTAAAAATATTGTGGAAATGATTTGAGGGGTGATGATTGAATATGTTTGCATGTTGATTTGTAGAATTAAATAGATTGTAGATGATATTACTTGTATGAGGTTGAAAATGTAATTATTGCTAGTGGATGATGATGTGGCATGGTTGTATGTTAAGCTTTAGAATTAGTGGGTTGTATCTTTATAGGAAGCATAGATTAGCTGCAGAATTGTCAGTCTTAAAACTTCATGAATCACAAGCATCCGGTCATTAGTTTGATAGATTTTTAGTTGGGTAGATAGCAGCGACAACCGGAAGCCTATACTGTGGAGTGCAAATAGTGATATATGACAAACCAATATGGGCCACATTAATACCTCAAAATGTAGGTGATCCTGTTCCCGCAACTAGGTAAGGCCTTGTTTAGTTCCCAAAATGTTTTTTTCTCAAAAACATCACATCGAATCTTTGACACATGCATGGAGCATTAAATATAGATTTTTTTAAAAAAAAACAAATTGCACAGTTTGTATGAAAATTGTGAGACGAATCTTTTGAGCCTAAGTAGTCCATGATTAGCCATAAGTACTATAGTAACCGACATGTGCTAATAACGGATTAATTAGGCTTAATAAATTCGTCTCGTTGTTTTGTTAACGACAAAATTTGGTAAGCCCGGAATAATCATCGGCTTAGAATCAGTATCAGCTTCAAATTCCTAGATCAACCGATGTAAACTATCAATTGCCAACAGTTGTATTTTTTATGGATTCGGGTAAAGATCAATTAAAGGAAGCATATCTAGAAGAGTCCGAGTTCAAGGAGGATGCGACATGGCAGTTTATATATTAATTAGGCAGGGTTTAGTTTAGTATGTTTAGTGTCCGTTAAGTAATTTATGTTTTCCTTTTATCTTTATGAAGGTTTCTTTCTTGTCCTACAAGGACTAGTATCTACCTATGGGTATAAATATGTACACTAGAGGTAATTGTAATTGATCTCTCAATCAATACTACTCTCGGCACATCGCTACCCTCTTTTCTGAGGTTTTACTTATCAACGGGCGGAATTTGGCACCTGACGCGGGGCTGCATCGGTTAAGTTCGATCTCCGACGAAGGGGTAAGTCCTACGTTCCGTCGGCCGTGCTAAATCTATCGACTACATTGATGTTGTTCAAGGCTGCATCGTTTTGATCTCTTGGATCATTCTGGTTTTGTTGATATATTTGCCTACCTGATTTTCCAATTCTATCTCTAATTGCATTGTGTTTAGAGACGCATTGGCTTAGTTGGTACTATCTCGGTTAGTTTAGATCTTCTGTCTTAGCTGATATATCTCTACAATCACAATGCTGCTATAATTATATTGGTTATATTCATCACATTAGACAGATCTATCGGCTCATCGAGTATTTGTTATATGTAATCTCGTGTTGCATCGGTCAGGTTCGACCTACCAGATTGTTGTTGATAATGTAAATCTTGTTAAACCAATAGGTTCATGTTACTGTTTTATCGGGGTGCTAGCCGATAAGTTATCTGGACATTGTATCGGCTTATAAGGATTATATACAAGTTGGATTTAGCCGATCGCAATAAAAAGTTTCACCGTTTTTCTAATCTTGTAGATTTAAGGACATCAGACTTTTAGCCGATGTATACTTTAACCATCGGATCGGTACTTATCCTATCATATTATTAGTAGCCAATTGGTTTCTATTGGATTATATTATTGTTATATTTTATTATCATCAACCGATGGTTTTTATATCATTATCTACATTGGACATATAGCCGATCGCTGAAAACCCTATCGAAATCGGTTAGAATCGGCATCGGCTAATATCGGCTATCAGCTGGAATTACTCAATCGGCTTGTCAGCCGATCGTCTATTTTATCTATTGTTTACATATCTTGTCAGTTGCATGATCAAACTAACTGGCACCCCGACATCGCATCAACGTCTTGGACCTGCACTGGAGCTAAGCAAATCTCCTAGAGCAGTGTGTTTTTTCCATCAACAGGTTTCCAGGCGAGTTATGAAATTAGTTTTTTTCATTCGTGTCCGAAAACCCTTTTCGACATCTGGTCAAACGTCCGATGTGAGACTGAGAGCCTATTTAGTTCGTGAAAAGAAAATTTTTGGGCGTCACATCGGACGTTTTACCGGATGTCGAAAGGGGTTTTCGAACACAAATGGAAAAACTAATTTCATAACTCGCCTGGAAACCGCGAGGCAAAACATTTGAGCCTAATTAATCCGTCATTAGCATATGTGGGTTACTGTAGCACTTATGGCTAATCATGGACTAATTAGGCTTAAATGATTCGTCTCGTGATTTTCCTCATAACTGTGCAATTAGTTTTTTAATCTATATTTAATGCTCTATGTATATGTGTAAAGATTCCATGCAATGTTTTTGGGAAAAAAATTTGGGAACTAGACAGGCCTGAGCCCACCAATATGGGCTGCCATAGTTCCTGCCCATCAAATCGCAACAAAAAAGAAAAATTGGAGAGGCTGAAGACAGATGGATTCTCAAGGCAGACCAGTATGGCAGGAATTCAATTCGGTTGGTCACAATCTAAGTGTTACATCAAAGGGGCAAGATACTATAAAGATACTATAAAGGGGCAAGATACTATATCAAACCATGATACTATAAAGTTAAACACAAAATCTAAATCGAGGGCACTCTCGATTTAGTTGTAACGAGCGACTCCTATTCAGATATGTGTTAACTTGAAGAATCTTACTTTATTATAGTCCTAATCCATTAAGTAACTAGGAGAAATATTCCTATCATCTAAGTTTCAAATAAAATTTTCTCTTAATTACTCATCCGATTACACCGTTGTGTTCGTAATAATTAAATCTTTACAACAAAGATCTCACATGATTATATTTTGATAAAAAATCACAAATTACTTTTATGATATGTCTAAATTACTTTTAGATTTCACTAAGTTACTGCTTAGACATATAAAAGTAAATTCAGTAAAGCCTAAAAGTAATTTACATATATTATAGTAACTTTAATTAATGCCTTTTTTCATTGAACAAATTATCATATATATAAATATAAGTTACCTTTAAATTTGATTAAAATACTTCCTATACATTCATAATGCTCTGAGGTGATTAATAAAAGTTAATTTCATAAGTTGTGTTGATTAATTAAATTTCTAGATAGAGTCATATTTTTATATCTACAACGGATTTACTTCAAATGACATGCCAAATTTACCTTCGTTTTGTTCTAAGGTACTTCTATAATATATGTAAATTTCTTTTAGGCTTTACTGAATTTACTTTTATATATATAAGAAGTAACTTAGCGAAATCTAAAAGTAGTTTAGATATATCATAAAACTAATTTGTGATTTTTTATCAAAATATAATCGTGAGATCTTGTTGTAAAGATTTAATTGTTACGAATACAACGGTATAATCGGATCGTAGATCGGATGAGTAGTTTAAGAGAAAATTATATTTGAAGTATAGATGGATGGTGTCTCTTATAGATGGAGTGGTAGCTGATTTAGACCACTTGTTGTGTAGTTACGTCCAAAGTTAAATGTATAACGTCAACGTCTTTTAGACATAGGATCGGTGTCGGAAGATAATATGATCCGGATCAAACCTTACTCACGAGTCACGACACGGGAACGACAGCTTTCTTTCAGTCCGGTAGGACTAGGTAGAGCTTCCAGGATCCAAGACTGTCGCGTGTATGAGCCAACTGCAGACAGTGCCCGAGCTGCCGAGCATAGGAACTCCCCTCAACAGCGTAATGCAGCACATCATCGATTCTTGATGCCTCTGAAGCCTGCCTAGCTAGATGTACGCCCTACCTCGCATATTAGTGTCAACCTAAGTAAGCCAGTGTATAGATTGGCCATACTATATATGAACAAATGCAACATCCATCTCGATCAATAGGTCATTGATATCTCTTCTCGATCCGTCACTACGCCAGAACCCTATATCTGTGACGGCATACCAGTGACGGACCTATGAATTGGTCACAGATGACCGTCACCTTTGACGGGTCGCTATGTTTGCCGTCATCGGTGGGGCATCCGGCCGTGGCCCGTCACAGGTATCCCCTCACCTGTGACGGGCCAGAAGGAAAAGCCATCACAGGTGAGGAAGTGGCGGGTTTTTCTCCCAACCCGTCACTGGTATCCCCTCACCTGTGACGGGCCGTGGAATTATGAGCCGTCACAGGTGGTGGTCCGCCACCTGTGACGGATTTTTTTTACGGCCCGTCACAGGTAGGTCAATACCTTTGACAGGCAACTCAATTGAAACCCGTCAAAGGTATGACCAACACATTTGACGGGCTTTTTTAATCTAACCCGTTTGAGGTGTGTTGGGTCTATAAATACCCCCAAACCGCCAACTGCTTTCTATCCCGACCAATTCATTGTTCACAAATCGGTTGGGAGGGCAAGGGGGCGATTTTTTGCTAAAATTCAAGGTAAAAAACACATTATTCTTCATTCCTTCTCAATATATTGATCATCATATATTTTTCTTCATATGTTGTTGATTTCAGATGGATCGTAGATGGATGTACTATGCGCATCGTTCGTCTACTGAGTATAGAGAGGGGGTCACTGAATTTATCACATTTGCGGATAATGACAGAAAAAGTAGGATGAGCATGCACATGTTGTGTCCATGTAGGGACTGTAAGAATGAACAGATGATCGAAGATAGCGATGAAGTGCATGCTTATTTGATAATGAATGGATTCATGAAGAAATATACCTGCTGGAGCAAGCATGGAGAGCAAGAGGCGCCTGATGTCGCAGCTGATGAAGTGTTGGATCAGGATGTAGAGAACACCGCCGCAGCTCGAGAAGGCATGTTCGTACCTTCTCCTTTAGGTGGAGAGACCATAGATTTGGACACTCAATGTCTATCTACAATGTTGCATGACATTGAAGACGCAGAGGACAACGACAGAGATTTTGAGAAGTTTAGTAAGTTGGTGGAAGATTGTCAGATGCCCTTGTATGATGGATGCAAGTCGAAGCACAACAAGTTGTCATGCGTGTTGGAACTCATGAAGCTTAAGGCTAGTAATGGCTGGTCGGACAAGAGTTTTACAGAACTTCTTGAGCTGTTAAAGGACCTGTTGCCAGAGGGGAACAATTTACTGCAGACGACATATGAAGCGAAGCAAGTATTATATCCGTTGGGCCTAGAGGTCAGAAGAATTCATGCATGTCCGAACGACTGCATTTTGTATTACAAGGAATACGCTGACTTGGATGTCTGCCCTGTCTGAGGGGCATCATGATATAAACGAGCAAAGAGTGAAGGTGAAGGAAGTAAGTCAAAGAGGGGAGTCCCAGCAAAGGTGGTGTGGTATCTCCCAATTGCGGAGCGCATGAAGAGAATGTTTGCGAATAAGGAACAAGCTAAGCTAGTGCACTGGCATGCCGAAGAACGGAAAGTCGATAGTATGCTGAGGCACCCAGCAGATTCAATACAGTGGAGGACAATCGATAGGATTTACCAGGAATTCTCAAATGACCCAAGAAATATGCGTTTCGCAATGTGTACGGACGGCATTAATCCATTTGGTGATTTGAGCAGTCGTCACAGTACATGGCCAGTTCTGCTTGTTAACTATAACCTTCCTCCCTGGTTGTGCTTCAAAAGAATGTATATTATACTTGCCATGCTCATTCAAGGACCGAGACAACCTGGCAACGATATCGATGTGTTCCTTGAACTGATAATCGATGACTTCGAAAGGCTATGGAATGAGGGCACACGGACATGGGACGCATATGCACAAGAGTATTTCAACCTCCATGCGATGCTGTTTTGTACCATCAACGATTATCGGGCCCTTGGCAACCTTTCTGGCCAAACTGTGAAAGGGAAATGGGCGTGTTCGGAGTGTATGTAGGAAACAAGAAGTAAATGGTTGAAGCATTCACACAAGACGGTCTACATGGGTCACAGGAGATTTCTCCCAAGTTATCACCCGTATAGGAATATGAAAAAGATTTTCAATGGACACAGAGATACAGCCGGACCCCCGGCAGAGCTAACAGGGACAGAGGTGCACAACTTAGTGATGGGAATAACCAATGAGTTTGGAAAAAAGAGGAAAGTTGGAAAGACAAAAAAGAAGAGCATGTCGAAGGAAAAAACAGAGGAGCATGTGGAAAAACAAAAGACAAAAGAGAGGAGCATGTGGAAAAAGAAGTCAATATTTTGGAGACTACCATACTAGAAGGATCTTAAAGTTCGCCACTGCATAGATTTGATGCATGTCGAAAAGAATATATGTGAGAGTTTAATGAGATTACTGCTTAACCTAGGTACTACAAAGGATGGTCTCAACGCCCGACGAGATCTGGAAGAAATGGGTGTTCGCTCGGAACTACATCCCATAACCACGGAATTTGGCAGGGTTTACCTTCCTCCAGCCTGCTACACTCTCTCGAAAGAAGAGAATATTGATTTGCTAACATGTTTGAGTGGTATAAAGGTTCCATCTGGTTACTCATCAAGAATCAGTAGGCTCGTTTCACTACAAGATCTTAAGTTGGTAGGAATGAAGTCGCATGATTGCCACGTTCTTATCACATAGCTGTTGCCCGTTGCAATAAGGAATATTTTGCCTCCTAAGCTGCGACACACGATCCAACGGTTGTGTTCCTTCTTCCATGCAATCGGCCAAAAGATCATTGATCCCGAGGGACTAGATGAACTACAGGCAGAACTTGTGAGAACCCTATGTCATCTTGAGATGTACTTTCCTCCAACTTTCTTTGACATAATGGAACATCTTCCCGTGCACCTTGTGAGGCAAACAAAGTGCTATGGTCCAGCATTCATGACGCAGATGTATCCTTGCGAAAGGTACCTGGGGATCCTTAAGGGTTATGTATGGAACCGTTCACACCCCGAGGGGAGTATCATCGAGAGTTACACCACCGAAGAGGTCATCGATTTTTGTGTGGACTACATGTCAGAAACATCTTCAATTGGATTACCACGATCTCATCACGAAGGGAGGCTTGATGGTATTGGTACTGTTGGAAGAAAGAAAGACTGTTAGGTTGGATCGGAAGGTACGATAAAGCTCATTTCATGGTACTGCAGCATATGACTGATGTGGTGCCGTACGTTGACGAACACCTTGCAGTTCTCCGACAGGAGAACCCAGGCCGATCAGAGAGTTGGGTCAGAAATAAGCACATGTCTTCTTTCAACGAGTGGCTGAAGGACCGAATTGCCAGGTTGCAGAACTTGTCTAGTGAAACACTTCAGTGGTTGTCACAGGGTCCTGAATGGAGTGCCACCACCTGGCAAGGATATGACATAAATGGATACACCTTTCACACGGTAAAGCAAGACAGCAAATGCACAGTGCAGAATAGTGGGTTACGCATCGAGGCTGCTAGTGACGGTAAAAGTTGACAATGAAGGTTTTACCACTGTCAACTTGGCTAACAACGCATACAAGGATGAACCGTTCGTTCTCGCCAAACAAGTTGTTCAAGTGTTCTACATAGTTGATCCGTGTAACAAGAAACTACATGTTGTTCGTGAAGGGAAAAGAAGAATTGTTGGATTGGACAATATTGCAGATGAGGATGATTATAACCAGCACTTCCATGGCATAGGTCAAGAAATACCTCTAGAAGAGGAGGAAGAAGAAGATGACGTTCAATATGCACGCGTCGACCATGAGGAAGGATTATTTTTGTAATTTATGTACGTAGTTTATGTCTACATGTCTGTTATCTGTATGACTCTAATATGTTCGCAATGATCAATAGTATATTGCTGATGAAATAGTCAAATAAAATAATTAAGTGAAGCACCCACTAGAAGTGAAATAAAATAATTAAATTATTATAACCATTGAAATAAAATAATAAAATTAGTAAAATAATGAAGTGCAATTACTACTGTTAGTGAAATAAAATAATTAAGTATAATAAAAATATATAGTGTATGTGGAAATATGTTAAGGAAAATAAAATAACTAAGTGAAATAAAATAAAATAAAATTGCTGTAGGCTAACTCACCTGTGACGGGCTCTAACTATGGGGCCCTCACAGGTGACATCACCTGTGACGGACCAGAGTGTTGGGCCCGTCACAGGTGGCATCACCTGTGACTGCTCCACAGTTGGCGCCCGTCACAGGTGAGGCCACCTGCGACGGCCCCATAGTTGGCGCCCGTCACAGGTGAGTTTGACTAGGGTTGACCTAGGGTTGGACATCTTCTAGATCGATCCAGATCCGGCACCCACTCTCACTCACTCACTCTCTCGACCGCCGCCTCGCCTCTCTCGACCTCTCCGCCGCCCTCTACGCCCTCCTCTCCACCGCCACCTCGACCTCTCCACCGCCGCCCTCGCCGCCGCCAAATCCGCCGCCCTCTCCGCCCTCTCCGCCACCCTCTACGCCCTCCTCTCCACCGCCGCCTCGACCTCTCCACCACCGCCTCGACCTCTCCACCGCCGACCTCTCTGCCGCTCACCCTCTCCGCCGACCTTCCCGACGCCGGCCTGCACCACCGCCGCCGCACTCACTCTCTCGACCGCCGCCATCCATTTCCACCGCCATCTCCACCGTCGCCGTCTCGACCTCTCCGCCGCCATCTCCGCCGCCCTCTCTGCCGCCATCTCCACCCTCTACACCGCCCTCTCCACCGCCGCCTCGACCTCTCCACCGCCCTCCTCGCCACCGCCCTCTCCACCGCTGCCGCCTCACTCACTCTCTCGACCGCCGCCGGGACCTCCTCTTAGTTGCCACGCCAGGACCGTCGTCGCCGCCACCGGGATATCCTCTCCGCCGCCTCCTCCTCTCGACCGGGACCTCCACGGTGAGCCCACGCCCCCCCGCCTCCCCTCGTTTACTATTGGTCACTGATTAACCCCCTCTTCTCCTCCTCAGCGCTGCCGTGCCGAGAAGCCGTGCGCCGTGCGCTGGCCAGGACTCGTCGTCGCCGTGCGCCGCCTCCTCTGCTCGTCGTCTCCTCTCCAGGTACCCCTCTCTCTCTCTCATGCCGATGAATGGAATGGTGCAGTTAATGGATGAATGAATGATGCAATGGAATGGATGAACGAATGATGAACTTTGGATGAATGATGAATTTTGGGGATAATTGTGCTCTTTTTGAATTGAAAATGCATATGTATAATTGTGCTCTTTTTTTGTCATTCCGTTCAGATTTGTTGCAACTGTTATTTAAAACTTAAATGTGTAGCTAGTTTGAAACTTGAATGTGGATACTGCTTTATAATTGAAAATGCATATGTATAATTGTGCAGTGTATACTGCTTTATATGTTGTTTTGTTCCCTTTTGCTAGAACTATTGAATTTTGGGGATAATGTTTACATTTAGCTGAAAAATGATGGATTAATAGATTGGCAACAGTGTAGTTAGATAGGTTGGGTAGCTAGCTAGAAATAGTTTGTCTAGCTAGCTAGTTAGGGGTAATGTTCCCTTTTCCTATAAATAAAGCATATACAGGGTTTGAAATTTAGTTCAAATGGATGAATTGATAGATTGGCCGTAGATTTAATGTAGTTCCGAGGTTATCAAACCATCACAGAATACAAAATGCATGGGGAATTTTGGTGGATTGGTCAGTGTAGTCCATGGACGGAACCGACCTAGACACCAAAATTCTCCATGCATTTTGTTTTCTGTCATTCTTTGATAATTAAGGAACTTTATTAGGTTTAGGGTTTGAAATTTAGTTCAAATGAAAGAATTGATAGATTGGCCGCAGATTACCAGCACTTGTTGATTTATATACCCTTGTTGTCTATGAATAGGTGAATTGCATGAATTGTTGTTTATATACATGATTTATATAGCCTTGCTGTCTATGAATAGGTGAATTGCATGAATTGTTGTTTATATACATGATTTATATACCCTTGCTGCTGCTGCCACATAAATTATTGTGGGCTGTTTTATTATCTACACTTGCCCCTGCTTGATAAATTAATTGTGGGCTGTGATGAATGCTCAAGAACAGAAATACCTCTAAACTTAATCTTTAACTTAATCTTTTTTTAATGCATAAGAACAGATTGTCTACACTTGTTCTTTTTTTCTGCATAAGAACAGATTATCTACACTTGTTGATTTATATACCCTTGTTGTCTATGAATAGGTGAATTGCATAAATTGTTGTTTATATACATGATTTATATACCCTTGCTGTTGCTGCCACATAAATTATTGTGGGCTGTTTTATTATCTACACTTGCCCCTGCTTGATAAATTAATTGTGGGCTGTTTAAGAAATTATTGCCATGTGTATGATAATTTTTTTGATGCCTTGCTGTCTATGTTTGCCCATGCTGCTGCCTATGGTTGCCTTATGTTAAATGGCGAGTGATGAATGCTCAAGAACAAAAATACCTCTAAACTTGATCTTTTTTTTTAATGCATAAGAACAGATTATCTACACTTGTTCCTTTTTTTATGTACACTTGTTCTTTTTTGATGAACTGCTACCCCTGCGCCCCTTATTCATTTTTTCTGCATAGATTATCTACACTTGTTCTTTTTTTAATGCATAAGAACAAATTATCTACACTTGTTCTTTTTTTCTGCATAAGAACAGATTATCTACACTTGTTCTTTTTTTCTGCATAAGAATAGATTATCTACACTTGTTCTTTTTTTATGCATAAGAAGTGCCCCTGATTGCCTGATTTTGTTGAATTTTGATGATTGTTATAAACTGAATTGCCATGTGTATGATAATTTTTTTTGATGCCTTGCTGTCTATGTTTGCCCATCCTGCTGCCTATGGTTGTCTATGTTAAATGGCTAGTGATGAATGCTCAAGAACAGAAATACCTCTAAACTTGTTCTTTTTTTAATGCATAAGAACAGATTATCTACACTTGTTCTTTTTTTTATGTACACTTGTTCTTTTTTTTGGATTGATAAGAGGAGACTATATACACTTGGTTCTTTTTTACACTTTACTTTGGGTTGCTTTTTCCTCCTAGCAGCTGATTTCCTCTTTTTTTTCCTTTCATGCAAATGATGGTAATTGATACATAATTTAGTACAATGGTAGGAAGTTTATAAGCTTTTTCGCGAAAATTAGACCATGACAACGCCCGGCGCAAACCCGCCCTCCCCAACACCTGCGAGGATCCAGGAAGAAGCAAACCCAGCCACGGAGACAGTTGCCGAAGGTCATCCCTTGACAACGGCAGTCGAAAAACCCGACATTCATGGTAATTTATAGGACAAATTTTCACCACATGACCACATAAATTTTAGCTAGCACCCCTTAGCAAATGTTGCCTTCTGTTTGTGCAGCAGAATTGCCGCAGGAACAACATACATCGATGTCGGGCGGGACAAGTGCAAGTAGGTCGAGTAGAAATCCCTGGTCACAAAATATATGGCCGACCACAGTGCTAGTTATAAGAGAGGTTGACGCAAGTGGTAGGCCCACGGCGCCCAGGACTGTCATTGGAAGATGGTCTAACTGCTGCGGGCTAGCGGCACGTGAAAACTTCGGGATCCTCCATAAAGATATCGGCAACGTCACAGAAGCCGAGAAAGAGCAAGCTTGGATGGCAATGGAGAAATGGTTCACAATTCCGGCTGAAGCAAAGGATAGGCTCAAGCGGAAGGCATTCCAGAAGTTGGGTAAAGCTTGGAAGAATTGGAAGTCGAAGCTCTTCACCGAGTTTGTCAACCCGCCCGGCAATCATACGCCGTTCGATGAATAGCCTCAAATAACCGAGGCGGTGTGGGAGGATTTCTACTCTCTCAAGAACACCCAAGAGTTTAGGGAATCAAGCGAGGCACATCGCCTACTGCAACAGCGGAATGAGCACCCACATCGGCAAGGAGGCAATATGGGCCCAAGAAGATGCAGCCGCTGCAGCAGCGAATGTCCCTGCCCCGTTTTCAGACATCCCTGAACAAAGAGCTCGCAACTGGGCGCGGGCAAGGGGTAAGGTCAATCCAGACAGCTCTGTCACATTTGAGAACAAAAGTGATGCCGTCGTCTATCAGGAACTGGTGAGTTCACTACTTAACCTAACTAATTTCCATTCGTACAAAGTAGAAGTTTGTATAAACGACTCCTTTTTTTCTAGTTGGGCTTGGTTGCTGAACAAGCTTCACAAAGCGAGGTTGATTCCGCGCCGAAGAGGCACGAAGATGACATCCTCACAAAGGCGCTCGGAACCAACGAACATCTTGGCCGGACTAGGGGAATTGGTAGCGATGTGCACTGGAAGCATGGACTCCCACAGTACAGCTCCCAATACAGCAAACGGAAAGTCTCCAAGGAAGAGAGGGACGCTCGTTTGAAGGCCGAACTTAAGGTTGAGGTCATTCAAGAACTAGAAGCTAGCATGAACGCTAGGGTGGAAGAAAGGGTTAACAAGGTCCTCGCCGACATGAATATACCCCGAGGCACAACACCTGCTGTGCATCCAACTCCTCGTGCACAACACGACGCGAGTCTGTCACAGTATAGGAGTAGTTGTGCATCCACAGAGGTGCCGGCCCCTGGTCTCCCGGTCGCACCACTAGCTGCAGTGGACCACATAGAGGTAATTGATGTTATCCAATCCATATCTAATAAAAAAACATTTACACGTTCCAATATTAAATTCAGACTTTCACATATGCAGGGCGTAGCACAGTGTGTCCTACTGGCGAGGGTCCACCCAACTTTCGCTCCCGAAGTCGCTGAGGGCATGGCTTTCAAGCCCTCGGTTACAGACAAGGTCCACGGCGCAGACCTGCTAGCTGGGTATGCCAAGGTGTCCATCGATACAGTAAAGGACACCTGGTCAGGCTATCCGCTGCCCGTGCCCCCCAATGATGAAATCATGACTTTGGGCAATGCGCGCAAGACATTTATACAATGGCCCAAAGAAGACATAGTTGTGAAGATGACTCCTCATCTAAGTCGACCGACGGAGCTTACACCTCCCAAGTCTAAGCTATCAATTGAGGCTCCCCGTGGACCGGCATTGTCAGTACCTCATTCTCCTGGTGGAGCTGATATGGACTTGGCAGATATAGCTCAAAGCTTGGCTCTAATAAAGACCACAACAAAGGACGATAGCTCCCCACCACTTGTCAAAGGCCAGAAGCGTGAACGCGGCAAGGGGAAGGTCGGGGAGTTGCCGCCGGAGCCAAAAAGGGGCAAGACTGCGACGTCGATGCCGGTGAGCAAAGCGGGGAAGGTCGTGAGGGCGCCAGCCCAATTTGAGCTAGGCATGCCATTGGTGGAGGACAATGTGTTAGCCGTGATGGGTATTGTTTGCCGAGAGCTACATAAGCAATACATGGAGCTAAGCAATGCCAAGCGGAAAATGAGGGAGTCATCCATAGTTGGACATCACGACCACCAGCCGTTCCTATCATCGCCTGCCTATATAACTATAGGCTTTGATGACCTCTTCGACCTTTTCAGGATCCGGAAGTTGGACACTGGTCTTCTAAAATGCTACTCCTTGTAAGTGCATACCTTCTATACCTGTGATATGATTGGACTATATCTCCTAATTAAATTAGTTCTAATACGTAAATGTTTTAAGGTTGTGTTGGATCGAGAGTCGTCGCCTTGGTAAACAGGTTGGGTTCCTTGATCCATCCATGGTGAACGAGGTTAATTTACGACAGAGTTTCACTAAGGTGGTTGACTATGTCAACCAGTGTTTATGGGCCCATCAAGACAAGGAGTACATCATGTGCGCACACAACCAAGAGTAAGAGGACAATACCCTTCGTGTATATTATTTTTGAAGTTAAGATTCTTAGGACTAACGCTACATAACCACTACGCAGGCGACATTGGATTCTCCTAGTCATCGTACCTAAGTGGACTAGGGTTACCTACCTTAACTCCAATAAGTCCAAAGATTATGATTTCACTGAAATCACCAAGGCCTTAAATATGGCTTGGGGCCCATATGTGGAAAAGGGTGGTAGGCACAAGGAGGGCAAGGACGAACTTTACCATGACACCAAGTTCGCATGCGCACAACAGATCGGAAACCAATGTGGTTTACACGTGTGCCACAACATGTCAACACTTCTAAGAGAGGTGAAAGATTTCAACCCTGAGGTTGTTGCTAATGGCGAATAAGCTCATTTCAATACCAACATTGCTATTCAAAACGTGCTAACATCTTATTTATTAAACAGAAAGGTAGAGCTGGCCTCAAGATCTCACCCATCAACCCCCCGCTATGAGAGGCGAAGTGTGCGCCTTCATTCTGGTAGAAATAATGAACAAGAAAGGACGTTTTCACGTCAAATAGACTCATGAACTTGGCTAGATAATTTATTGTGATGTAAAAAAGATGTTTTCATAATTTCTTGTGATGTAAAAAAATATGTTTTTATGGAGTGCAATGTAATTTACTTTCATATGTGCAATATTTATGGTAGTTTACTAAATTGTCATCAAATTTGATCAACTACTATCTACATTGTACTATTCATCTATTTTCTCCTTTTTTTTTCCTTATTGACAGGTTGTGGAGGTCGAGGACATTATGGCTTTAATCCATTTGGTAAGTATATGTGCGGTTATATGAGCAACGACCAAAATTGTGACTTTCAAGGGGTGTGAATTTGCTGTGCAAAATTGTGGCATTTGAACTTCATATGTGAATGATGTCAATTTTTGATATGGATCTGTGTTGTTGGGGATCTCTGATGTTTGAGATGGATCTGTGATGTTATATTGGGGGGTGACTGGAATATATCCGTGATGTATCGGTGTTTGAGAGGGCATGGCTAGCAAATCCTGAGGCTAGCCAATATTCAGCATTTATTTTTTTTTTGGAATTAACTCATCAGTGACGGGTCAGAACAAAAATCCGTCAAAGGTAACATCACCTGTGACGGACTAGCAAATAAAGGCCCGTCAGAGGTGACCTACCTGTGACGGGCCTTTACTTTTAGGGCCGTCACAGGTAGATCGCCTGTGACAGCTTCTAACTACGGAGACCATCACCTCTGACGGCCTTTATTTAAAGGGCCGTCAGAGATGAGTCACCTTTGACGGGTCCCAACTCGCCCTAGGCAAGCGGAGACCAACACCATGAGAATATATGACGAAATAAAGCCATGTAGTAGATGACAAAAAATAGATGGATCCTATCTGACTCAAGCGTCCATCAATTTAGCTTTTTTCTAACAATTTTTTGAGAGCGATTTGTTTTTTAGTAGATGGTTTTTTTTTCTTGCGCGGATTTTTAAAACCATTTTTTTTAGAAATGGCACGTTTTTTCTGATAGTTTTTTCCTCGCATATTTTTTTAAAAAAATATTTTACCGACCATGGAAATATTTTTTTCTCGCGCATTTTTTTATTTTTTTATTGAAGATGGAAAACCTTTTTAGCGTGTTTTTTTTGCTTTTTTTCTGACTTTTTCCTCACACGTTTTTTTGAACCGTTTTATTTTCTCGTGCATAGTTAGATTAGATTAGAGATAGAGAAGAGATATATACCGATTAGAAATCGGATTTTGTTTCACCAGGGAATGGGACGAACTTTTTTAGATGTCTTTTCAGATTTTTTTTTCGCCTTTATAGGAATCGGACTTTTTTTCCGTTTTTAAAGGAATCAGATCTAGTGTTTTTTTCACCACTTTTTTTTTTTGCCTTTTATATGAATCAGATTTTTTTCCCGTTTGGATCTACTGTTTTTTTGCCACATAGGGGAAAAAGACTTTTGTTGTTATTGTTTTTCTTTATTTTCTTTTTTGTGTGGCTTTTCTTTTTCTTTTTATGTACCTTTGTGTCTTTGTTCTCTCTTTTATTATTTTTTTAATAAAAACGACCTCAAGTACCTTATTGTAAGATTATAGGGACTCAAATATAAATATAAAAATTACAAGGACTCAAATGCAAAACTACAAACCAAAAATTAAAATCAAATGCTCTCAACCTGTAAGTTCCGTTTTTTAAACAGATCTTCAATCCGGCACATCAATTTTTTTCACCAATCTAGAGTCGGACTTTTTTTTGTTTCTTAGAGGGAATCGGATATAGGAGTCGGACTTTTTTATTTTATTTTTTGAGCTATTTTTTTACGGACGTAGGAAGCATCTCTTTTTTTATTTTTTATATTTATATAAGTAGCAGAGAAGATAGAGATAGAGAATCGGAGAGGTTTTTTTTTAATTTCTTTTGCCCTTTTTTTACCGCGTTAACGGAGTTGGATTCGTTTTTCTTTTCCCTTATTTTCGCCCTTTTTCTGGATCAGATGGATTTGATTTTTCTTTTCTTTTTCTGGTTTTTTTTGCCCGGTTTTTTTTCGGACATATTTGGTTTTTTTCGCCCTTTTTTTTCCGTTCGGACAGCTTTGGGTTTTTTTGCCCTCGTTTTGTTTCGCCTGGTTTTTTTTGACGGACGATGAAAACACCTCTTATTTTCATATTTTCGAAGTAGTAGAGATAGAGATATCATACATATGTATAATTTTTTTCTTTAAACACATATGTATATTTATCATCAAATTTCTCCTCCTAATATTTGTCAGATGTAATTACAGTACAATCGTAGTGTAATTACACTGTAACTTACATATAATTACACCTGGGAATAAATCCTTTCACATATGTGTGTGCTGTGATTTTTTTCTTTCTCACTAGAACAAATCTTATAATAGATCTAACGATTCAAAATTACGTGAAACTTACATACAAGTTACACTGTAGTTACATGCAAGTTACAGTGTACTTACATACAAGTTACTGTACTTACACTACGATTGTACTATAATTACATCTGTCAAATTTTTAGTACAAAATTTATCGACAAATGTATAGGTGGTCCCATCTTTACCATAATTGATATTGCAGCACGTACACTTCTCCCTCCTCTCTCCCTTCCCGAGAATGCTATCCAGCGAACAGTGGCACGCCCTCCTCCCCGCGCGGCGCGACATGTGTCGCGCGCATAGAGGGGGCGGCGGACGGCACTGCGCGGAGGAACTTTTTTTCCTTTTTTTTCAGTTTCGCTTCTTTTTTTTGTTTTGTTTTTTTTCTGTTTTTCTTCTCGCCTTCGGTTTCATTTTTTTCTGTTTTTTTCTTTCCGTATATTTTTCGGTTTTAATACGTATGTATGTAAACTTTCTATATGTACAAATGCAAACTTTTTATACACGTATATAAAATTTGTATATACGTATAGAATGTTTGTATATGCATATACAAATTTTGTATATGTGTATTTTTTGGGTTCTTATACGTACGCATATCAATTTTGTACAAATACAAACTTTGTATACGCTTA
The DNA here is from genome assembly GCF_034140825.1 of Oryza sativa Japonica Group. Classification (NCBI taxonomy): domain Eukaryota; kingdom Viridiplantae; phylum Streptophyta; class Magnoliopsida; order Poales; family Poaceae; genus Oryza; species Oryza sativa. Next base: position 15,049,512 of record NC_089046.1, read on the forward strand.
TACAATGTTTCTATAAGCGTATACAAATTTTGTATACGTGTATTTTTTGGGGTTTTATACGTACGTACACCAATTTTGTATACACGTATACAAAGTTTGTATGCACATTTATAAAGTTTGTATACGCATATTTTGTTATACTTACATATACAAATTTTATATACACATATTTTCAGGTTTTTATACATACGCACACAAACTTTATATACATGTGTATATTTTTTATACATTAAAAGTGTATACATATAAAAAATTATATATATACACACGTATGTATATAGTGTATATATATATATATATATAAACTTTGTATACACGTATACAAAATTTATATGTATGTATATATGGTAGTATATGTATAGGAGTATATATATAGTAGTAGTATAGACTAGAGGGGGGCAGCTGATCGCGCGCGCGGAGCGCTGCGCGACTAGTCGCCCCTCCTCCCCTTCTTCTCTTCCTACTACATTACACCACAAATTTTTTTTTTAGAAAAATAAAAAGTTAGAAAAATTTATGGATAGAAGTACTATATATAAAAAATTTGAATTCAAATTTAAATTTGAATTGGCTATGTAAACTTTTGACTTATAAACTTTGGATCTGTATAAACTTTAGATGTATAGAAATACTATACATAGAAAATATTTGAATTCAAATTCAAATTTAAATCGGATATAATTCAAATTCAAATTTGAAACGGGTATATAAACTTTTGACTTATAAACTTTGGGTCTATAAACTTTAGGTGTATAAACTTTAGATGTATATAAATACTATATATAAAAAATATTTGAATCCAAATTTAAATCGGATATAATTAAAATTCAAATTTGAAACAGGTATATAAACTTTTGGCTTATAAACTTTGGGTCTATAAACATTAGGTGTATAAACTTTAGATGTATAGAAATACTATATATAAAAAATATTTGAATTCAAATTCAAATTTGAATTGGATATATAAACTTTTGACTTATAAACTTTAGATGTGTAAACTTGAGGTGTATAAACTTTAGGTACATAAATTTACTAAAATAGGAAAATAATGCGGTGCCAAAAAAGAAACTAGGTGGAGGGAGGGGGGCGCTACCCGATCGCTACCCCATCGTCAGGGCGATCGATCGCCCATTAGAGGTTTCGCTTTCTTTGATCAAACAGATACGTAGGTGTTTCGGTCTTCTGGGCATTTTTTTTCCAATTAATGAACCAAAGCTGCCAAGGTAAGTTTCGGCTATACTGGTATTTCATGGCGGTACTGGCCGTCCTGTGCAAACACTAGTAAAAAAACCCCTATAGGTACCGGTTGGGAACCGGAGATAGGTGTCGGTTTCCCAGCCGGCACCAATGACGTCATAGAAGCGACACCTTTGTGCTCTCCCGAGTTAAAAAAAAAGAAGCCGGCTCCAAGCCGAGCAGATGGACATCAATAATCCCCATTCAAGCATGATTTTACAGATCACAAATCAAATCAAGCAGATGAATGATAATAATCCCAATTCAAGCAATCCCTAATCCAGTCCATCACCAATCACATATATGAACAAAACATCAACAACAAACAACAATAATTCCCAGGCCAGCAATCACAGATGAAGAACACAAGCAAATGCACAAACTCGCTTGTCAATCCACCAAGTCACCTCTGGGTCCATCTCCACGCAAGGTCGCCGCCGAGGTCCTCTCCGCACAAGGTCGCCGCTAGCCGCCGGAGAGCGCACGAGGTTGCCTCCTGCTGCTGGGTCCCCTCTCCGCGTGAGGTCGCCGCTGGCCGCCGGCCACCGACCGCCAGGTCCCTCTTCATGCTGACGTCGCCGCACCCATCCCTCTCTGTGCTGAGGTCACCGCCGGTGGGGAGGTTGTCACGCCCTGAAGTTTTTCCCTTCTTCTTTCCTTAAAACTTGTTAAATAAATCGTCCGGAGAAATGGTTCAAATTAACCTAGAGCTAATTCCCTAACTAATGAATGCAATTAATAATCGGAAATAGCGTGGTGGAATTTTTCTTGAGTTCCCCATGCCCTAATGCATTAACAAGATTTTTAGTGGAATTTTCATAGGCCGCAATATTTAATCCCAGGAATCCTTTTTCCTTTTTCTTCTTTTTATTTTCCCTTTTTTCCCACTTCTTGGGCCGTCGGCCCAGTCCACCCCGTCGCCCGCGCGCGCCCCTCTCCTTCTTGGGCCGGCCCGCGCCCCTTCTCTCCTCTTTGGGACGCTGATAGGTGGGGCCCAACTGTTAGGTCGTCCCCAACCTCCAGCCACCCGCGCCCCGCAGCAACCGCCGCCCACGCCGGCGCCCCACCTCCCCACGCCGCTGTCGTGTCCCGCCTTATCCGCGCCCCCACTCCGCCCGCACCTCGCGCCCACATCGCCGCCCCACTCCTCCACCTCTCCCGCTCTCGCGTGCGCGCTCGCAAGGGGCGGATTCAATTTTGAATCCTCTCTCTCTCTCCACTCTCCCACGTCTCCGGCCACATAGGGGCCATCCCCGGCCACGTCCGCCTCTCCCGTGCCTATAAAATCCTTCCCCCGAGCCTCCTCTCCCCCTTTCCGCTCTCGCCACCCTCTCCCGTGCCTCCTACCGAGCCCGCGTCGCTCGCCGCTAGCGCCGCCGCTTGCCGCCGCCTCCAGCCGCGCACCACCACCGCTAAAGCCGCCGCCGCCGCTAGCTTCACCGCCGCGTGGGTCATCTCGGCCACTGCCTCACGTTGCCGAAAACCCACCGGAACCCCATCTCCCTCGCGAGCCGGTGAGCTCTTCCATTTCCCCGTCTTCGGCCGGCATCCCTGCTCACCGTGGACTCTTTCTCCCCCTCTAACCTCTCTCTTTTACTCTCTTAGGGTGTCCCGGAGCTCGGCCGTCGCCCGCCGTCATCCTCCGGACACTCGCCGTCGCCGTTCGTTGTCGCCTTCTCCCGCGCTAGCGAAACCCCGGTGAGGCCCCCCGCCTCCTCTTTTCCCCTTTCCTCTCCTTCCTCCCGCTGCCGCCGCACAGCCGCATGGGCCGTGCGCCGCCGCTTCCGCGCCGGTCGCCGCTGCCTCCCTCGCCGCCGCTTGCCGTCGCCGGCGACCGCTCGCTGCCGCCTCTCCCCATGGCCAGCCAACCGGCTTTGTGCCGAGCCGAGCCGAGCCCTGCCGCCAATCACGGCGTCCGATCGGCCTCGGGCCGATCCGGACCGTCGGTCCCGTGGACCGACGGTGGACCACCCGCGTGGTCCCGGTCCACGGTGGACCAGCCGCCTCATGCCGCTGACATGCGGGGCCCGCCTGCTGGCGCCCCCGCATCCACTGACGTCAGCCCTGGTCAATATTGCGCAATAAATTGATTAAGGACTTTTCTTTATTAGTAAAAACACAGATTATCTTCTAAAATTCATATCTAATTCATCCGAGCTCCGTTTAAGTCCATTCAAGTCTCAGTAAATTCATAAAAATCCCTAGAATCCATTAAAAATGGTTTTGTTTCCTGTTTCAGTAGTCTTATAGCATGTTTTGCTTGTGTGCTTTGTTTGTCGCGTAGATTTCGGCCGTTTCGTCGATCCGCGGTTTCTCGAAGACGTTGCTGTGGTGAGAGCAAGGCAAGTCATGCATTACAATCGATCATATTGTACCCAATTTACAAATATCCCATATTTCTATTAAATGTTGCATTCTTTTACAATGTCATGTGGGATGGGTCCTATTACTCAGCCATTTATTGTTTACCTTATGCCATTGATAACTTGGGTATCAAAATGACTAGATGTTGGTTTAAGAAATGCTTAGCCATGCTTAGTTCAACTAGTATAAAAATGGGGATCACATTATTACAGAGACTTTGACTATTAGCATAGCTTTGGATTGGTGCCATCGCAATGGTGTTAGTCAATTAAAATACACTGAATGGTGGGCTGTGGGTGCATGGTTTTGCTGGTCGCACTCATGGCAATTAAGGAGTGGGTACCACAAGCGGGAGTGGGTACCTGCTTGATCTGAAGTATAGCTCGACCCTTTCCTAGGCACCAGTGGCGAGGATGGGCGTGATGGAGTTGGGTCGACCGGGGTGTCCAGTTGTCCAACTGCCAGATTCATCGTGGCGCAAGAGGGGACCGCCCACTGCCTTTTGAGGGGTGGGGGTGAAACCTTAGCGTGGTGTGGATGGTTAGGGGAGGGTTATGCGGAGGGTCTGGTCACGATTTCCCCCTTTGCAGTATCATGGTGATACTTCGGGTCATGGCGACATGTGTGGAATCGTGTCTTGTGGGTACAATTGTACAACTCTGGCCAGAGTAAAACTATTCGAATAGCCGTGCCCACGGTTATGGGCGATCAACCAGATTCACCGTGATTAGTCTCACCCCTAGTTTAGCTTAATGAACTGGTGTAGTTCAGGTGGTTGGTTAGGCCTGTTGCAACGTGGTGTAGCGTTGGACAGTGATTGGTTAATATTGCTTAATTACTACAATTGTTTTACTGCTTTCAACTACTGTTTTTAAATGTCTGCTTTATTGCAAATGAACCCTTTAGCCTCCTTTGGTTATATCCTGCATCATACCTCCTCTTTCGGTATGACTTGCTGAGTACAGTGGGTAGTACTCAGTCTTGCTCTCTTTTTCCCCACACCAGAGTTGAAGTTCTTCCCAGTTGGAGCTATCTCAGAAAAGTTGGTTTCGTCGCTGCCGTCAAGGATGCCTGTGGAGTGGAGTCGCCCCGCTGCAGAAGTCAACCTTCCAAGTTTAGCTCGCTTTTATCTTTTCCGCTGCATTTGTAATCTTTTATATTTTTGTAAGACATGGATATGTATGTCAACAATTGTCGTTTATGTACACTGGCTGGTCCTGGATAGGGGTTTAATGCATATCCAGCTTGGAAATTCTGGTTCGTGAATTTCTGGGCGTGACACGCCCGTTGCGGGTGACGTAGCTTGCCGGCTTGGAGAGGGGGTGGAGGGGGAGGGGGAGGAGAGGGTGGCGGATCGGAGGAGGAGGAGAGTGGGGAGGGGGCCAGACCGCCAGAGGGGAGGGGGAGGGGAGGGCACGGCGGAGGAGGGGGCCGCAGGGGACGGCGGGGGAGGGGGAGGGGAGGGCGCGGCTGAGGAGTGCGGCAGAAGGGCTGAGGGGGCCGAGGCCGCAGAGGGGAGGGCGCAGATAAGGTTAAGGATAAGGATGGAGCGTGTGCGCGTGGATAGACCAGGTCGATCGGCTCGACTCGCCCGGGTCGGCTCGACTTGGTATAGGTGCCCTTTTTTTACAGAACCGACACCTATAATATATTATAGGTGTTGGTTCTCTTAAATAACCGATACCTATAGTATTGGTACCAGTTTTAACTAATGAACCGGCACCTATACTACTTTGTAAAGGTGTCGGTTCTTTATTTTTTTCATCTTGTGGATGTGGGAAAAGTCCTATAGGTGTCGTGTTTTACATGAACCGGAACCTATAAGGCTGATACCTATAAAGGTTTTTGTAGTAGTGAAATTCTGTCTGTGAAATTATAACAAGGGATTTGGGGCAACAAACCAACAGTGAAAATCATTTTTGCTAGCAGCCCACTTAAGTAACTTGCAACAAACATCGGTTTTTGCTCGTGGTAAGGAGCACTGACTATGGGATGAAATTCCCTATGTTAAAATCTCGCACCGATCTTATCTTCTCCTACTTTCACGATCTTATCTCCTCCCACTCTCACTTGGACTCTCCCTGTCCTTCCCCACCTCTCCTCTTCCCTTCCCCTACCCTGTGCCCCCACGTTCTCCCTCACCTCTTGTCTTCCCTCCCCAACCCTGTGGCCCCACCTCACCCCTCTCTGACTTCTCTTCACGTCAGTGACCACGGTGGACCGGTGACGGCGGCGACAACGGTGGACTACGAGGGGCGTGGGCCGTGGATCCTCGGCCAGGAGGGGCGCAGGCGTGGTGGATTCGGCCGCCACAGGGCCACGGGTGGTAAATCCTATCGTCAGAGGGCCACGGTAACGTTGCCCTCCCTCCCCTCACTCTCTCAGATCTGATGGCCACCCTGATTTCCCCTCTCCTTCCTCTCTGTGATCCGATGGCGGCGACCTTGCCTCCCCCCACCCCCCAATGCGACGGCGGCTTCCTGCAGTCTCGAGGTTCACTCGAAGACAGCGGACGCAGCAGCGACGGCGATGGCGACGGGTGGCAGATCCGGTGGTGCGATGGTTGTATACCGGCTATACCCTCCCTCTCCCATATTTGGCCGTAGGGAGATGGCGGTGGCAGTAGCCGAGGGGTTGGCAGAGAATGGAGGATCCTCAAATCTCCAACCTCCATTCTTGTGGCATCCTCAATCTACTGGAATATATATTTCACTGAAAGGCAAAGTTCTGTCATATCATACTCAACTGTCTCTCCTTTTCTGGTCAAAATTCACGATGGAGATTTGGTCTATAGCTTCTGTTACAACACTTCAATAGGGTGAAAATGAATGAAAATGTGTGCGGCCCGGTGACAGGTAGCTGTCGATGGGCGGCGCTAGGCCTTGTGACCAGTGGGTGAGCAGCTAGTTCGGGGAGGGCGCTGAGACTCAGTTGGGCGTGATTGAATGCGTGGGTCGATCGGCGACAACGTTGGCCGGAGATGCGAGGTGGTCAGTGGCAGTGAGTGATGGAGTAAAACCTGATGATTGTGATGGCTGGAGGCGGCACACGGTGGGATCTCGCCAAAGCTGCTTGCCAAGGGATGTCGAGGAGGTCAACAACCGGAACAAAATGACCTGGTGGCTTGCTGGGAGGTTGGGGGAGGATGGCAATGACGCGCGAGGGATGATGACGATGGCGTGCCATCGAGAATTTCCCTCACCAATAAAAACAAGAGGATGGGGCATGTAAGGTTGAGCCTCCGGGACTTGTAGTTTGGAGAGGTGATTTAGGGGCTTCCCCATATTGAGGGCTCTAGTAGGGACCCTGCTGGACCTGTACTTTTGATATCAACCGTAAAAGAATATTTGGGGACTATATTTGAGGATCCCGCTGGAGATGCTCTTACGACCCTGAACACTATTATGATCCACACCTTGAATCATACTCCACCTTGTAGGATCGAACAATATGAAGCAAACGAATCAGAGGGGTGTGAATTGTTGTAGTACCCAAAAACCAAACCTTCCAGAGGAATAAAAAATTAGATAGCGATCGGTGAATTCGCTCTGGTCTGACTGCCCACCATGTCGTTGTTGCCTCTCGCCGCTGCCAATCTGACTGCCATATTCCCACTGGTCTGACCGCGCCGGTGTCGTCGGTCTGACCACCGGTGTTCCATAAATCGAAAATCTCCCAAATTAGATTGAATCTTTATTACTTCTCTATGTGTTTACAAAGTGGAACAACAACACTCCTCACGGAAATCTCGACTAAACACGAAACTCTAACTTTTCTCACAACGCAACTCTCTCAAAATCGATACCGGGAGGCCATACCCTCACTCTCTTTATACCCATGGTAGGCATCCTAAATCCACGAACCAACCTTGTACAAGATGTCCTAATCCCCTAGGAAACCTTCACGTACAAGAAACGGACATTACAAACTCCAATTGTACTAAATTTGGACTACTCCAAATTTGACTCCACCTCTCATACGCACACAATATCTCCATCGTATACCATATAGAATCTTCACCAACCATATGCATTGATGTCAAAGCTTGACTACTTCAACATCTCTGGCCCGAGAGACAGTGTGTGAAGACCTGATGGACCGTTGGTGCCTACAGGGACTATACATGTGAGACCATCGTTATACAGTAAAGGGGCGGGGAACGGTTAACGGACACTAATGTGTGAATGGAGAGATTGTTGAATCGTCCCCCACATTGATTTTGGATGGTCAAGAGACCTAATAAGTGGGGGAGCACCATAATTCATTGGCTATCTTTTAGGTGGGAAAAGCTTTTTATGATTCTATAGAACCCAGCTGTACCGAACAACGCAATCAATTCTTATATACGTGGCATTCCTTACTCTACTTATATATGACAAGACAGGAAGAACAGGATGTGAAGGAGATAAAGAAATTCGATAGAACATCAATGGGTTCTTGCCGTGGTAGCTAGGATGCAAATCCTCTACAGTACTGCTGATGCAGTAGCAGTGGTTGACATGTGGGTCCGGGCCCACATGTCAGTGTCTGCTACTGCATCACTGTGGTAGCTAGGGTTGGGAGTAACCGGGAACCATCTTATTACACACAACCATCTTCCTACAAAATTCTCAGCTGATTATTTGTCAGGTTAGTAGGCTTCAGTATGCACATCTACCCGTCACGGTTCATTGATTATATTGATCTCAGAAGGACGGTACAGCATAGATTAGTGGAAATTTCAAAATAGGCACAATTGCATCCATACCCTCACTTTGAACTCTAACTACTGTTTTACCCCCCACATTTTAGGGTTTGCATTTTTCCCTCTCTTTTTGAATATGAACCAATTGTTTACCCTCATTTTTAACGTCTAGTTTAATAGTGTTAGTTTTAGAACAAAAGGACATTTATACCCTTAGTTGATGTTGCTTTTTTGCCCCAACTTTTATACTGCCTGCTTCTCGTGCCGGAAGCCCCGTTGCCGTCTGCCTCGCCGCGCCGGAAGCCCCACGGCCGCCACAGGCCATCGCCACGCCGGAAGCTCCACAACCGTCGCCTGCCATTGCCGTGCAAGTGAGATGGAAGCCTGCGACTGCCGCCTACCTCACCGCACAAGGGAGAGGGAAGTGTAGCCGCCGCTACACCGGAGACCTGTCGTCGACTCGCGCTCAACTGCTGCCGCGGCCATCGCCGCATGCACTTCCTGACAGAACTGCCGCGCACGCTGGAATCGACACCATCGCGGCGGTTCCCGCCCTCGCCGCGCATGTCGGAACCGCCACCGTCGCCGAGCACACCGAAGCCGTTGCCGGTCGCCGCCTCAACACAACTGAGCTCAGCGAAGGAATGGGCTTGGGTCCTTATCCATTCACTCAAGGGTACAATAGTAAATTAAATCCTTTTTCTGTTTCAATTTGTATTTTTTTAACCCAAAGCCATGGGTGTCATCTAACGGGTGTCAAGAGTGAGGGCAAACGGCGTGTTCGTTTTCAAAAAGAGGTGGCAAAAATGCAAACCCTAAAAAGTAGGGGTAAAATAGCAGTTGACATTCAAAATGAGGGCATGGATGCAATTGCCCCTTAAAAATATAAGTAAAAACACTTCAAGCAAAGTCAAAGTACTCTGCTACTTGCTAACCGAGGACTATGTCACGGTAATGATTCGCCATACATTCCACTTGCTCATGCTTTGCTCCAAGCTTGTGTTTCATTATAGAATTTACTTATCATCTGCTCCTCCATTTGCTTCCCTCTACTCCACTAACTATTCAATTTCTTTGTTATATGATGTTGTTTAGTTACATGACCAGGTGAAGTGTTTTGGGGATGGACTGATAAAAGAATAGCTACTACCCCAATTTTTTGTTGCTCTGTCAGTAATGTGTATGAAGTTCAGTACATGCATTCATTCATCCCATTAAACATCAGAATCAAACAAGGCGCCCATTGAACTCGGCTATACAATTCTTGAATGACTGAAATGTTTATTAGACGATAAATTTCCTCTGTACCATACCATCTGATCTCCTATGCTCTATAAAAGAGCAGATGAAGTGTAGTAGCAACCTGTTTTTCTTGGCTGATGTTGAGAGATATGAACAACAGGAGCTCATTGTGTTTAGCCAGTCTACTCACTGCTTAGCTTGCTACGTACGGTAGGCCTGGGTGGCATTGGGACATCTCACATAAGCCAGCGGTAAGCTGTTGACTGACCACTCTGCAGTTCCAGTCTCAAGCAAGTTACAGACTCAGAGTACATCAATGGACATGTTTGGTGTTCAAGCCTGAACCATTTGATGTTAGCAACCGGTTTCTCCACACCTTGCAGAGTTTTCCAGGGTTGTTTGGTACTTGCTTCTCGAGTGGATCTGGTCATCTCAACGTCGAGAAACCCATCTCCGGTCTACTCAGTTGTCTTGCCTAGGGGAACATGAACCTTGTAAACTTGGAACAACTGATTTGGGTGAGGCGGTGGCTGAATAAGGTTACTTTGTGATCATTCGCACGAGCACGGCGGAGCAGAGCAAGACACTTTGACTGAAACGGAGAAGGCAGGGTTGGGTTTCCTTCGCAAAATTCCAGCAGTCGCCGTCATCCTCGAAACCTCTCGCCGATGACACTGTGACGCTCTCCACGAACACATACGCTTGCAAGCTAGGCGACGCAGCCACACAGCACGGCCTGTGCCAGCAACGATGTGTGATAATTAATAAGATTACTGTTGGAGATCGTCTAGGTAGCCTCTTCTATCTGATAAACTGGTACCTAGCATCTCTACTGACAAAATAAAACTGTCACAAACAGAAACATCAGCACATTAATTTGGTCTCAATTTCTCTTTTTGCTTCAGTACTACCTAGCTAATAGAGAATAATAACAGCATTAGCAGTTTGTTAAGCGTTCAACTCAGCTGTACAGAACTACTGGAGAAAGCGCTCAATTTTCAGAAAGGATCCTGCCCTTCTTGCCATACTTATAAAAGACAACACCAAGTATTATAGGCCGAGGGGGAGCGATGAAGAAGAGTCGATGGAGATTGATTACTCTAGTGTCTTGCCTATTGTAGGCTTGGGTGCAGTCCTATTACCGATAACCAGCTTCATACCAAATTCTTTGCTGATCATGTCTCAAATCAGAAGGCACAAGTAGGGATGAAAACGGATCGGATACGGTCGGAAACTACCTTTATCATATTCGTTTTCATATTTTTTCTCGGAATCGAAACCGGAATCGGAAACCCGGATACGAAAACGGAATCGAATATTATCGAATACAGATACGGAGCGAATACGAATCGAAACGAATACGGTAACGAATATTAATCGGAACATAAAACCCCCTCAAACTGACCTTCACAAATCAATAAAGAAATATAACTTCTTGTTTTTTCTAATAGAGCATGTTACATTTGCAAAGATCAACAATTAATAATACTATAACGAGAAACATCCACAAACTTGCTGCAATGGCACCTGCATCAGACACTTGTGGTTGTGGGTTGGCATCAGCTACTTGCGTCGGCTCAGATGGTGTTAGGTTTGTTGGCAAAGCTGCTACACTCGCACTGCACAAGCTGAAGCTGCTGCTACTTGCATGAGAGGAATTCATCACAGATTCACAGATCTACCACACATGCAAAAAAAAAAAAAACAAATGAATAAGGAGCACCACAACAGCACAACTCGATGTGAATGAGGAGCACAACTAGCTTTCCAAATGAAATGCACTCCGACGAACCTGCTTACGGGCCTACGGCGAGACGATGATGCGGCAGACCGGCAGTGGCGGTGATACGGCGATGCGACGACGCCGGCGAAGAGGAGGCGGCTGTTGGCCGACGCGACGACGCCGACGAAGAGGCGGCGGCTGTGGCGAAGGGGCGAGGCGGCGGCGGCGGCGGCAAAGAGGTGAGGTGGCGGAGGCGGCGGCGAAGGGGTGAGGACGCGGCGGCGAAGGGGTGAGGCGGCGGCGGCGGCCGCCGGCCGGGATGCGTGGGGGTCGGGGGAAATCGGGGAATGGGAGTAGTCGGCTGGCTCGGCTGCCTGTTGCCTGTTGGTTGTTGCTAGCTAGCTAGGATTTGCATAACACAATAGTACAGTACACACGTAGTTGGGCTGGGTTGGGCTCTTTGGGCTGATTCTGATGAATGGTTGATGAAGGACTCCGGATATCCGGGAAAAATTTCTGGATAGTTTCCGACCGTTTTCCGTTTCCGTCGAATATCACCCTTACTGTATTTATTTTCGTATCCGAGAAAAAAATCCGTATTCGTTTCCGAATCCGAAAATTTCCGGATAGTTCCGACCGAATTTTGCCGTATCCAAAAATTGGTCCGAACGGAAGGAAACTATCCGAACCAGTTTCATCCCTAGGCACAAGTAACCACATCTAGCTATGTTCTCAAGGGATCATCATCTGAAAATTTAACGTTTGTGTAAATATATGTAGCATATGACAATACTCCTTATTTTGAAAATATGTAAATGCCTAACAATACATAAAACACTAAATTCAATTAATGGCATTGTAAATTTGCCGTATTAGAAAAAGGCAATTACTATTCGTGAAACCTTGTGGGTGCCACTGAAACTTTCTAAGATTTGAACCACGGCATTGCCACCGAGTTTCCTGTCATCTTCTCCCCCAAATCCTGTTCCATCTAGATCCAGGGAAGAAGCCGTGAAAGGCGAGGAAAGCGGTGACGTGCTCGCCTTCGCCATGTCGAACCGCTCGACGACGCCGGTGAGCTGTTCTCTAGTCAGGAAACGGTCGGCGTGGCTCCTCTGTTGACGGCGGAGGGCGGCAGCGACGTGGACGAGAAGGTGTCGTGACTGCCTCTCATGAGGGTGGTTGGCCGCCCAGGGGCGCAACATCTCACAATCTCGCTGCTGATCTTCCAAACTAGCGGCCCTTGGACACCAGCACACGAGGCAAGATGCAGCCGCGAGCTCCTATAGACTTCATCGGGACGTCATCGCTCGGCGGCAACGCAACTAGCTGATCACAGGGGTCTGCTGTTGTCCTTCGCCCTGCGGCATCTGCGTGGACTGCTTCCTGTAGGATCGAATCACAAGAACTAAGCCAACCAGAGGGGGGTGAATGGTTGGTATACCCAAAAACCGAAAACTTTTAGTGGAAATAAAAGTTACCCTCAAAGTCGATGGAGATCGGTCTGACCAAAGTTGTCTTGCCGGTCTGACCGCTCGGATGCCGTCGGTCTGACCGCCCGTATATCGCCGGTCTTATCGCCGCTTGCTGCCGGTCTGACCGCCGGTAGATCGCCGGTTAGACCGCCAAAACCCGGTGAAACACAAATCGAAGAACTCTAAAAGTGGATGACGACTTTATTGATTCTCTCTGTGTTTACAAAGTGCACCAACAGCACTCCTTACAAAATATTCGACTAAACTCGAAACCCTAACTCAAAACTCAACTCAATTGCTCTCTAAAGCGATACCGGGAAGCCTCACGCTCCCCCTCTATTTATACATGAGGTCGGTAGCCTAATGCCACGAACCAAACTCATACTAAGAGTTCTAAACACCTTAGGAAACCCTCTAGTACAAGAAAAAAAACTTTACATAACCAATCGTACCAAATTCGGACTCCTTCCAAATTCGACTCCGCATCCCATACGCACACAATACCTCCATCGTATGCCATATGGAATCTCCATCAACCACGTGCATCAACTCTAGCCTTAGTATCCCGCATGATCTCTGACCACCACGGACGTCGTCTTATCCCCAAGCTGATTCCAGGTCCATCACTGCGAATACTCTCCCGAGACATCGAGTCACCTACACATGAAATAAACAAAGAAATCATATTCCGAGACCAAGCTATCTCCAACTTGATTCATTAGTAGCAAACAACCGTATTACATACGTTTAGTATCCATCTAGAAGTCATAATAATGAAATAATCACGGATATTGTAACGGACCCAAAATTTCAGGGGAATTTTTTTGCGAAATGTTTTAAGTCATGCTCTTCTCGATTCTTGCATTGGAGTGATCTTGCTTCTAATCTTTCCTTTGATTTTGGACTTAAACTTTATTTGCAAAGTTAATAGCTCCCTTTTAAATTCTATAAAACATTTCCATTTGTTTTCTGTAATATCTAACTTTGGCTCTAAATTATATTTCCTTTGAATCTATTCCCGAACACCTCCAACAAATACCCTTTCAATTCCCGCTCAACCATCTCTAGAGCACATGAAATATCAATCTCTCTAGAGTTAATACCTTTTTATTTAGAGTTTACCACACTACCACCAAATCTAGTTTTATCTTCCACACATATTTCCCCTTTGAAATATCGTTTATCTAAATTATCCATTCGAGATTTCAAAGTTTATTATTTAGCTTGGGCCAATACTTCCCCGATTGACCCGACTCTCTGTTATATCCCATTAACCATTTTTATCTTTGGACTAAACCAGTATAACTCCCTTTTTGTTGGAATTTATTTTGGATCACACCTCTATCTAAACCTATCCCCAAAAACCTTTATTTCCTCTACATCGATCCAAAACATTCAAGGGTCAAGTTCCTATTTTGATCAAGCCGCCTGTTTGATTCCTATGGCTTGATTTCCTCCTCGGCACAAGAACTATACTATCACAAATAATTGAGTGATTGCTCTTGTGCTAAGAAACTTATTTCCAATCCCTTCTATTCAAAGTCCAACTTCGTTTAGCCACAAATATTTCATCGAGAATCCATACCCCATATTTTGGAGGCTAAAATCCTAGTTATTTACCTCCATCTATTTTTGACGTCATCCAAAATTTATCCAAAGTTAGAAGATCAATTATTTGTGTTCCTTTTCCTCCCATTTGATTATTTCAATCTTACATTTTTAAATATTAAAGAAAATCTTTTGTGACAACTTTTATATTTGGTTCTTATTGAATTCTATAAAATTGGAGAATCTTTATTTTTATCCTTTTCAAAATTTATATCTTAAAATAAATATCTTTGATTTTATTTTAAAAATATTTCAAACTCCTTTTGCTTTAAAACCCTTATTCAAAAGACCCCCAAATATTTCTCTTTTAAATCTATTAAAACCCTCCATTCAAATTTTCCCTTAGTTTTCATCTCCTTTGAAATTCCATTTCAAATCCCTCCACACAAAATTCCTAAAACCCCTATTCATTTTGGGCCGAATTCCCTTCAATTAACCCAATCAGCACAAGTCTACATGTCTCCTTCCCCCCTCTTGGGCTGTCAGCCGAGCCGAGCCGAGCCGGCCCAAATCGGCCCATGGCCGAGCCGCTCCCTCCTCCTCTGGGTGCACTTGGCGCACGCACAGGGCGCCGCCTTCGCCGCCGTCTCGCCACTTCCCGATGCCGCCCGCCGTTTTGCGCCGCCGCCGTCGTCTTGCCTTCGACGCGAAGGATCCGTCACCAACGTCAGCTGCGACATCACGCCGCCGACGTCAGCCGCCGAATCGAACCGCCGAATCAACGAATAGAGCTGGCGCCGTGCTCCACTTCTCCACGCCGCCGTCGCCGGGTTCTCCTTATTTTCTTCCTCCGCAACCGCCTTACGCCACCGCCTCTCGCCGCCTATAAAAGGATGACGAGGTCCCCTCTTCCCCCTCACATAAACCGAGCTCCTCAAGCTCTCTTTCTCTCTTTCTCTCCCATGTCCGGCCATTAGTACCACCGGCCGATCTCCCTCACCGGAGCTTCGCAAGCCAAACCCTCGCGCCACCAACTCCGCCTCGTCGAGGTGATTCCACTTTTCCCTTTCCCGATCACTCCACCTTGAGATAAACCGCCACCACCACGTTCTCTTATCGGCCGGTCTGAGATCTTGCTACCGCCGTTCCGGCCATCTCCCTCTCTCCCTCCGCCTTCCACCACTTTCCCCGGGTGCGCGTTGCTCGGAAACACCATCTCCCACCGGCGTTCCTACCTCCCGGCCACCAGAGAGCCGGCACCTCGCTCGCTCTCCCTTCTATTTCCTCTCGGCTGCCAGAGAGAAGAAAAGAAGAGGTAGAAGAAACATATGACAAGCGGGCCCCACCTTTTATAAAGTAATTCCATTTTCTTTTATCCAGTTCCAATCTTTGAGCATCCATATCTCTCCAACCATTGATCCAATTAGAAAAATTCTTTGACCTAAATTCATCTATTTTCAAACCCTTTATTTTGATACCAAATTTCCTATTTTAAAATTTTATTTAAAAACATTTTTAATTTAAACCTACTTGATTTATCTTAAATCCCTTTAATCTTAAATTTCTTGTTTTACTTAAAAAGCCTTTTCAAATTAAATTATATTTTTATTATTTCTTTAAATATCTTTTCTTTATTTATTTAAATACCATTTTAAATTCTATCTATTTAAAAACCCTTTTTGAATTCAAATTCCTTTGATTTATTTAAATACTTCTTTTTTATTTTTAAACCATCCTTTAGCCACCAAAAAGCCATCGTGGGAACTTTACGCCTTCCATGGAGACGTTTGCGTAGGCTCAGACCCCGACGTCAAACCGTTGGTCGTAAAACCCGGCATAACCTAATCCTAAGGTCGAAGTGTTGCTCTTCGCACCCCACGCCTCGACGCGTATAGTGGTCAGAGCCTTACTATTCCCTCGACCTCCACAACATGCCGCACACTAGCTTTGGGCTTTGTGCGATCCTAGCCGCTCTACTACCACTCACGGCAATAGAGTAACATTCTCCATCTTGCAAACCAACACAAATTTTCTTAACTCCGTAGTCGTTGTGCTGCTTAACTGTAGCATCGACTAGACGAGCCAAATATTTAGCCGTTATGCTACCCATCCTTAGCATCGGCTAACCACTCCAAATATTTAGCCGTCGTGCTACCCTACCCTAGCACCGACTAGAAACCAATCCACCAAATAAACCCCACCTATCCAAAATTATCCTTTCTTCGATTTTAATCAATTTCCGACCTATAGAAACTATCATCTCTCTTTTATCCTTCAAATTAAAATTAAGTTTATTCTATACACATTCTTTTCTCCTCTCGCCTCGCTCTAATTTTATTTACTCCTTGGTTTTTATCGTTTCTTTGTAGCAATTTGCTTATAGGCTTTATTTGCTATCTTTTTCGTATTCGTATGTTAGACCGTACAGCAAGTTCTATCGGCATCCAAGGAGCTGACGTGGACCCAAATGGCTACGCTGAAGCCGTGGGAAATCTTAAGGCACAAGGCAAGACACAATTAAAATTTTTACCACATGAAATAATCAACCCCCATATTTACTTTATGCATAAGTTAATCATATGAATAACATCATTGTGGTGGCTTAAAATGATATTTAATGCTTTTAAGCATTGTTATATGAGATTATGGAAAGATATACTGAACATCATTTTATGTGGTTTATTATTCAAACATCTTTACAAACTTAGGAATCCGGTTAAAATGGGTATTTTTGAATGTTATACATGATGAAGTTTGTTGGTGTGGGGAGTTCGGAAAGTTTTGGGTGGTTTAACCGGATTATAATTATCCCCTTACACCATGGGAAATGACATAGTTGCGTCCATCCACATGACCAAGTAATTGGACTTAGCCTAGTACATTGTCCCACTATATGAAAGACTGTTGGGTGGCTCTATGAGCAGTTGGGGTGAACATACGTAAGGAGTTAGGGGGCAGTGTTTCACAACAGTGGGATTCATGAAAGTGTGACGATATAGATACCTTGTCTTAGGCCTGGCAAGAGTTCGACCACTATGATGAACCAAAACCCCACTGTGCAGTAACTAGTAGTAAGTGGGACCTTCGAACGGCTCTGTTGTTCTCAGCCTAGCTAGCTATGGGCATCGTGTGGGTAAAGTTGGACAATCTCTGTAGAGGTGAATTAAATCATTCGAATGTGCCGTACTCCCGGTTCTGGAGTTGTATCATCAGGGTGATTCCTACTTCTGAAGTATAAGTAGTTTTAAAATTAAAATGTTGAGGATAAAGATGATTTATGGTTTTTATTATTCCTTTACTTTATTATTGTTTATTTATTCATATCTATTCACCTTTAATTATATATAGAGTAAATTTCAGAAAACTGCAACTTTAGTGACAAATGTATCAGTTTGCTGCAACTTTAGCGACATGTTTCAGTTTGCTGCAACAATAGCACGGGAAATTATCACAAAACTGCAACTTTTACGTTATATGCAGCTACAGTTGTCACATATATGTACTGTAGCAGCATATAACGTAAAAGTTGCAGTTTTGTGATAATTTTCCACGCTATTGTTGCAGCAAACTGAAACATGTCGCTAATGTTGCAGCAAACTGATAGTTTTGTGACTAAAGTTGCAGTTTTCTGAAATTTACTCTTATTTATAATATGTCTTGCTGAGTACATAAGTACTCACCCTTGCATAATTTGACATATAGAGGAAACGTGCTAACAAGGAGATCAGAAGGAAGCGAGATCTACGACAACGACGAGTTTTTCTAGGCTAGTCAACACTTGAGCTTTTTCCTGTGGAGTACTTTGAAGTTCTTTGGAATTTATAAATTGTAGTTCTAGTAATTGAAGAAGTTTAGGAGTTTAGTACTTTGGATTTTCATGTATTTCAAATAAGGATATTTTAGTTTGGATATTTTCGCCCTTTAACAGTTGTATAATTAGCTTGTATGAACAAACCAATGTAAATAATCGAAAGCTGTTCTGTATATCAATCTATGCGTGATCGAAATCCTGGATGATCACGAGTGGATTTTTGTGGCACCAAACCTAAATTGGGTGTCCCCACAGATATCCAAACAAACAACCCGAAACCGAAACTGACACAGCGTCGGCCGGTCAGACCGCGGGCTGGCCGGTCCGACAGCGCGCGTACCACCGGTATGACCGGCATACACAGCTCGGTCTGACCGGTCACATAAAATGATAGAATCCTGCGATCACCAGTAAATCCAATCATCTCCAAAACCACTTCGTGAATAAATTCCAAATAACAAAACCAATAATCTCCGATGCCCAATTGTTCATCACAATATAATAATCAAAAACACATTGGCAAACCCATAAAAAATGTTTTGGTGTTTCGAAAAAAAAATAAAAACAAAAGTGGTAAAAAGCACACTTCGTACAAATGTACACATCGTGCTCGAAAATCCAAAAGAAAACATCCCCCTTTTTAAAACAAAGAAATTCCCTCATGCACCAAAAACATGCTCTTCTCAATAACTCATCTCTTCTCAAAAATTTTCACCTTGCTTCTCAAAACTCATCTCTTCTCCCCTTTTGACAATGATTTCATCAAACATAGGAATTATGTTCATTAATGTACAAGAGCTTAGC
Source organism: Oryza sativa Japonica Group (assembly GCF_034140825.1). Lineage (NCBI taxonomy): Eukaryota > Viridiplantae > Streptophyta > Magnoliopsida > Poales > Poaceae > Oryza > Oryza sativa. The sequence continues at coordinate 15,068,399 of NC_089046.1, forward strand.
ATACATATAGCATATCAAGTCATGTGTTGCAATAAAAAGAAGATAAGCCCATCTATAATATAACAAGCATGTATTAAAGTATAACCATGAACCAAAGATTTTACAATTAAGCTTGAATCAACAATCAAAATTCATGATTTCATACGATTTATAATGCAACATCTTAACAAGCACATAGGTTGAAGAATAAACACTAAACACATATACCTATTGCTTTTATAACTCTTTCTCAAATAACCTTTAGCACAAAATAACCAAGAGAATTTTTTTTCAACCTTTTCTTTTCTTGAGCCTTTTTTCTCATATGTTTCTCTTTTATTCCGGGTGCGTCCCTGTCGTCAAGACTGTTTCCAGGGATTCGGCACCCATTATTTTGCTCACATCGAATACGTCATTGTCGTCAAGACTGTTTCCAAGGATTCAGTATTCATTTTTTTTCATATTTTTATTCTCTTTTTCACAATGAGCAATAAAATCTATTTGAGGAATAACAATTCAATAAAGCATATATATAGAGCATTTAGAAATCAAACCATATGCTAGCATCAACATTGCATATTTGCTTAATTCAAGTATAGAATTTAAGTGTCATGCATCATCTCCCTTAAAAGCAAAATCTAAATCTCATGAAAAGACTAGAATACATACAAGCTAAGCTAAAGACAAATAAACCTTCAAAGTATTGCTAGCATGCACAAAAAAATACCATATGTATAAACAAAGCTCTCTTTTCTGAATTTTTCTCATTGTCATATTATTGCTTGATAAAACCATGAGGTACAAACTCCCCCTCAAACCATGCCAAAAGAATGGATTATTCCCAATTCACCAAAAAAAAGCAAAGCGATTAGAATCCAAAGGTTTAGTGAAAATATCAGCAATTTGCAACTTTGTGTCCAAAAACTGCAATTCAACATCTCACTTCTCAACATGATCCCTCAAAAAGTGAAAACGAATATCAATGTGCTTTGTGTGTGAGTGTTGAACATGATTCTTAGCAATGTTAATAGCACTAGTATTATCACAAAAGAGAGGTACTTTCTCAAAAGTAAGATCATAATCTTTCAAAGTAGATAAAAGCAAAGAATATGTGAAAAACAACTAGTAGCAGCAACATATTCAGATTCAGCAGTTGATTGAGCAACACTAGATTGTTTCCTAGAAGACCATGCAATCAATGATGTACCAAGAAAATGACATGTTCCACTAGTACTTTTCCTATTAATTCTACAACCCCAAAATCAGCATCGGAATATCCACTTAAGCATATAGAAGATGAAGTAGAATACCAAATTCCAAACTCAAGTGTATGATTCAAATACCTCATTATGCGCTTGACTGCTTGACGATGTGAAGCACGAGGAGAAGCTTGAAAGCGCGCACACAAACACACAACGAACTGTATGTCTGGCCTAGAAGCAGTTAGATACAACAAAGATCCAATCATACTTCTATTTTCCTTTTAATCAACAGCTTCACCATCTCCATCAGGATCTAACATAGCTGTAGAACCAATTGGTGCTGAAATTGGCTTGCAATTCTCCATCTTGAACCGTCTTAAAAGATCCTCCGTATACTTCGTTTGATGCACAAAAGTACCTTGAGGTGTTTGCTTAATTTGCAATCCCAAAAAGTACGATAACTCACCCATCATGCTCATCTCAAAATCTACAACCAAAGCGTGAGTCGAACAACAAAAGATGATATCATCCACATAAATCTGAACAAAAAGTTGATTATCACCATGCTTAAGAACAAAAAGCGTTTTGTTAACCTTTCCCATTGAAAAACCTTTCGCAAGCAAAAAGTTCTTAAGCCTATCAAACCATGCTCTAGGAGCTTGTTTAAAGCCATAAAAAGCTTTAGACAATTTAAAAACATGGTTGGGAAAATCAGGATTTTCAAAACCTGGTGGTTGTTTGACATAAACTTCCTCCTATATAAAACCATTTAGAAAAGCACTTTTCACATCCATTTGATACAATTTAAAACCTTTTGAAGCAGCAAAAGCCAACAAAAGTCTAATTGCCTCAATTATAGCAATAGGAGCAAAAGTTTCATCAAAATCCAAACCCTCAACTTGAGTAAAACCTTGAGCAACAAGTCTAGCTTTATTTCTCATAATCAAACCATCCTCATTTTGTTTATTTTTGAAAACCCACTTGGTTCCAATAATATTCTGTCCAGAAGGTGGTTCAACTAAAGTCCAAACTTTGTTTCTCTCAAAATTTTCAAGTTCTTCATGCATGGCGTTAATCCACGATTCATCAGTTAGTGCATGTGACACATCTTTGGGTTCAAAAGAAGCAACAAAAGCAGAATTTGCACAAACATCAGGAGCTGTTACCTTAGACCTTGTAGTCCGCTCACCTATATTACCAATAATTTGTTCTGGCGGATGTCGTCGTTGAATGTGCAAAGGAGCAGCGACTTCTGAAGTTGATCCACGTTCTGTATCAGTACTGGTCGAAGTAGTAATTTCTGGAGGACCATTTCGATCAGCATCAACAGTACCCGAACCCGACGACCCTGGCTGGTCTGACCGCTCCTCATGGGCCGGTCTGACCGGAGGTGTGCCGGCGGTCTGACCGGCCTGGCGCCCGGTCTGACCGGCCGAGCTGACCTCGTCGTCGTCGTTGTCTCCGCTCTCGTCTTCAAAAATACAACCATCCTCCCCCTGAACCTATGACAGTGTACCTGCAATATCGGGTCTAGTACCTGGACTAGCCTCATCAAAAGAAACTTCGCAAGTCTCAACGATTTTGTTAGTCTCCAAAATTAGTACACGATAGCCACGAGTATGTGTGGGGTAACTAAGAAACAATCTATCGGTAGAACGTGCCTCAAACTTATCCAAATTTCTAGATTTCAAGATAAAGCACTTGCAACAAAAACACGCAAATGTGAAACTTTGGGTTGATGTCAAAATCGATGTTCATAAGAAGTTTTTCCAAGTTTAGATCTCAAGAAAACCCGATTTGAAATATAACAAGCAGTATTAATTGCCTCAGCCCAAAATTTTCTAGGAGTTTTATATTCATCCAACATCGTTCTAGCCATCTCAACCAAAACACGGTTTTTCCTTTCAACAACACCGTTTTGTTGCGGAACACGAGGAGAAGAAAATTCATGTTCAAGACCTCTTTCGTTGCAAAATTGTTCAAAAAAAGCATTTTTAAACTCACCACCATTATCACTTCGAATTCTTTTCAAAGAACCAGGAAATTCAAGATCCAATCGAAGAAACAAACCACGAAAGTGTTGAAAAGCTTCGTCCTTAGTTGCCATAAAGAAAACCCAAGAATATCGAGAAAAATCGTCAACAATAACCAACACATACCACTTTCCTCCAACAGATTGCACTCTAGCTAGGCCAACATTGTCCATGTGTAATAGCTATCCCGGTGCATCCGTCATCACAGAAACAATAGGAGCATGTGAAGAAGCAACCATCACAGGTGAAACCAGATTTTCAAAATCAGCTTTAAACACTCTTCCATAGCGAGAAATATTCAACACTGAATCACCACAAGAATCAAAAACTTTACTTCCAGTTTTCTTAAAGTGAAACTCAAAATTTTCATCAACAATTTGTGAAACCGAAAACAAATTGTACTTTAAGTCTTCAGCCAAAGCTACATTCTTCAATTCAAATTTCTCATTTACCTTAACCAAACCTGTAGCGAGAACGGCACTTGTAGAAGCATCACCAAAGATAATCGATTCAGTCTTTGATGCCTTCTTGAGTGAGGAGAACCAATTTTTATCACCGGTCATGTGCCGCGAACAACCGGAATCCACGATTCACACGTTCTCCTTCCTTGCCACCAAAGCCTACACACAAGCAGAAGTCGAAGCCTCAGTACTGGGGTTAGATGATAATAAAAATTTAGGAATCCAGTACTGAGACACACGACCAGAAATCCAATACGCATATATCCACGTGCAAAATCAATTTTAGAATTTTCAGAAAAATTCCTCCGAGGCCGTCTGACCGAGGTACAGTGGCCGGTCTGACCGGGGGCCGGTCTGACCGCCGCTGTACCGCCGGTCTGACCGATGCCCGGTCTAACCGACACTCAGTAGCCGGTCTGACCGCGGGACCCACTGCGGTCTGACCGGTTTCCTCGAGGGAAAACCAGATTTTTGCCACTTTGATTTTGCAAAAGCAATCTCTCTCTCCTTTTTCTGTTTATGAGTTAATCTGAAACAAAAACCAATAATATGTCCATCTTTTCCAAAAAAGAACAAGTATATTTTTCACGATGATTAGACACATTGGTAGTATTAGAAGATTTAGCAACACAAGCAACAACAGGAGATTTTGCATGCACAACATTGGATTTTGAAGAAGATGCACTCAAGGTAGACATGATACCAGCAGATTTAAACACAGTTTTGTTAGTATCAGGTTTAACCAAAATCTCACCACTTCTAGCACCAACACCTAACACAACAAGAGGATGTCTAGAATTATGAGCATAAGGGTTAAAACCTAAACCACGATTATGTGTGCTAACCTTTGATTGATCCAAAATTATGTTGAGGTTCTTCTTACCATCAGAAAATCTTAGCAAAGAATTTTTCAAATAAGACACCTCTTTTTCCAAATTAGCACAATTTTCACAATCTACCATGACACCTTTGCTTTTACGACACTTGGGGCAAGAAAGCACTTCATTTTTTTTCACAACATCTTCCATGTACTCAACACGACCTAAAGCATCTTTCAATTTCAACTTATTCAAATTACATGTTGAGCAATCCAAAACATCATGAGGTTGTTTTAACTTTTTAGCAGAAATCATGTTAAACATCAAACTAGCATGTAAAGCAATTTGATATTTTTGCAACAACTTTTTAGTTAAAAACAACTCATCCAAAGTACATGTGTGCAAAACAAAACTATAAGCAAGAGAAGATCTATTTTTCAAATCATGTGCAGCATTAACATCTCTAATTTTTGAAATCTTATTCATGAAAACCTCACAATTTTCGCAATCATCATCATTAGGAATAAGAGATTTTAATCTAGCAATTTCAGATTTAAAAGATTCAATGATAAATTCCTGTTTTCTATACATCTTCTCACACTTCTTTTTTTTTTTCACTCAAGATATTAATAGCTTCCTCAAAAGCACTTACCTCATTATCTTCATACTCTGTGTCAGATTCACCACACGCCATGATGCAAACATCGGAGATGTTCTTTCCCTTATCATCATCTCGACTTTCACCATCTACATCACTTAGTGGCTCGAAGGTGGCGCAAACTTGTTGAAAAGCCTTCCTGAGATTCTCCAGCTTCCTCCCTTGGGATGAACCCTTCGGCTTGTTGTTGTTGGTCTTCTCACCATCTTTGTCTTCTCTTTTGCCTCTCCCAAGCTTAGGACAATGCGAACGAAGATGATCAATTGAACCACATTCAAAGCAACGATTTGGACCACCTCTTTTCCTGTTGCTGGCATTATTCATAGCTCGAGCAATTCTGTTAGCAACCAAAGCCAAATCCTTCTCCTCGATCTGTTCGAGTTGATCATCGGATGTGGCAATAAAAATAGCAAGAAAAGAAGGCTTAGATGAAGAAGCATCAACATCCAAAGAAGAAGAAAAAGAAACCAAAGCACTTGACTTAGAATCAACTTTTCGAGAAAGAACATTCATCTCATGTGTTTTCAATTTTGTGTAAAGCGAATCCAAAGTCAAAGTAGACATGTTAACAGACTCCTGAATAGATGTAACTTTCATCTCCCAAATAGACATATCAAGACCATTCAAAAAGTGACGAGAAATCTCAGATTGTGGATAATTAGCATCATAAGAAGAATCAACAGATCTAAGATCAATCAAAATTTTATTAAACCTAGAAAGATAGTCATCCAAAGCTTCTCCAGGTTTCATCTCAAATTTAATGTACTCCTTTTTGAAAATATCACGATGAAGTTCTTTAATGTTATTTGTTCCTTAATGAAAATTACTCAAAGCATTCCAAATCTCATGAGCAGTTCGAAAGTGCGCAACACGATCATAATCCGAACGATAAATACCACTCAAAAGAATGTTGCGAGCTTTACAATTTTGTTCAAAAGCAGTTTTTTCAGCAGCAGTATTAATAGCTTCAGGAATCACATAATGATGAGAAACTTTTCTCCAAATATTATAATCTTCAGCCATAATGTAAGATTGCATCCTACTACACCAATGAGAAAAATCCATTCCATCGAAAACATGAGGCTTAGTTGAAAACCTAGCGGGAGTAGCCATGGCAAAAACTCTAGATCGATAAAAATCCAAAGAAGAAAACAAGGCTCTGATATCACTTGTAGGATCGAATCACAAGAACTAAGCCAACCAGAGGGGGGGGTGAATGGTTGGTATACCCAAAAACCGAAAACTTTTAGCAGAAATAAAAGTTACCCTCGAAGTCGACGGAGATCGGTCTGACCGAAGTTGTCTTACCGATCTGACCGCTCGGATGCCGTCGGTCCGACCGCCCGTATGCCGCCGGTCTGACCGCCGCTTGCTGCCGGTCTGACCGTCGCTTGCTACCGGTCTAACCGCTGGTAGATCGCCGGTTAGACCGCCGAAACCCGGTGAAACACAAATTGAAAAACTCTAAAAGTGGATGACGACTTTATTGATTCTCTCTGTGTTTACAAAGTGGACCAACAGCACTCCTTACAAAAATTTTGACTAAACTCGAAACCCTAACTCAAAACTCAACTCAATTGCTCTCTAAAGCGATACCGGGAAGCCTCACGCTCCCCCTCTATTTATACATGAGATAGCTAGCCTAAAGCCATGAACCAAACTCATACTAAGAGTCCTAATCACCTTAGGAAACCCTCTAGTACAATAAAGAAACTTTACATAACCAATCGTACCAAATTTAGACTCCTTCCAAATTCGACTCCGCATCCCATACGCACACAATACCTCCATCGTATGCCATATGGAATCTCCATCAACCACGTGCATCAACTCTAGCCTTAGTATCCCGCATAATCTCTGACCACCACGGACGTCGTTTTATCCCGAAGCCGACTCCCGGTCCATCACCGCGAATACTCTCCCGAGACATCGAGTCACCTACACATGAAATAAACAAAGAAACCATATTCCGAGACCAAGCTATCTCCAACTTGACTCATTAGTAGCAAACAACCGTATTACATACGTATAGTATCAATCTAGAAGTCATAATCATGAAATAATCACGGATATCCAAACAAACAACCCGAAACCGAAACCGACACAGCGCCGGCCGGTCAGACCGCGGGCTGGCCGATCCGACCGCGCGCATACCGCCGGTCTGACCGGCATACACAACCCAGTCTGACCGGTCACATAAAATGATAGAATCCAGCGATCACCTGTAAATCCAATTTATCTCCAAAACCACTTCGTGAATAAATTCCAAATAACAAACCAATAATCTCCGATGCCCAATTGTTCATCACAAAATAATAATCAAAAACACCTTTGATTTTACACTTCCGGGAGCTTACTCGTGCCAAAGTAGATGGATTCCTCTGTGTCGCGCCACGCCGCCGTCGTTGCGCCCACTGACTTCAACAACCAGGCCGAGTAGGAGCGCGGGAGCGGGTCGACTCCGTCGTGTCTGACGTGACGAAGGGGCTTATCCATGATGTCCTCCTCCCTCCCGGCTCCATCGACGGCTCCATGGTGGTGGTCGTTCTCGCCAGCGCGGTCTACTTCTCGGATTCATTTGTTCTGTTGTGTGAAGGCTCCGATTTTTTCATGCGATGCTGCTCTGATTTTGGGGCGCGGTTTGGTCTTCCATGCTTATTGGTAGCGCTCGGATTTGGATGCTTTCAAGGACAACAAGGGACTGGCATGGAGCCTTCCAATGACGGCAGATCATGCTGTTTTAAAATTTGGATATATAGTATGTCAATTTGGTTAACGGTGTGGTCTAGTGAAATTTTAGGACCATGATATCTGTGGTTATGTGGTATGTGCTTAAACAAATGTGTTTCGTGCAACATGAAACATAATAGATTTTGTGAAATTTACTATTCGGCTTATTTTCTCGGTTTATAAGCCCATAGCTTAACCAACCAAACAGCTTCCATCGATGGTAGCGATCCAATTCTAAGGTAAGCTAAAGGATATTTTACTTCAAGAGGGTTTTCTTACACAGAACACCCACTTCCAGCTCTTGATTTAGATGTCTCCTGATTGCTCAACATATAAAATATAAAGGACATGATCAAGTAGTACGTAGTACAGATTGAGGAAGACATGAAAAAGATTACATGGAGATTGTTCGCCCTAATGGCTTGCTATTGACATAGTAGATAGCTCGGCTTGGGAGGCACCAGGAACTGTTCTACTATCATGAAGAACCAGTTGACTAGTACATTTGATGGTACGAACTCTTGACCATTTGATGCTAGCAAACCCGCTTCTGCATCTTGCGTGCTTCTTCAGGTTACATTAGGTAGAGGGTGGTTTGATGAGGCGATCTGATCAGCTAAATGTCGAAGGCACAAGCTCCATGGCAGCTTGCTAGATCTGTTCGTAAAGCCATCGATAGATCAAACGCAAGCACTACATATGGTGGTGGTGGTGTGGAGATGTGATGTGCGATAGTGAGATTATTCACTAGAAGGGATATCCTCATCTCAATCGGGTGGTAAGCCCCCATCTCAATCGGGCACAGCGTCCGTTACAGGCTAGAAGTCACTGATGTGAAGAGTTATCTCAATCGGGCAAACGGCCGTCACGAATGAATATATCTTAATCGGGCCCTAAGTAAAGCCTGTCACCGATAGCTTTGACCCAGACGACCAGTCAAACTGTAGCCCGTCACAGATGACCTATCTCTATCGGGCCACAACTAGCGCCCGTCACAGATGACTACTAACCTTTATCGGGCCTAAACTAGAGCCCATCACATATGATACTCATCTCAATCGGGCCTAAACTATAGCCCGTCACAGATGACTGATGACCTCAATCGGGCCTAAAATAGAGCCCGTCACAGATGACTACTCACCTCAATCGGGCCTAAACTAGAGCCCGTCACAGATGACTACTGACCTCAATCGGGCCTTCCTGTTCTTCTTCATCGGTGGGGGTTCATGAATCGCCTTGCTGTCGGCCTCCGTTTGGTCCTCCCCAAAATCCGTGTCGTACTGCAACTGCACATCGTAAGATTGTACATGACGATCTTGAGCAAGAGGGGCTAAAGGAGCAGAGGTGGGTCTCTTTGGTGGACGACCGCCTGGTGCAGTGGTTGGCCTCGCTGTAACCCTGATCTCAATGAGGTCCATGGGCCATTGGATGAAGGTACCACGGGCATTTCCTAGTGAGAGGACCTCGTCGTTCGGTGGATACTTCAGAGGGAATAGCTCGTATCGGGCTTCACCGAGTCGACTTGAACTTTTGCATAGTCGGCCCTGAGTTGCGCTCCATGCACTCTTGTCTCTGGGGTTGGCTTGTACGCAAGTCCCTCGGCTGCTGGAACCGTGAAGGTCGTCATCACCCTAACTGTGAGGGTGCAGCTCGTTGGTTCCTGCGATAGATTAATCAATTTTTTTTAGAATATTATATATCATATGGATTCGTTAAGTCTTTCATGTATTGAGTAAGTTCACGGTTACCGTTATGTGGTCGACGGCGCTGTCGACCGATGTTGGATTTTCCACCAACTCAGTTGATGCGCAACTGCTGCGTTTTTGGGTGGGACTTCCTAACTCTTTGTGCGCAGCAGCAGCGGCGGCCTGGGGGTTCTGTTGCTCTACTCGGATCTCTTGCCTAATCTTAGCCCTCATTGACTCGAGCTTTTCGTCGAATTTAGATGTCAGCTCAGCTCTTATCGACGCCCGGATTTTGGCTTCAAGGCGTGCATCTTTCTCCGCCTTGTTGGAAGTCCGCTTCGTGTATGTTCCTTGCAATCGGAGCATGCCTTCTTTCTTTTTATAGTTTGTCCGGAAAGATTACTGAGTGCAGGGTAGTCATTAATGGTGCAGAACAATAGAACTCTTAGCTTGAAGTTCTCCTGACCATATGCATCCTAAGTTTCCACACCTTCTTTCCAAAGAATCTCCAGATCGTCGATAACAGGCTCCAGGAATACATCGATATCATTGTCGGGTTGCCTTGGACCTTGGATTAACAAGCACAACATAATATATTTCCGTTTAAAGCATAACCATGGCGGGAGGTTATAGTTCGCAATAAGAATTGGCCAAGTGCTGTGAGTACTACTCATGTCACCGAAAGGATTCATGCCATCCGTACACAGACATATTCTCATGTTTCTAGGGTCGGCAGCAAAGTCTTTGTGTTTCGATCGATATTCCTCCATTCAATCGAATCCGCTGGGTGTCTAAGCATATTGTCTTTCCTTCTCTCTGTGGCGTGCCAACGTACTAACTTCGCTTTGTTCGGGTTGGCAAAGATTCTCTTGAAACGATCAATGATAGGTAGATACCACACAACCTTTGCCGGACCACCCCTCTTTGACTTATTTCCTTCGTCAGCACTTTTCTTTCGCTTATATCGAGAAGCCTTGCAGACAGGACAAGCATCCAAGTCCGCATATTGCTTGTGGTATAATATGCAGTCATTGGGACAAGCGTGAATTCTACGGACCTCTAACCCCAGTGGACACAGAACCTGCTTTGCTTCGTATGTCGTCTCGGGCAATGTGTTCTCAACAGGAAGCATAGCCTTCAAAATTCCTAAAAGATATGTGAAACTCTTGTCTGTCCATCCACTACTTGCCTTCAGCTTCATTAGGTCCAAGGTAACTGACAACTTAGTGTGTTTTGCTTTGCATCCAACGTACAGAGGCGTCTCGGAATCACTTACCACCCTGCTGAACTTCATTCCATCTCTCTCATTCTGGGCTGGGTCCTCAACGTCACGTAACATGTCTTGCAGCAGATCATGATCCACATCAACCATTTCACCGCCCAATGGAGAAGGTATAAATATGTCATGTTCATCTTCATCTTCCTGATTATGCGCACCACTTCTGTCTGCTGCTGCCCCACTTCCTGATTCTTGCTCTCCATGCTTCACCCAACATGTATAGCCCTCCATGAATCCTCGTTGTATCAGATGACTGTGTATGTCCTCTCCGCTATCAAACATATTCTCATTCTTGCAATCTGCACATGGACAACACATATAATCACTGTTTCTTCTTTTCCGATCCTCCTCCGCGGCGTTCATAAAATTTATTACACCCTTTCTGTACTCCGTAGAATGATGTTTCAAATTTTTTGCATACATCCAACTTCGATCAATTGCTACAAAATAAAAAAAACAAATTAGAGGCACATATTGTAAGATCAGTATTGCAAAAGTAAGACATGATGAAATTGCTCAATTAATGAATAATATTACTCACTTGATTGATTCATTTTGATCACTTTTGGGAATTTAATTTCTGTTTTCCTTGGAAAAAGGACAAAAAATCGCCCCCTACAGCCTCCCACCAAAATAGTGAACAGTGGGATACAGTTACACTAGGTGGTGGGGGGTATTTATACTGTGCAACAAATATCTGTAACGGCCCTAAAACAATCAACCGTGACGGGCATACAAGTAATCTCTATCGGGCCTTAATAAAAGCCCGTAAAAAAAGAGTGTCATCTGTGACGGGCATTAAACTTATCTCAATCGGGCCTCTAGTTGGAGCCCATCACAGATGACCCTCATCTGTGACGGGCTTCTTTTAGGGCCCGATTGAGATATGGAACCCTCATCTCAATCGGGCCTCAACTATAGCCCGTCACGGATAAGTGTCATCCGTAACGGGCTTTAGTTTTATGCCGATATACCATGGTTGTGCGGCCATATCGGCCCGATTGAGATTACTTCCTTGTGACGGCCCGCAAATTCTAGTCTTGTTATGGGCCGTCACAGATGAAAGGATCTGTACTAGTGATTGGAAAATCCGTCATAGGGACTGGCTTATAGGTGCCATTTTATTTAAAACCAGCACCTATTGATATTTTCCTACCTTCAGCGGGATAAACAATAGAGAATCGACACCTTTGAACAACTATAGGTCACTACTATAAAAATCCTCATTGGGACCGGCTTATTGGTGCCGGTTCATTTAAAACTGGCACATATAGAACTTTTCCCAACTGGGGGGAAATATAGAACCGGCACCTTTAACCATGCTAGAGCCAGCACCTATAATATAGGTGCCAGTTTTTTAAAAGAACTGGCACCTATAATATATTATAGGTGTTGGTTCTGTATCGGTTAATTAAAGAACGGACAGGAACCGGTTGTTTTTAAAAACCGGCACCTATAGCTTTGAGCCAAGCCGACGAGCCGAGACCATCCATGCGTGCACTGCGTACCGCACCCACCGCGTCCTTATCTACTCCATCCCCTTCTCTCTCTCGCGCATATCGCGTCTCTCTCCCCCTCTCTCTCGCAGCGGCTGCCTGGCGTAGGTAGGGTGGTGGCGGGCGGGCTCCCGCAGCCAGTGGCGGAGGCAGGGTGGCGACGGGCTGGCTCCCGCAGCCAGTGTGGGAGGCAGAGTGGCGGTGGGCTCCTCTCCTCCGCCTCCCCTCCGGCCCCCCTCCTCCTTCACATTATCCTCCACGCCCTCCCCTCCCCCTCCCCCTTCCACCACAACGATGGGCAGCGTCCCCATCCCCCTCCGCTCCCCCGATGGGCGGCGTCCGCACGGGAGGCGCGTGGACAGGCGGTGGATCCTGTGCTTCTTTGGCCGGATCTAGCCTCCCATGGCCGGCTCTGGCCGGTGTGGTCTGTGCCTGGTGAAGGGGAGGCGGCAAGCTCCCGCGGCCACGCCCTCCCCTCCACCAGATCCGGTGGCCGGCCTCCCGCGGCCGGCTCCTGTGGGCGACGGCGCTGGGGTCGGTTCGAGTGCTGATCTAGGGTTGGTGTGTTTTTTTTATCTCTTTCATGTTCTCTCGTTTAATTTGTCTCATATGTGTACCGAGAATGAATTGTTGTTATTGACGTGATTTTGATTTTGGATGTGGGGATATTGATGTGTACCGAGAAGGAATTGTTGTTATTGACGTGATTTTGATTCTGGATGTGGGGATATTGTTCTCGATCTGAGGATGTGGAGGGGATCATGGGATGTGGGGATGGTTTCTGGATTCGGCTCGATTCGAGCCGGAGTATTTTTTGGCTCGTGCAGACATAAAAGGTGCCAGCTCAATTTAACCTATGGGTGCCGGTACCATGTATAAGTGTTGACCAATTGGTGTCGGCCGGAAAACCGGCACCTATTGCCAGTTGCCAACCGGCGCTAATTGGGCTTTCTGTACTAGTGGGTGCTGGTTCTAAATTATTAGAGTGCCACGTGGTGATTTAGCAGTGTTTGTAGGAGACCACGTGGCAGCATAGGAGTGTTTATAGGGTGTTTCATCAACTTTTAAGTATACTAGGAAGGTAGCCCATGCATTCGCACGGGCATGCATCGTAGACTATGTTTGAGAACTTATAACGATGAAATATTAATCTGAAATTTCATTTTATATATTTAGATTATTTGAGCACATTTAGAAAAAAAATTAAGTAATTGGACTATTTTCTCTAATTAAAGGAACTCGATGTTTTATGCAGTGGCTCAGACTATTCATATTTCAGTTTGTTATTTTTTTTACAAAGTGTACGTTTAATTTAGCTATACATGTTTCAAAACATAGCATGGTGCGACTCTATGTTGTTGAGTTATTTCTTTTTCTTTTGGCAAATTAAATATGAAAATTTTATTCTGGTACTATTTATTTAATTTATCTATGCATGTTTGTAGAATTTTTCATAATGACATATTATTTATTGTCAAAATTTTAAGGTATTTAGATGTGGTGCAAAGTGCATGGGTGGACTGTGCCCAAATGCTATAATTCTTATACAGCAAAATATATGCATATATAAATATTACATTGTTAGTTTAATTATAAATAGAGAATAATTAGATATAAATCAGACACGTATAGCTTATAAAAAAATTGTAGTTGTTTCAACATTGGTTGTTTCTCGTCTAGTTTAGTAGCTACAAAAATAAGGAATGGGAGGGCACTGTTCTCTACATGTGAGACGGAGGAGGAGGTGGAAGGATTTTAGTGAAAACCGATGTGAGATGTTTCTTTTTTCTCAGCATTTCTTTTGTTGTTTCTATAACTTGTAAGACATGACACGTGTTGTCTTATGTTTTTTTTTCTAAAAATAGATGACATGTGTACTTATGGTTCATTCAAAAATAGATCTAATTGATGAAAATAATGAAATCCATCGTGTTAAGTTGGATCGTTTTCTATTTTTTGAGACATGATACGTGGTTACTTACAAGTGTAATATGGGACATTTAATCAAATTTTATCAAGTAGACTGATTTAATATAACATAATGCATATAGTCAACCTTTTAGAAATGTCTCATTCGTATTTGCTTTCCATGCAAAACATAGGTGCCAATGTTCAAATGATGTATTTAAATTTATAATAAGAATATGGATAACATGGTACTTAAATTATTTATTTAGTTATAAATAAAACAACAATTGAAACAAACTAAAAATAAGAGAGGATTTGAAGGGAGAGAAGCAGAGATAATGTACGTATGGAGACGTCACTTGAACACATACATGACGTGTGAAGGGATGGGAAGTGGGTCTTTTCCGTTTTTATATTGTTAAGATACCAATAGAAAATAATAGGTACACCATGTTTAAGTTAAAATAATCGATGGTTAGGTGTATGATGTAATTTCTTTAGAATTTCTAGGATTTATTGTACACTATTAGAGAAACCATCTTTGGTTAGTCGCCCAAAAACCATAATAGTCCTAGTTCGAATAGAAACCGGGACTAAAGGTTATTTTTAGTCCCGGTTAAAAACTTTTTGATCTTTAGTCCCAGTTGATGTTATCAATCGGGACTAAAGATCATTTTTAGTCCCGGTTCAAAGAAGTTATTGGTTCGAGTTAGGCCCCAATTATCTTAGATCTTCAGTTCCGGTTCTTTATACCAACCGGGACCAAAAATCCTCCCGAGCGCACGTCGAGTCCTCTCTATCGGTCTTATCGATAAGACCGATAAAAACCATCTGCACTTCCTCTCTCATTAAAAAACATCTCCACTCTCCAGCCTCCTCTGTCTGATCCCCCTCTCCTCTCCCCTTCCTCCCACTTCCCCTCTCCTCCCCCTCCCCGCCTCCTCCTCCTACCACGGCCTCTCTGGTTTAGCGGCGGCTGGTCGAGGTCGGCGGCAGCGGCGGCCGGCTGGCCGGGCTGGGGAGGCGCGCACGGCGGCCTTCGGAATTGATTTTCTTTTTTTTGAGGATTTGTGATGATTGTTTTTGAGAATTTGTTATGTGATTAAATGTGGGGAAAAAAACCAATTACACAGTTTGCGTGTAAATTGCGAGACAAATCTTTTAAGCCTAATTGTGCCATGATTTGACAATATGTTAATACTGTAAACATTTGCTAATGATGAATTAATTAGGATTAATAAATTCGTCTCGCAGTTTCCTGGCGGAATCTATAATTTGTTTTGTTATTAGACAACGTTTAATACTTCAAATGTGTGTCCATATATCCGATGTGACACCCCAAAACAAAATTTTTTGGGAACTAAACCAGGCCTTAGTAGAGTTCTTTGTGGAGGTTCAGTATTCTTTTATCTTTATTAATTTATAATCGGATGAATTCATATTGTTTTAATTTACTTAATACTATCGTTCTAATTTTTTCGTGATGGTTTTTTAAAATTTGTGATGTAATTTTTTTTAGAATTTATGATGAATTTGATCTGTGATTTGGAGATGATTTGGAGATTTCTCTATTAGGGGATGTAATGATTAGTGAAATCAATTTGAAAAAATACAATTAAAAAAACTGCCAACCGCCGGTTCTGGCTCTAGCAGTTTTAGTCTCGGTTAGTAACACCAATCGGGACTAAAAATTGATTTTTTTTGTCCCGGTTATTTCACCAGGGACTAAAGATTCATACTCCCAGTTGCAAAACTGGGAGTACAGGGGGTTACAAACCGGGAGGAAAGACCATTTCTCCACCAGTGATAGTATCACATGGTGGCTTAGGTGTGTTCGTAGGAGTCCCGCGTGGTAGTTTGAGAGTATTTTGTAGGAATTTTAGTTGACTTTTATCATATAATGGATAGATATGGCATGCAAGTTGTCGAAATGTGCCTAATATATATCTACATGTTTCTTTAGGGAATATATTTTTACAAGTAAAATTATACTGGTGTAAACTACATTTTTCTGACATTGTAGAACTATTTTAGTTACATGCCAGTGAAGTTATTATATAGCATGAACAATATAATAATGTCACTTTTTTTTCATAATTTTTACAAGCTAAATTATAGTTAAGAGGTGTATTAAATTATAATTTGTGATTTTAGTCATAATAATGACACAAATAGAACATGTAATTTCATCCGATAGAAAAAAAAACTTCCTTAAAAGAGAAACGGAGAGGAGTTATGTAATGCGTATGCACGGGAAGAGGGGTGCCTCTTTGTAAGAAATAGAAAAATCAATCTAATCCAAGTATCCAACGGCTTGGAGTTATGGTCCTATTAATTTTAGTGAAATCAAAAGCTAGGTTTTTCTTCTCAGATTTTTTCTAATTTATTGGAAAGCCACATGGCAATATAGGAGCATTTATATAAGCATCATGTGACAGCTTAGAAGTATTTATAAAAAATTTCACGGACTTAAATAGATAGATTTGATATCATCGATATAATTTAGCGAAACATATTTGTGAAATTATTTAAGGTGACGTATAATATGCCAATTAGAGATGAGGGGAGAGAGGGAGTACGTAAGTACAGGAGGAGGCCAGGAGGGGAATATACAGGTAGTGGGGAACTGTGTGGAGAGGAGGATTTTATATTTTATTTCATCTAGTGGTTAAAAATGTTGGACCCATCAATTTAAAGGAAAATCAACGGTTAGATTTTTAGACTGCCACTTGACGTCTTAGGAGCGTTTGTACGAGAACACATGGCAGCTTAGGAGCGTTTCTAGGAAGTTTAATGGACTTTTAGTATATAATAGAATAGATAGAAGATAGATAGATAGATAGATAGAATAGAAAAATGCCCGTGTGTTGCAACAGGTAAATGCTATTTTAATTTTATTATTGTTATACGGTTTAGCTAGGGTAAAATTTACTGTAGAAATTCGATTGGATTTATTATTTCAAAAAAATCATGAGCTACAATAATTAGGTGTACAATTAGGTGGCGGCGGCTGGAGTCTCCGAGAGCGAGTCGCGTGGTGGCGGCGATGAGGGATTGGGGATTTGGGGGAATGACCGAGTGGACATCCACTAGACTTAACAATTTTGGATCCAATATTTCTTAAACGAAGCCAGATCGGTCCAAACCAAAACTTCTAGGCACCGAACCACTCCAGCCCAATTGTGGCAGCAGCCCATTTCCCCCCATCCAGAGCTGCTCGAATTAAAGGACCGAACCGTTTGGCCCATTTCGCCGCAAACCTCTAGCATGCCCCAAACCGTCTGGCGTGAGGGGAGGCAACGGGCTCCCGAGGTCAGGGGCAAGTTTTATAGTGGAGGTGAGTGCCACATCTAATTTATACCATATCATCTTCTCATTAATTAAGAGGTAACAAGTACAACATATTACCTCTAGTACACAAACCCCAATATTAGTTTACTCTCACATCATCTTATATTTTTCTTGGAGATTGTGTGGAGGTTACCCCTTGTATGAGAGGTGGCTCATTCTCTCTCTCCTAACTTCTCTCCTCCAACTCATCACCTAATCCTATATGATAAATTTAGGGGCAACATGAAGGAGCTTATAGTACTTGCCCTCAGCGGCTTGCCAGCGGAGGCGACGCCCCTTGCCTCTTCTCCCTCTCCCCTGGCTCTCCTCCTCTCCGCCGCGGTGTGGACGGCTAGATCGACGACGCGACGACGGGGAGACCGGTGATTCTTATCTTTTTTGCTGAGTTTGGACGTTTTTTTTGTGATACTGTAGAGTAGGTCCGGGAGATGTCAGGTTCGCCAGTGGTCTGATTTTGCCTGACCATTCTGCTTAGCATGTTTCATACCGCAGTGGACATGTTTGACATAGGCGCAACACATGACCGTTTGATGCTAGCAACCAGTTTCTACATTTTGCTTTCTCGAGTGGATCTGATCTTCTACCCTATAATTCACCAACTGATGTTTACATCCTCATTCCTCATTGAACGGTTAGGATTCTCTCGCTCGAATCCAACGTCCCAAATCGCTCCCACCATCTCCTCACACGGTCACACCGCTTCGTCACCTCACCCTAGTCTCCCGTCATTCACGCCCCCAAATCGCGCCCCTCGATCGAAATCACTGCTTCCCATCCGTTTCCTCACGCACAATCTGGCGCTCCCTCTCTCCCGGAGCACAGCCGTCGTCTCAACTCGCCACTGGGGTCATCGCCTTCGCCTTGCCTCGCCTCCTCCAATCTCCTCACCACCGAAACCCTCTTGCGCCGCAACCGGCGCCCTCTCCACAACACCGCCAGTCAAGTCGGCTTCGATCCCTCGTGCGCTGCCACCGGCGCCCTCTCCACCGTGCCGCCATCAGTTCGTCGATCCCTCGCGCGCCGCCACCGGATTCCACCCCACCGCGTCGCAAGTCAGGTAGTCATCGATCCTTGTCGTCCACTCTCAGTAGCGCCACCCCTAGGACTCCTCGCCATCGCAGGTCATCGAGCCCGCCGGCTAACAAGGTAATTAGGTAACCATCGCAATTTTGCATTTTACTATAGAAATGCAAAATCGTTATATCAGTGGATGTGATTAATAATGCAACTTTCATGTTTCTTATGTGTGTATGCATATCCCACTACTAAACTATCAATGACGATTTCATGGTTTAATCAACTTTATTAGCATCTGCATCTTTTTATATAATGCAAATGGTTTAACTTGATTATGATATGCATTGTGACATTGTTTACTTCTCTCATGATTGGGATGTTTATATCTGAAAATTCAGAGAAAGCGCTTAAATTAGCAGCGTTGGAATGCTGCAACAAATGAATTCTGATCGAACTCATAAAATGCTTTTTTTTTTTACTTCATTGCTTGGTCAGCAACATAGCCCAGGAAACCAATTAAATTGATAGACATGTTGTGTGCTCTTTTAAGAGAACACCATCCGAATTGACATCCAAGTTAAAAGAAGACATTTAATTATCTGAATAATGATGCCAATATTCAGAGCTTCTTTTACTTTTAGTTGTATACATTATTCTGTGATGTGTATCGAAGGTTATATACAGAATGAGAATTTACCTCAATCCTGGAATTGTGTAGTGATAACTTCCTTCAAAAAATGTTAGATTTGTGCACTGTTATTTTTTTCCTCTAAAATGTCAAATGTGGTTTACATTTTTATTCATGACACCTAAATATGTACATATCATGCATTAGTAATGTGCAAGCACTTATCGATGTATTGCCTAAACTAACACTTTTTCAGTTAATTAGCGAACTTATGAAAAAAAAATCAGATGTTTAATATCTGAATAAATTCATATTCTCTTCTGATCTACTTCATGCCTTCATCAGGACGAGGTAGTTAGTGTTGTACTGTAGTTGACAAAGTGATTAGAGTTTGTTGCATTGATCTAGGACTATATTTGCATAATTGTCTCACGTATATACAGAGGAAAATGTGTGTCATTTCAAGCTCTTAATTCCTGTGGACTGAATTTCCTGTTTCAAGTCTCTTGTTTCTCACTGACAGCCCGTGATATGCCTTCTTCTTAGACAATCTCCCCCAAAAGTCAAGCTCAAGGGTACGCATCCTCCTCCAATTTAAAGAAATATATTTTATATTTCACTCAGAAAAATAATAAAAAAAAGAGATGACATAACAGAAGATGGGCCACTTTGTTTCTTGAGCCAACTAAGCAAGCTAGCTACCGTGCATGCAGCAGCAGCTCAGCTGTCCTTGGGCCTAGCCCATGGCGACTGAGCAGTGCCGAGCAGCAGCAGCAGTTGCAAGTTTAGTCCCACCTCGCCTAGCTAGCTTGAGGAGCATCAGCATACAAGGATGCAATGCTCGAGATTGACTCGGGTTTATTTTTTCTTGTGTGAGCGAGGATAGTGTAGATGTAGTGCAACTGAATGGGCTGGATCGAAAACTATGGGCCCTAGCTTGATTGATCGATTGAAAATCTGGCTATTTTTTTTGGTGAGATGATCTTATTCGCTGTTGGGTGAGATGGTTATGATCCTGTTCGCTGTCGGTAAGATGGATTGATTCGTTGGTTTCTTAGGAATTTGTAGCACAGTAGCAGTTTCATGGAGTTCATCTATGGGTGGGTGGTGGACAGTAATATGTGTGGTGCGTCAGTCTTAAGTTATGCTAATTCTTTTTTTAACCTGTGGTTTTGCTTTCTGACATGCTCTTTCATTGCAAATGGTTTCAGTAATTAACCATTCTCTGTTCACAAACTGTATCTTTTGTTAAGGTGTTTGCAAACAGTTATGCTTGTAAAATCTCTTGCCCTTTTCCCCTATGAATGTTAAATTTAATAATGTTATGCTCTGGCCTTTTAGGATTTTCCCTTGCCAATAGCATTGGTGGAGATAAGTGGAAGGTGCAAAACTAATGACCATGGGAAGAAGGTCTGACTATCTCATTATCTTCTTTGACCTGTATTAAAGTATGCATTGAGGTTGCCATAGAACTATTTGAGCTTCTTGGTATTAAATCTGGGAGGTACTTGTATGAGCTAGATTCGCATTTGGATATTCGTACTTGTATGTGCAGATGAGCGCACGTACGGGTTGGTGTGGGTCCTCGAGACCGGGGGCGTAGCTGAGAGACTGATGATGAACGTGGTGCTTTTTATGGGCGATGGTGATCTGGTGGTGCTGGTGTTTGACACAGAATTTTTAGATAAATAGAGTAGCAAATTTTTGATAGACAAACAATTCTCTGAATATTTGGTTTATAGGATTGCACTTGAAAAAATTCAGGATATATGGTATTTGTTGGAATATCTGTATAGCCCATACATCTGAAGTTTAAATTTACAGCATGTTCTATAAACTAATTCATATGGACAAACAGACTAACAAGTTCAAACTATAAAGGACAAATTTCAATTTTTATGATCCAGAGTGGGGAAAATTGCTCTTGTACTCTCTAACATGCTTTATGAAGACATGAAGGCTGGTCCAGACAGGGTTCTTGTTGTTTATGATCAGACGAGTTAGACAATGACTTGTAAGTCTTTAGAAAATAAACTCTGCATAATTGTAACTTTCTATCCAGCTCAAATTTGTCTCCTGTGATTAATATAGTTTATAAAATAATAAAAATTCTTTTGCTTGTAATATGAAGTTTGGTTTGTATTACTTCTACGCAATATGTTTAGTTTGTATTCCTAAGCGCATAAGGAATTAGATTGTTTTCAAACATGAAAAAAAAGTTGCAATTTGAGTTTTCTCGTTGGTATCAAATTAGCAACAGTATAATAATTCTTTTTCATATTGCCTTAGTATATCTTGATTTTCATTACAAAATATAACCGTAGCGTTAGTACGGGCATATTACTAGTCACTTGAGGTGCGACGATGCCAAATGGAGCTTGCAAAGCAGTTCACCTTATGGTGAACTTCAACTACTGTTTTTGCTGAGACGCGTGATGCAGTTTATTTAGCTGCTGGTTCTTAGCTCTATGAAATTGGTGATCTGTTCGTAGTAGGTCATCTTTCACAATCTTGTCCAGATCTCTGTGGTTCAGCCAATGCAGATTACTCGTACTACAATTTTGTTAAGCATTGAAGTCAGCTGTACTGAACAGAGCACTCAATTTTCAGATATCATGATATGATCATCTCCTGTTTGGTCTCATATAAAAGATAAGACCATGAAGCACAAGCTTGAGGAAGAGAGATCAACAAGAGTCGATGGAGAGTGTTACTGCTATGGTAGGCATGGGATGCACCCGGAGCTGTCTTATTACATATTGCGCCCTTTCTTCTAAACTAGGACGGAAGCCCGCGCATCTGCGTGGGCAATTTATTTATTGTCTATAAAACCAATACTAAAAGAAGTATTATCTCACCATATTCACTATAAGAAATAGCCCATTGATATATACTAAATGATTAAAATGGCTATCATTCTGAATCAAGAATCACTTTATCCCGGTTATATATAAATTCAGCATTCGCCATAACTTATTTTCATTGTCTTTTTTATAGATGGAATTAATGGCTATCATTCTGAATCAAGAATCACTTTATCCCGGTTATATATAAATTCAGCATTCGCCATAACTTATTTTCATTGTCTTTTTCATAGATGGAATTGCAGCTCTATCCAAAACTAAACCAAATACATCATTAATAGCACAAAAAGTTAATCTCCATATCATACCCAATTGCCCATAACTCACAGATGTCTAAATTTATATATAAATATTTAAAAATACCGCTTCTACCAACTAATAGGCTGAAACAATTGAACTTATATATGAATGCTCCTCTCACAATCGGGTGAAGCTAAGGAGTTTTCTCTAACGCCTTATTCATGGGTCCCGTGATATAGTCGTGCTTCTCAAGATGAGCGTTGACCATAATTTTATTGGTAAATAGGTTAGTTAAACTTTATTGTAGATGGTGGATAAAAATAATTTGTGGTATGATTTAGATGTTATAGGTGTTGAATTGTTCAGCACAAAAGTTTTTTTTCTAATAAAATATGATAATAGGAGAATAAATGTGTGTAACAATAAGAAGAAAATAAGGGAATAAGGGGGTGGAAGTACGTACGTACCTACTATCCTTAAAAAAATGTACGTATACATACAGTAATACGTACATGTCGGTGGACCCGGTTTGGGGTTAGGAAATTTTCTTTGATAAATCTAATGGCAGTAAATAATGGGTCCACTAATTTAACGAAACCAATGGCTAGAGAATTCACTAAATTATAGTGCTATGTGGCGACTTAGAGCGCGTTTGTAGGATGCCACGTGGCGGCTTAGGAGAGTTTGTAGGATGTTTAATGGACTTTTAGTATATAACTAGGACGGAAGCCCAGGTGCGCATGCAATTTATTTATTGTCTATAAAAACAATACTAAAAGAAGTATTATCTCACCATATTCACTATAAGAAATAGACCATTGATATGTACTAAATGATCAAAATGGCTACCATACCAAATAAGAATCACTTTTATCCCGGTTATATATAAATTCAGCATTCGCCACAACTTATTTTCATTGTCTTTTTTATAGATGGAATTGCAGCTCTATCCAAAACTAAACCAAATAAATCATTAATACCACAAAAAGTTAATCTCCACATCATACCCAAATGCCCATATCTCATAGATGTCTAAATTTATATATAAATATTTAAAAATGCCGCTTCTACCAATTAATACGGTGAAACAATTGAACTTATATATATGAATGCTCCTCTCACGATCGGGTGAAGCCGACTATTGCCGCTAAAGAGTTTTCTCTAATGCCTTATTCATGGGTCCCATGATATAGTCGTGCTCCTCAAGATGAGCGTGGACCATAATTTTGTCGGTAAGTAGGCCAGTTAAACTTTATTGTCAATGGTGGATTAAAAATTTGTGGTATGATTTAGATGTTATAGTTGCTGAATTGTTCAGCACAAATGTTTTTTTCTAATAAAGTATGATAATAGGAGAATAAATGTGTGCAAAAATAAGAAGAAATTGAGGGAAGAAGGGGTGATAGTACGTACGTACTTAAAAAAATGTACATATATGTTGACAGTCGTTATCGATCAGTTTCGACCGTTAATATTACCAAAATAGAGGAGAACTAGTGATACTTGCAATGCATAAATATGTTAGAGCAATAATATTCCACTAGTATTAGATATACTAACCTTTTGCAGAGAATGACAATAAAATGAAGGAGAATCGACATCAATTTCAACGATAAATCAATCGGACGATGTCGAGAGATAGACTTATGTATGAATGGACCAAGAACTCAGAATTGACACAACACAATGGGCCAAAATTCAAAGTCTACGGAGAAGAACAACAGAGGAGGCCACCTTCTGAATATGGGCCAGGTTGGGCCGGCCCCTGGTTCGGCCGAACCAGGAGGTTGGGCCGAACCTCCCGTGGCGCCGATGGGTGCAGGGTTTGGATGGACGGCTGGGATTGACCCCCAATGGCGGTTGAAGGGTATTACCGACCATTCCAACTGTCACAACCATCATTACCTGTCTATAAAAGGAGCTCCTCTTCTCACTTCACACACACACCTCAAGCAAGTTCTCTCTCATTCCTCTCAAGTTTAGTTTAATAGTATCTAGCTGGTGGAATCGAAATAGAATAGGAACCAGGAGTCCGGAAGCCATCGGAAGAGTTCGGGCATGGCTCTAATAGCTTTCCTTTCTTCTTTTATAAGCTGTGTACTTTTATTAGAATACTCTTCGATATACATTTATGGTATTGAAATACTTTACGAGTATATGAGTACCAACTTTACATTATGTTCTTGTTATACTGAATATACGGCTAGATTATCTGGGAGATGCTTTGGTGCTGGTATAGTGTTTACTTATGCAATTACTCTATGTCATGACGATGATATTAGAATAGTATCTGGTAGTTTAGACGTGTTTTCTAGATTACGAGATATCATTATTTGAGGTTATATTAATATACTTCCCGCGGATTGGGAATGTGGTAGGGGGGTGGCGCGACGCGAAGACGCGCGACCGCATCGGTCCCGCGCGGGGTGACGCACCAAGGGGTGTTGCCGCATGACAATCAAGAGGACCGACGCGGTCCCGCGGATTGGTTGCGCGGCACCGGTGCAGACATAATATTCTTGTTTCACTGCCTTTGTTCAATTCGAGCTGCTAGTGCCAAGAAGTCAAGCATGCATGTGCATGTCAGAGTAGTAAACGCTAAAGCTAGCTACTGTAGCTGTTAATACAATCAAAGTTCTACGAGGGCATGTTTATTTCGCGAAAAGAAAATATTTAGGTGTCACATCGAATGTTTGACCGGATGTCGGAAGGGGTTTTGGACACGAATAAAAAAACTAATTTTATAACTTGCCTGGAAACCGCAAGACGAATCTTTTGAGCCTAATTAATCCGTCATTAGCACATGTGGGTTAATATAGCAATTATGGCTAATCATGGACTAATTAGGCTCAAAAGATTTGTCTCGTGATTTCCCCCTAACTGTACAATTAGTTTTTTTTTAAAATCTATATTTAGTACTATATGCATGTGTCCAAAGATTCGATGTGGTGTTTTTAGAAAATTTTTTTGGAAAACTAAATCAGGCCTATATCCTCTTTTTATTGCGGGATTTGTCGGTGGTGGTGCAGTCCCGGACGATGAATCCGCGGGACATTGGTTCCGCGCTACTGTTATGCGGCACCGCGCCTGGTGCTGCAGGGCGCGAAATGAACGCCATCGTCGCTAGTGCCTCGAGGGATCGACGCGATCACGCGTGTTGGCGTAGCGCCACCGCCCCTCCCATTGGTCAACTACATGGTGCTGTGTTTCCAATCCGCGTGGTGCTGTGTTTCTAATCCGCGGGAAAGGCGTATTTTTCGTAAAATTTTTAAATGCATGTATATTTGTTCAAAATCGAAGAAAATAATGCATATTTCAAAATTTAATTAGCTAGATCCAGACCCCCACGCAATAAAAGCGGCTAGGCCATCATTATATATGACAGCGATCGTCAAAGTCATCCCTGTTCAGCAACAATGACGCGGCGACTGATTTCAGAAGAGTAACCACAACGATGGTGATGGGCGACATTCTCGTGATAACAATGGAAAAAAAAACTATAAGCATCTATTTGAACTTCTGAAAAACAGAATTCCAGTCCATCTGTTTATATTTTTTTAAATGTTCTCACAAGTTCAGAGTAAAATGCATGAGCATGCTTCTGTTTGTACAAATAACTACTAATCTCATGCATTTTCACCCTTCTCTGTGACCACGAAACCGATCATTTCTATTCTGTGCTCTCATTTTTTTAGTATGGGAAGTGGCATTGGTGAATGTTAATTATTAACAGCCATAGAGACGAAGGAAAACAATTCAATGATTCATTGATCTGTCATCATGTCGTCGATCACCTTCCACTACATATGTTTGGGGACATTGATCTGTCAGAATGTTAGACAGTCTACTCTCAGAAATGCATGAACAAGACGTGCCTCCAGTTTTTCCAGAGCTTAGTTCTACACTGAACTGGAATTTACTGCACTTAATAATATCACCAGATCAGATGAGATATATAGATCGGTTGGCACATGTGAGCAAGAAATGATATGTCGAGAGAGAAGGATGAAGAGTGTTCATGGAGCCAAAGGAAAAGCGTGTTGGTGAATTTGTTTTCCATTGTTGTGGGCCTAGGAGGCATCAGGATCTATCATGTCACTTATATTCATAGTTGAGGTGCCGCAAAAATTCCATATAGGTGGGGTGACTGCAATTTTTGTTGCCACTATTGATCCCACTGTTCTCTTCCTCTACCTCTTCCTGTTTTTATTCAGCTATGGAAGTACAAGAGAATTAGTTAGACTAGCCGTCAACCCGTGCGTTGCACGGGTTACTGTGATTAATAATTAAAATATTATTACTTTCAATGGATAATGATAAAATATGTTACTTTGAATGAAGCTGACAGTTGCCAAAATCTTAATTAGTAATTTCATATATAATCCATTCTAATATTTCTTCTATTACTTTATTTTTTTTCAAAATTACATAATTTAAAATTTCAATATTAGAAATATAGATTTATACTCGTTTTGTTGCTCTTGTTAGCATTTGCTATAAAATAATTTAGCAATTTTCAATTAATAAGTACAGAAATAAAATTAGTTTGGAGTTAAGCTTTTTCATGATTTAATGATTCCTATATTCATAATTATTAAATATCAAGTTGTATTTTGTGTGGAGTCTCAATTATAACATCTTCATAATTTGATTTTAAAATTCGTAACTAAAAATATTATACTCGGTTTGAAATCTTATTTTTTTGTTTTATCATGATTTAAAAATTGTTCCAAATTTTCGAATCAATAGTAGTTCTTTCATGATTTAAAAGTATCAAAATTTGAAAGTAATTAATATATATCGCTACACTTGATCGGAAGTATCAGTTATTTCTATAATTTAATATTTATGAATTTAGGAATTAACTGGTACCTGTTTGTCCTTGTGTTGGTCTCCTAATTTGGTATAATACGCTAGATGCATGAATTTTAGTGGCATTTTTACATCATCGGTGTGTTGTAAAAGTGGCCCACATCATTACAGTAGACATAATTCAGACCAAATAGTCCTTAAAACTGACAAAAGGCATAACTACTCCTAGTTAGAAATCATGCATTCTTACTCCTTATTAGTCTGCTAAATTGAATTTTTGATGAAATCATACATTCACTGAAACAAATGTATTTGGATGAAACATATATGGAGCAGATTTGTTAGTGATATATGTTTAACTTATCTTGTCATCTTGGTTAAAAGAATAGCCCACATCATCGACAATTGCTAATTACACCTGACATAGATAATGCAAATTAACACCTGTAAATATAAAAAGAGAAACATTAAAGTAAGTGCTTGTTTGTTTCTTATTCATAAATAGATAGGGGCAGCAGCTACGTTCCCTTGTTTGTAAGCATACCTGACCTAGACAAACTTGTCAAAATATTATGTAGCTGTTTTACGCGTGGAACCAAATAAATAATTAAATACACAGTAAATTATTCATGTTAAGAAAAAGATACGCAGTAAAGCCTATTGGTTGCTTATGAAGGATGTGGGAGAATTTAACTTATAAGTAAATGAATATACCTGATAAACTCCATCCAAATTTATGGCTATCAAATTGCGATACCTTAAAATCTGAAATTTATACATAGTTTAGAATAGATGAGAAGCATGTAAAAAATACTTACTGAAACCCTAAATAGATTGAATTATATCTTGCTTGCTTGAGTATTTAAAATAGCAATCATAGCTGCAAAGATCAATCTGAATAGCATCTGCATCGATAAAATAGTGAACTGGAGATCGGTCGATGGAGCTCATCGGCGGCAGGGTGTGAAGGAGATCGACGTATAGCCTGTCGTATCGTCATCTTGTCGTGTGTGGAGTCGAGTCCGGTGGCTGAGATCGACATGGACACAGTTTGTAGACTTTGAAGGAAGCCGATATAGATTAAATGGTGGCCTAGATACATGTTTCTCTCGTTGGGCCTTTAATTAAAAGTCCATGGTTATAATATTTAATCTATGGTCATGATTTTACGATCTAGTTAATCAATGGCCAGATTAATCTGATTAACATGGAAGCTCCGAGAAAGTGCCCAATTAGTATAGATATAGATAGATATAGATTTTATTTTATTTCTCTCTCCCATAGATTACCACGAATTCCACCAGATATATACGGTGAAAATGTCTTCCCCCAGGCGCTCGATGGGCCAGGGAAATATCGGTCGGTCGCCCAGATGGTGGGCCAGGGTGCCACGTGTCGGCGCCGAGGAAATCGGGAGCTATACCTCCAGCGCGCACTTCGGCACCTCCATGCGTCTCTACCACACACGTCGTTGCAACAAATCACCCACATATTTTGGAAACCCTCTATTAAGCGGATTCATTCCATTTTTTGTTCCACTAAAAATTTTTCACCTATTGTACTCACAATGTTTCACTTATTGTACTCATAATGTTTTACTATGTATATATCTAATGTTGCAGTGAACGAAACATTCTTTTGCAACAAATCACCCACATATTTTGGAAACCCTCTATCAAGGGAATTCGTTTAATTTTTTGTTCCACCAAAAATGTTTCACCTAGTGTACTCGCCATGTTTCACTATGTATAGATCTAATGTTGCAGTGAACGAAATATTCTTTTGCAACAAATCACCCACATATTTTGGAAACCCTCTATTAAGAGAATTCATTTCATTTTTTGTTCCACCAAAAATGATTACCTAGTGTACTCATAATGTTTCACTATGTATAGATCTAATATTGCAGTGAACTGAAATATTCTTTCGCTATTTGCTGAAACAATGTTTTTTATATAAGGTGAAACAACACCCGATTTAAACGATTGAAACATTTTCGATCTACTTAGTGAAACAATTCCGATATACTTGGTGGAATATCGTGCAACATTTTAAAATAATTCAATAATAAGCTAAAAAAATCGTTGGAATATATCCATGTGTTCTTGTTTTGAAGATTTAATTGCAACGAATTTAATGGTGCAATCGGATCATGATTTGGATAAATAATTTAAGAGAAAAATTAATTTAAAGTGGTTTTGCACGTATGCGTGGCGCTAACGTCAGCAATTTTTGCCAGTTTGGATTAGGCGTCTGATTCTAAGTCTCCTCTGATATACGGTTAAGTTTAAATTAATAATTACAAGCTTGTGTGTTAGATTCTAAAAATTTGAAGTGTTGAATAGATCTACATTGATCAGACCAAACATTATGAACTATTGTTTCCTGATGTCTTCTCAACGGTGGCATTGTAAATTTGTAATAGAAAATGCAATAGAGATGTTTCAATCTCCTAGACGCCGTCAGTGAATGCAAATGGAGAATTAAATTGGTGACTTAATTTGATTACATCATGGCGTGGGCTGTATAGTTGTATAACCGGGTCGATGATTTTGAGATGGATCTTTAAAGAACATTAGCGACCACCTTTTGTTGATTACTCAGTCTATAATGTGGATGAGTTTCCACTTTCCAGTACATTTATCATGCAATCTTTGCTACATAAAAGAGGAGACATCGTAGCTTGATGTTGATACTCATAATTATTTCAAACTGGCAGTCTTTAGATATTCTGTGTCTGCTGTCTCGTTTTCTTTTTTAGTTTTTGATGTGGCGTTGATGAACTTCCATTATTGAGAGTAATAGAAGAGGAAAAAGACAGGTTCATCAGTAACTCCTCATTGCTGCTTTCTTACGCATATATACATATAGACTGTCAGGAAGTGTCCACTCCGAAAAGGATGAACATGACATAGCTCCCCTTTTTTTTTTCAAATTTAAATGCTGTATTTAACTCGAATATATATTTACTGTTCTAAGTGATAGCACCAAATTAAATTCTATATAGACCCAATGCTACATGCTGAGAGAAAGATGAACAGAGTTTCATGGAGCTAGAGGAAACTGCACATGGTAGTATTGGCCTAGGTGGCATGGGGAGCTCTTATTTATGCTTGCTTCAAATTGGACGTAGCTGGAGTGACCAGTGTAGGCACCAGGTTGCTTCTCAATGATATGTGTGCTGTCCCAATGGCAGTTCCCTCGCCCGCCACCAGTGTCGATCTGGCAATGCTAGTGGCAGCCAGGAATATGTTCCCAGCAATCTTGCATCAGTAGGAGAGGATCATGTGTGGCACTTCCTGAATAGTAATGGAATCGCCTTGTTCTCTGGGACAATGTGATAGCCATGGTGACATTTGGTTGTTTTTTCTTTAAGATAATGGAATAAAATTATGGCATTTACTCAAGAAGCTACAACAAATTATTACAAAATCTGCTCAACGATGAGCACACACCAACAAGTCTATAATAAAACGTCCAATAAACAGGAAACGAAGTACAAACTAATAACCACCAACACTAGACAGAGATCTCACAATTATTTGAACCTATTTGTGGACCTCCATCTGAAGTTTGCGAAGAGCTGCATAACAATTGCCTCAAGTTTACGACATGCAGCGTGCATAAGTTTTGTGCTCTCATTAGACCTTTGTACTTGTGCCCGAAACCGGAGCTAGTACGTTGCTCTGAAAAGTACGTTGCTTCTAGTTGTTGCATATGGGAAATAATTGAGAGTACTCCAGTGACAGTTGGAAATTGGAAGGGTAACGGAAATAAAATGAGAATTTCTAATCTCAACTACCTCTTGTACATGAGTCGAATCATTCGTTTTAACTCCATACATACACTTATTGGTCGCGATAGATTTTCCAGTGCGTTGAAAAGATATGTTGAATGATCAAGTTAGGAGGCTAATCTCTATTTTGCGGGAAATTTTACTGTTGTTGAGAAGTAATGGGAGGTACCACATAGTGTAAAACTTGGAACCTTCAGGTACCAAATTTTTTTTAGCGTAAAAACTAAAAAGTATTCTCAACACTGTAAAATTTAACATATTTGGCATGGAAATTTATAGCGTCCGTTCCGTCGTGGCGCCTAGCGGGAAAATTATCTCCGAAAAACCCTAATTGCGAAATTTGTTTCTTTGATTGTTGTCTAGTGTCCGTGCCACCTCAAGATCTCAATCCCCGATCTATCGTCGAGTTCAATTCCGAATCCAAATCCTTCCAAATCAAATCCCTCCGCAAAAGTCTAGTTTGCCTCCCCCGGGTTCGATGGGCCGAATTCCGCTCGGCCCATCTCTTCCCCGGCCCCCTCTCTCTCCCGAGCGCCCTCTCTCTCTCTCTCTCGCTCTCTCCCCCCGGCGCGTTCCCCCCCCCCCCCGCTTGCTGCTCGCGCGTGCGAGAGCCGCGCCGAGCGCCTCTCTCTCCGCTCCCCTCCGCTCTGCCCGCGCGCCGCGCGCGCGTGCGCGGGAGTCGCCCGCGCCGAGCGCCCCCCTCCTCTCGCGCGAGCTCCCCGCTCGCAAAGCCGGCCCCGCGTGCCATTGCTCGCGCGCGCGCCCGCGTGGTTTCCCGCCCGAGCCGCGTCGTCTGCGCCGTCCGCGTCGCCCGGTCCCGCTGCCCAGCCGCGCCGCCCGTTGCTTCCCGCGCGCGCGTGCCGAGTGGCCGACCGCCTGGTCGCCGCCGCCGTCACCCTCTGCCGCGCCAGCCCGCGCCTGTCGCCCGTGTCGTCGCGCCACTCCAAACCATCCCACCGTCATCGCCGTCGTCATCCCCCGGCCCCCGCCACTCCGCGCGCAAGCCGCCAAGAGGCGGAGGCCGAGCTCTCCTTTCCCTCTGCCGCGTCGCCCCGCTCCCTCCTCCTTTTCCCGATTCGGTAAAGGAGCGAGCCCCCTTTCTCTCCCTCCTTTTCCCCTTTCCTCCCTTTTTCCCCTCTCGCCGGCGTCACCTCCTGTCGCCGCTTTGGACGCTAGCCGGAGCGCCAGCTCGCCGGCTTGACCGCCCATGTCGGTTTCCCTCTCCCAAACCGACAATGCCGCCCATTTAAACCCGTCTCCCCCTCCCTTCCTTTCCCCTCCCATTCGTCTCCTCACCATTACCGCCGCTCCCGTGCCCTGCCTCGCCTCCGCCGTCCATCGCCAAGCGCCGGGAGAGCCGGTGCGTTCGTGGACGCGGAAGGGGACACCGGGCGCGCCCTCTTCTTCCTCTTCATCGGCCCGAGGCCGGTGAGATCACTCCCGCGCCGTCGGCCTCTCGTCTCAGCGCCCCGTCCCGCACGGTAGTGTCTCTCTCCGTTCTTCCTCCTCGCTCCATCTCCTCCACTTAGATTTCGGTAGTAGCTCGAGTAGCCTCCCCGTAGTTAGCCGGCGCCGCCCCGACCGTTGCCGTCGCTCGCCGTGTGCTCGCCGCCGTCGCCGCCCGAGCTCCGTAGCGCCCGCTCGTCGCCGGCCTCGCTCGGCGTAGTTCCGTCCAATCCGACGCTAGCGTCGAGTTCCCGAAGCCGCGTAGATGCTCTCGCCGCCGGGAATTAGCCCCTCGAGACCTTATCGCCGTTTCCCCTTTCTCCCGCCGCCGGTTGCCGCCGCCGCAATCCGCCTCCGTCGAGCAACCCCCGGCAAATCCGAGCCGTTGGCTCCTCTCCCCTCGTCTCGAGCAACCGCCCGGTGTGCTCGCTTTTGGCCGTATCGCCGTGGTTCGCTCCGCCGCTCGCCGCTGTCGCCCGCCGTCCATTCGCGGCCGGGTCGTCGTCTACCTCCCGCCGGCCCGCGTGGCTGCCACGTAGGCGCCACGTCGGCGCCACCTCGGCCGCGACCGGATAAGCCGACCCGGCCAGCCGCTCCCTCCGTTTCTCCCCGTGCGCGTGGTCCGCGGTGAGCCGTGAGGCTGCGCGTGGGCCCGCCGCATCCGTTCCTCCGCGAACCGCGCGCGTGCACCGCGTCCCAGCCCCGCCCGCGCGCGTACGCCGCATACTCCCTCCGCACGGTGAACCGAGCCGCTGACAAGCGGGTCCCACCCGGGACCGCGCGTGGTGAGCCCGGACCACTGGACTCTCTCTCCTCCCTCCCGCGCGCGCGCGCTTGGGCCGTCTTGGGCCGGCCGGCCCGTTAAGCTCGGCCGAGCCGCCCCAAATCTATTGGGCCGCGCCCTACCCGCCCGAGAAAAGTCTATATTCCCTCCCTCCTTTCTTTTCTTTTCCTTTTTCCAAAAAGGATTTAATCCTTTTTCCTTTAGGCCAAAAATCCGATAATCTTAGAAATTCAATATCTTCCCAACCGTAAATCCGTTTGACTCCGTTCAACTTCCAAAATTCCACCAAATCTCGGGATCTATCTAATGGCACGCTTAGAGGTCATTAATAGGGCTTTATTTTCGCCGTTTGTTGAGTTGTCCCGTTTCGCGTGTAGTTTCGGAGCCCAAAGACCCGCAGTGCGAGGATTTCGAGGATCAAGCTCCAGATCTCGAGCAAGGCAAGCCACCTTTGAACATCTTGAGCCTATATTTGAAATTTAATTATATTGCTTGCAAAATATTATGCATTGATAGGATCACACTTAATCTGTTGTCCCGTCTGCAAGGCAGATTGGCGGACCTACCTAATTTGTTACATTTGATCCTCCCTTTGTTAATTGTTATACCACGTCCCCTTGTAACCATCTAGTTGCGTCTCGATATTCGTGCACCTAGCGCGAGTATCGACGGACGCCTTCAAACTTAAAATCTGAGTAACAATTTGGGTAAAACTGGAGTTTTACAAAAGACTTGGAAAACCCGACACCTGGGTCGGTGCTTGTGAACTAAATGAAATTCCAAAACCGCGGACCGGGGAACGTACCGGGTGTACGGTTTCCCGCTCTTGCACTTAAGGACCGTTTCCTTGGAATTTCATCCGAACATAAGTCAAGTACGACCACATGGGTGGAATGGGACACCCCTGGCTGAGTAACTAGCTTATCAGGGGAGCCTTGATGCCGAGAGACATGTGGATTCGCCGGGGTGGTGTCGGGGAGGACCCCTGGGCTTCCTGGCACAGTATGGTCTGGGACCTAACCCGTTGTTGGTCTGGGACCCCTCTCGTCGGCATATGGTAAACCTGTGTCGGCTTTCGAAATGCCTTGTCATGAAAGCTTGGAGGTCTCCCGACGTGGCTGATCCCCACGGGCTGGATGATCCGGGTTAGTAATGTCGTGTGGGTAAAGTGTACCCCCCTCTGCAGAGGTTAACAAACTGTTCGAACAGCCGTGCCCACGGTCATGGGCGGATGTGAGGTGATTCCTAGCGTAGTTTTGTTTGACTACTGCTTGTGAAATTGCTATTGTGAAAAGGGGTTCGATGTTTGAAAAATCAGCAGCTGACAGGATCAGCTAGGCCCGGGTGGCCGTTTGAAAAGTTGTTGGCCCGGGTGGCCGTTTGAAAAGCTGTTGGCCGGGTGCCAACCTTGTTTCAAGATCTAAAGATTGATACATTGCACATACTCTGACCGGACGAGACGCACTGTCTCATCCGTGTCGTTTGAGAAGCACTTGCCTAGTTGTTTTAGAAAAGAGTTCAAATAAAATCAATTGTGAAAACAACAGCCTTTCCTTGAAGCCTGCAATAAACACTTATTTCCCCTGGCTTGCTGAGTACTCCCGTACTCACCCTTGCTCTATATAAATAATCCCCCCTAGTTGCTGAAGAAGATGAAGCGGATCGTGCTGATGAGGAGTTCTTCCAGGAGCAAGTCGGCTACGATGAGTTTTAGGGTTTCGGCCTAGTTCCCAAGTCGTGCCTGTGATGAATGGTCCAAGTCCTGGCTTCCGTTTCCCTTTTGTAATGCAGTTGTGAGCTCGGGATCTGTCCGCAGCCCAACAAGACTGTACTCCTACTCTATAATAAAGAGACCTCTGTTGCTGTGATATTCTGTCTTCCTGTGATATCAGCACAGTTTCCTGGGACTGGTATCGAATAACAGGTTAATTTGGAGCGTCACGGGCTAATTCCCGTCGGGACTAGCTCGAGGCGTGACAAAATTCCTCACAATATTTTAGAATTTGCCACTGCATTTGCTGTTACCACCAGGCAGTTCATTGACAAGGGAGTAACAAGCTGTGAATGAGGCAGATACCTACTCCAGTTGCTTGCCATGGTAGGCTTTGAGAGTCACCGGGAACTCCATAGCAAACTTTTGATATTTTGAAATGAATGTTATTGATATTGCAAAAGACAACTCCAGTTACATCGAGCTGGTTGGTTGCCATAGCTCATGATAAAAAGCATCAAAAGTTCTCATGTCATGGGATGAAATTATCCCGCTGCAGCGTTATTGCCAGAATCCTCGTCAAATCGTTCCTATGCAAGCAGCCTGGCGGTGGAAGATGAAAAATAGTTATGTGATTCTCCTTACCTGCATCATTGAGGCGGTATCACCGTACCAGTGACCTTGGAACTTCTTTTCACTACTTTGCAATGATGTTCTCTTCCTTTGGATTCATGTGTCCAACATCATGTGTAGAATATTTTACACAAATTTGAATGGAACTGGAACACATGTAAGATATAATTTTGCACAAATTTGAATGGAGCGGCGCCGCACGTCGATGTCTGGAATGGAAAATGCTGCTTTGAACAGAAGCCAGAATGTTCAATAATCACATCAAAACAAATGTCTGATGAAAACGAGTCAATCGAGATTTCTCGTTCCAAAGGCTTAGGAGACATAGGGAGCTATCCGATCAAAGACCAGTTAGTTTCTACGATGTTCTTTCCTGAACATTTCTGAGATAAATAGCCATGATTAACGCATCTTGTAGTAGCCTCCTCAAGAAATAAGACTAAATTTCAGATGAAATCCTTCCACCCCTGTTGCCTTGCGTAAGTCCTCTCAGGTCTCTTTGGTTCACAAGATACAGATCGAGAAATTGTTTTGACCCTGGACAAGTATAAATGCGTAATGACGGATAACAAGTACTATATACACAAAACCATACAAGTAATTAAGGAAATTTGACAGTTGTTGAGTTATGATTTAGAGAGAGGAAGATCAATACGAAAGATTATATCGATGAAATGATGGGTATGTCACTGGGGGAGAAGTGCTTTTTAGTCCCGGTTCATAACCCCCTTTAGTCCCGGTTGTTCAACGGGACTACGAATCCGGGACTAAAGATCGCTATCTTTACTCCCGGGTGAAATAACCGGGACTAAAGATCGATACACCAACCGGGACTAAAAAGATCCCTATCTTTAGTCCCAGTTGGAGTTACCAACCGGAACTAAAGAGGGAATAACAGCAGTACAGATGGTCCTCTTTCTTCTTCTTTTTTTTATTTTCTCCCGAATCAAGTGGCATGCATATCCCCAAATCAAAGTAACATCCTAAATCCACATCACAAATCTTTAAGTTACTTATACACATAAATTAAATACATCGCAAATCCTAAAAAAAATTACACAAATCAAATTACATCACAAGTT
This sequence comes from Oryza sativa Japonica Group, assembly GCF_034140825.1. Classification (NCBI taxonomy): domain Eukaryota; kingdom Viridiplantae; phylum Streptophyta; class Magnoliopsida; order Poales; family Poaceae; genus Oryza; species Oryza sativa. Next base: position 15,105,012 of record NC_089046.1, read on the forward strand.
CTACAAAATTCATCGCAAATACATCACAAGTTCACATCGCACACAAATCAAATACATCACAGGATCATGCAATAAATCACAAATTCTTAAAAAAAAAACAAAGAGACGCCGCTCGGACGGGCACTGCCGCCTCCTCTCCGCGCTAGCCGGCCACCGCCGTGTGGCGCTGCCCGCCGCGCAAGCCGCCGCCGCCCGCCGCCTGACCGGCCCGCTCGATCTCGCTCGATCTAAAAAGAAGAGAGGAAGGAAGCAAGAGATAAGGTAGGAGTTAGTGAGGAAGAAAGAAAGAGATAGAGTTTGTTGTGTGGATGAGAAAAGAGGATAAGTAATAGGATTATATAGTACGTGTTGATTTTTATTCCCGGTTAGTAACACTAACCGGAACTAAAGTTAGATCTTTAGTCCCGGTTGGTTTTACAAACCGGGACTAAAGATCCTAGGCGCCTGACATGGTCTGACATGGAACCAACCGGGATTAAAAATCATCTAGTCCTGTTGTTCTTATAAACCGGGGCTAACAATCGTTTTTAGTCCCGGATTTTAATAGAACCGGGACTATTGTAGATTTGGATCGACCGATCAAAGATGGTTTCTCCACCAGTGTGTATTTCCAATGGGCTGCACTGTACAGCTATATAGTACTACTATCTTGAAAGTAGAAACGGTGATATTCGACAGAGATCGAGTTGTGTCGTTTTGATCTTCAGGGTCCAGACATGCGATGGTGTGAGCCTGGTTTGTTATTCAAGTCAATTGATCTGGGCACCAATAGAGACAGTAAAGCAATGTGGCATGTTTCCTGGTAGTAGCTAGATTTGGGAGGCACCCGGAGCTGTACAATTACAGAAAACCCGCTGGATATGAAGTTCTTTCATGATAAATTCTCTATGTTCCTGCGGTGTACCCGAGAGATCAGACAATATTTTTTATATGTAAGATCACCATGTATCAACTGATCTAGCTAAAATATTAACACTAAAATTTGGCATCCAAGATAGGAAGTCGAACGTGGCTAGATTTGGAAAAGACCCGGTTTTCCATATGAGGCCGGTCTGACTGCCACCATACAATCGATGGGACCGACGGTGTGGGCCCGATCTGACTAGCGGCATGTGAATGGTCAAATCGGCATTGTCCGACTCCGGGTACGATCTGTTGGTTCTCGGGTTTCCTAATAAGACGTGGAGAAGGCCATGTGGAGACAAAACCAACCCATTTTGTAAAGGCTATGGCCGGTTTAATTCTAACACCCAACCACAATCCCTACTATCTATCGAATCATTATATTACTTTAATTTTTCAGGCATGTTTTCTAGTTTTTCTTTAACCTAGAATTAGTTCATCCATCTTTGCTAATTTGCACCACACATAAATCATATATCTTCGCTGTGAGAGTGTGATATCCGATCCATTATAGTTTGGTCCCGTGAACCTTCCGATTTGCCCACGAGACAGGTGGTTACATTCAATTGGATATAAATCGGTCTAGAGATTGGTTTGATCTCTAAACTGGCTCCGCTAGCCAGATTTGGTATTTTCTAAACTCATCTCGATCGAGAGCTTTTCTAGACCGTTAATCATGCAAATCTAGGTGAGTCTGTGTTAACCAGAAAGGTACCAAAAAATACCTAACATAAACTCGTAACCACACCATACACCAAGAGATTTATGTTATAAAACCGGCCCCGAAATCACATCGGAAACCAAACACGGAAGAAACGCTATAGGAGATCCAAACACGATGACGATACCGAAGCACGATATTTGGTAACGGAGTTTAGCTGAGGCCTACATCTCCGGGGCACTAGTTACGGGAGCTTCTCCCCGATCCAGCATATTACAGCATTTCAGAGTTACAACGTCTCACCGCCAGACGCCACCGGCAGCCGCTCTCTCTCGCTACGCTAAGTCGCTATGCGGTTACAACAGACACGCCCCTCTATTTATGAGAGATCCTAGGATAGAGTCTGACTCTTACTCTAGTCCTACACATATTACAACTCCAAGTCCTAAATTGTAATCGACTGCGTACATATATTAGACACAAACTCTAACAAACTCCACTTTGGCGAATGTCACGCCAACCTGAATCTGTTACTTGCTCGAACCTTCGTGTACCAGGACTTGAGTTGGTCCTTTCACTGCTCACGTCAAGCTATCGCAACAAGCCTTCAGCAGGCTTACCGTTATCCATGTAATTTCTTCCTCTTGACTCCACCTGCAACAGTGCTCCACCTTCTCTCATATCACCACAGTCGTCTTGCCAAGCAAATTGAATTCCTTCTTAGCCGTCACATCATAGACTCCCCGAAGACTATGTTCAACTCCATCTACCATCTTATGTTTGACTTGATCTAATCCATGGCTAGATAACCCACTTCATCACCAAATAGATAAATCAAACTCAGCAGACTTGAAAAGAACGCTTTCTTCCTTGTCGTCTTATGAACTGAGCTAATAAATCCAACATCCACGCTTTCCCGCATCTGTAGACTGAATTCCTGATAATTTGAGAAAATTACTGTTGCTTTGAATCGTCCGAAGAAATTACCACCATAGCGCTTGCTCTTTCTCTGCAGTGACGCATATTCCATATATCCCCATCACGTAAACTCCGCAGATCCTGAATATATCATGTACTGCCAAACAGCCTGTTGACGCCCTCAACGATTTCACCCGCTGTTGCCCGGGACCTTCTTCGCGCACCTTTGCCACACTCCTGCACTATCGCAACCTTGCCTTCGAATCATAATGCAGAAGCCCTGATGCACATTTATTTTTTGCTGTCAATTCCAGCCACCTAGCCTCCGTGTTGATCTCCACGTCCACCGTGACTCCGAGTTGATAAACAACTCCGCAACCGTGTCGACCTCCACCAGCTACGCAAACTGCACATCCTCTGCAACCTGATTCTGATACCAATTTGCTGCTCTGTGTAAGGACCTACACACAATATGCCCATGGACTTCCGTGCCGCATGCATGCGCACATCCAAAGCCACCACGAAAACCGAGCTTGCATGCACATGCATCCAATTAACTACTCTATGCATGCAATCATGCAATTAATTAATAGATGTCCGACTCTTACTTTAGTTCTACATCTATTACAACTCCAAGTAATAAACTGTAACCGACTACGTAGACATATTTGACATAAACTCTAACAGATTACGTTTTTAGAAACATGTACACCAATGGGTTACTGCATCTCAAATGTTTTTTATGTTCAGGATAACCTGATAGTTCATCGAAGAAGCCTCACGCTTCTACAAATTTTTTATTCGGTAGAATAATACAAATGCGAATGCATAGGAATTGTCAATGGCTAAATCAGTAGCATATGAAGATACACTTTGATTCCCCGCAAAAAAAAAAAAAAAGAAGATACACTTTGATGCATAGCCGGAGCTTCAAAGCTCAGAGAGGTGTTGGCTCGGTTGATGGCGCTTGCGGCTTAAGTGCTCTTGTTTAGTGCTTTTATTTTTTTTAACATGTGCTAGTGTATAGGGTGGGGAGTTTTCGGGTTCCCCTTTCCGTATGTATCTTTTTTTTTTGGTATTAATGGAATTATGCGTAGATCTGCTGCTTGTTAAAAAAAATCCTTATTATACCAGTAGATACCACTGCACCCTTCTTTTCATTGCATTTGAGTAAAACCAGCTGGCCTTTGAATAACTGTTTGGAATCATCTGAACCCTTTAACTGTATCCTTCTTTCCTATGCATTTGAATGATCGCATACAACCAGATAGTTACTTCCTGTATTATACCTTATGCTTTCTTCTTTGATATGGATTGAGTGGGGGAGCTAACTCTAGCTTATGCGGCGGTGAATGATCAGCAGAAGCGAGAAGGAATTTCGGGAAGACGAAACAGCGGTCAAGACGAAGTACTGCGTGTGGAAATGCACAGGGTATTGGTGTTGGTGGGCACTTTTCGGCCGCAGCATATTATGTTCGCAGCCCAGTTCTCATGTGTATCAAAACTGTTTGGCTTTTAGGAACTTGAGCATATTTGTTTTTTTTCTTTTTGCAATATGCGCACCGTGTGAGCACAATACCATTAAAAATCCTCCATTCGTTAATGAAGGTGATTTTTATTAAAAATCATTTTTATGCGATTGACTAATAGGTGACTGACAGCATGCTTTATGGCTTTGAGAGTTGGCTTTTTATTTTTAAACACCAGGTGTTGCTAGGTATTTTATTTAATATATACGATTGGCCTAGTGCTACGTGATTATTTCTTAAAAAGACAAACATTATTTTAGGTTATGCGCATTAATTTCATTATAAATGCAATTGGCTCAAAGCTATGTATCATATTGGACGGCAGGTGGTAAATCACTCGCGTGTTAGAATTTAGTGTTAAGCACCACGTACGCTGATTTTTTGACTATATGTTTAGTTGTATTCCAACTAATCACATAGTCAGGAGCTACACGTAATTAGGTGTATCTATTCGATGTACTTCCTCCGTTTCACAATGTAAGTCATTCTAGCATTTCCCATATTTATATTGATGTCAATGAATCTAGGTAGATATATATGTGTAGATTAATTGACATCAATATGAATATGAGAAATGCTAGAATGACTTAAATTGTGAAACGGAGGAAGTACCTATTATTTTGTTGTTAATTTTTTTTAGATGAGCCCTCCACAGTCTCTTGTAAGTGTCATAATGACAAGGTTGAATAGAAAAGGCACATGGGAATCTATAATGAGGATATTGAAGCACTAGGCTTTTGTTTATACAAACACGGGGGAAGAATATTTCACGACTGTGAAAGGTCCCAGGGGTTGCCGTGGAGATCATGGATAACGGCACATACCCACTTGGCCAGCATATCCAACTACAAATAGGAGGTAGGTCGGATCCATGTATTATGTAATAAAGTAGGAGTTGGCAGCTATGTTGCCTTATATTTTAAGGCAGGCTATGAAGTCCCAACCGGATACTATCATGTAATAACTTATGAAACTATTGTTGTGTCCGATTAGGGTTTTCTCTTTGTAATCGATCCTATCCCAACCAATATATCGTGGGCAGAGAGCTCTCCAAGGGTATTACCATCACTTGAGTGTTAGATCAATATACATCCAGTAGATTCTATCCTCAAATACGAGTAGGGTATTAACTTTTGTTGGGAGGTCCTCAACCTTTCTAAAAACTCTTATGACCTTGTTACCTTTACTCATTCACAGAGCAGCTGAAATGAAGTAGCAGCAATACGTAACATGTTTTTCTTGTTTGGTGTTAAGACATGAACAAGAGAAGCTCATTGTGTTCAGCCAGCCCGATGGCTAGCTTGCTATTGTATGGTAGGGACTGGAAGGAGTCAGGAGATCTCACACACGCAAGTGGTAAACTGTTGCCCGATTAACCATTCTTCCTCTCAGACAAGCTTCAGGCTTTCATATTTCAGATTCTCATATGTTTGGGTTGCATATATATTCAACTCTTGATTTTGATTCTAGAAACCACCAGTCAGTATTTTACACGCTTATTCCGGGTTCGAGGACATTGCCTTTTTTTAGAGGATCTGATCACCTGAATGTGAAAACATGAAGTGGGGTTCTTCCTTGTTTGTTATCTCGCGTGTAGAATGTGGTCGTGATGATAATGATGATCATGAATTTCTTACTCATTGGTGAGTCAACGGATCTGCATATACTTATTTATGTAGTAGATTCAATTTCAATGTAGAACTTAGCTCTGGAAAACATGAAGCATCTCTTGTAAGATTATGCATGCTTTACTGATGGTTGACTTCCTTAACATTCTAACAGATCAATGTCCTCAAACATAGATAATGATAGTGCTCAATGACAGACCAATCAATTGTTGAACTTTTTTTCTATTTTGATGTCAATAATGGCAGCTCACCAATGCCACTTGAGAAACTAAGAAGAAACCGGAGCATTAAACACTATAAAAAATCGATTTTCCTATACAGGGACCTCTTTAGATTGCAAATGGACCGTAACTGGTCCCATCTGGAAAAATCGTCCTCCCTTTTTTTTGTGTGGACCCCTTAAGAGGACCGTATTAGAAGTATAATCGTGTTGTTTTAGTTTCAGCATGTTAATTTGTATGGTAGTAGCTGAGTAAAAGTCACATTTATGTGTGCTGCATGGCGTGAATGCTAGCTTAGTGGTTGTGCTGCATGGCTTAGTGAGTAGAGAGATTGGCAGTGAGTAGAGGCTGATCGTGTTGCCAGGAGGTGAGAGTACATCTAGCTAATTAGTTAGCCATGCATGCAAATGTGGCGAAGGGATCAGCACACGTCCAGGAGCAGGAAGCGGTCGAACGCTGCATGCACGTATCGACGATTGTCCAGGAGAATTCTGTTAGACGTGGGTGAGTTTGTTATTTAGGACTCTTGCATTTCTTTAGGCTTAAGAAGGTCATGTGCATCTTTAAATAGAGATCAATGTAATTAGTTTCAGGGTGAGAAATAAACAGAAAAGAGTGCTACGCACTTGCAAACTCTCTGTGTTCTAAAGTTCTTGTGAGATTGAGTGAGTGAATAGCTTTGATTTCCAACAGACTGCACGCGAAAATCGATTTTCGCCGGCGGGCCCCTTAAGGCCCGCGTGCAATAATAAATCTAATTTTGCAGGCGGACCTTTTTAGAGGGTGCACGCAAAAAGTAATTTTCTCATGCGAACATCTTTAGAGCACCGCACGTGAAATTACGCTCCCTCCTTTTTCCCTCTCAACACTTCAAAAATTCCATCCTTATATCCTCCCTCCAACCCTCTCACCTCTTGATCCTTATCCACACCCCCAACTCCATCTCCTCTCCTCTCATGCACTCGCGCGGCGGTAGGAGCGGCCCCCGACGGCCACCGCCGACGAGGTGGCCGGGAGTAACGCCGTTGGCCTCGCGAATCCACGCCACCCCCGCCGACAAGAAGGAGGAGGTGGCCAGAGCGGAGGCAGACGATGGCCATTCCACACTCTCCCCGCAACGGCTCCTCTCCGCCGCTTGGATCTGGCGGCGGCGCCCCTCTCCCACCCTCCCCAAAGCGACGGTGACGACGAGACGTGCTGCGGCGGTGGTGACAGCGATGGCTACGACAACGACGAACTGCGGCAGCAACTAGGGTTTCGATTTTTTTCGTGATTTTTATTTTTTTCAGATTTTTTTTCGCGTGCGGGTGCACCACTCGCAAAGAGAAACCAGAATTTTGCAGACACTGCCGGGCAGACGAGCGCCACTTCCGTACGTAAAAGTTGTTTTGGCCGACATAGAAAAATTGTTTTCGTAGTAGTGGAATAACGTTAGACAAACTTGGTGGTCTTAGTGGTGAAAAATGTTTGAATATGCTAATTAATCGTTTGGATGATGAGAGATATGTTGGTGCATTTTATTGAAAACTTCTGAACACATTTCCAAAAATAAAAGGGAAAGAATACAGTTTTTCAGAAGTTCCAGTGCAACTACAGTTAGTGTAAAAGGAAGTTTCATCAATGAATTTCTTGGTGACGTTGAATGCATGAGACCTGAGAGAAAAAGTAACTCCATTTGTAAACAAAAAAATCTTTCAGGATAAAACGACGAGAGAAGAACTTACATGAGGTGACTGTGGTACAAAGATCCAACGTTCTATGATGACTAATTACGAAAAATATTTGAAAATATACTTCTTTTTTTTATATCCCGGCCTAGGACTTAATAGGATTAATAGAATACCCATATCTATAAGTTGCAACTTCTTTTCCGGAAGCCGATCTCCAAAGAACTCTAAGGTTAAGTGTACTTGGCCTAGAGCAATTTAGGGATGGGTGACCGATCGGAAAATTCTTCCCGAGTGCGCACGAGTGGCACTGGACACAAGGACGTGGCCAAGAGGGGACGTTCTTGGAGTGGTCCAGGGGTGAGAATGTGGCATCCCAGAAAATTCTTCCCGAGTGCGCATGAGTGGCACTGGACACATGGACGTGGCCAAGAGGGGACGTTCAAAAATTCTTCTTGAGTACGCACGAGTGAGGACAAAGTGTGCAGAAAGGATTTACGGAAATATACCTCTCCCGTGCGCCGGGAACATGGGAGCACAATGAATGCACAACGTGGGGGCGCGAAAGTGGGTAGCGACATGGTCGCGAGGAATGGAGGTGGGCGGTCCCGCAGGCTAGTTGAACGGAACCATGTCGGTCCCGCGCGGTGGCTGTGTGGCTGCAGTGTGGACCGCAGGATCGTGTCAGCGCACGTAGAATAGAGGCACAGGACCGGATCGGTCCCGCAAGCCCAATATGCGGTACCGAGCCGGTCCAGTGTAGCGACGCTGCCGCATTTTCATCACGCGGGAACGTGTGCACTGCCGCTTTCCCAAAGCGCCAGACTGTACACACTCCCTCTTCTCCATTACACGGGACCACTCTCTCCATCACCGAAAGTTATTTTGTCCTCTCTGTCACACGGTGAGGCACAACCAAAGAAGAGAGTAATTCTCTCGTCTAGCCCTAGATTTTTTTCACATGTTGCACGACTAAATTAGCACTGAAAGTTTGTTGTGTTTGGTTGGAGAGCATACTTGTCGAGTGACTATAAAAGAAACCTTACGAAACGAAAGAAGCAGATTCAAGTAGAGCGTTTCACTCATATTTGTGGACTATAAAATAAACTTATAATTTATTTATTTTGAAATGTAGCAGACAAATTAGAAAGTTCAGCACATAACATTATAGATTAGTTCGAATGAGCAATGCATCAAACATAAGAAATATAAAATCGTGTTACTCATCATCCTCCTCATTGAAATTTCTTAATGTGCTAGTGTACTTTTTCTTTCCCTTTCTTCTAGCCCATGGTAGAGGTATGCGTCCTGACAACGATAATCTTTCAGGTGAACGTCGCTCATGGACAGATCTACATGCCACCTCAATACCGCTGAAGTCAAAGTAACCGTAGTCTTGGGTCCGCTGAGTTATTGGAGGTGGTTTATCATTCTGCGATGGTCATATCTTCTATTGTGTTGTGGGCGACCCTCCCCACCGTAGCTACATAGTTCTCCGTAGGACCGTATGCTGCAAGCATATCCCACCATTTGGTCGGCGGTATACATCTCTACAAATCATGAAATCCAAAGTTGTAACGTCCTGATAAACTGGAACTATAGAAATTTGTAGTAAATCATATTTTTTGTCCGTGTTGTTTGTGGTTTCATGATAGGTGGTTGACTGAATAACCAATCTCCTTGGCCTAACATCTCAAAAGGCTTGGTCCTCGTGATTGTGCGGTTTCAGTTATGGACATTTGGTATATCCGCTTGCAGCTGTACGTTAAATTATTATCGCAATATAAAGATCGTTAAAAATGAAACACATTATTTATGAACTAGTGTTGTACGTGGAAGTTCCATGCCACTGTTCGTTCATACCCATTGGATACATTTGCATGTTAACTTCAGGTACACCTACATAAATAAGCAAATATATTTGTGACTGTAAATTACAAAATGATAAACATAAGCATGTGTGTTTATTGAAATACTGGGAACCATTGCATGTCATCGAAGGAACCGCGAGTTTCCATCATCTGTACGCATCGGAGGAACCATTTGGTTGGATCCTGCGAACCGTGAAACAATCTCTGCCATTAATTGGTGGTACTTGCATGCAGAAAAGAAGGAATCGCTGTTGTACTACCTACAAGAATACAAGAATAGTAGGCAAGAAGTAAACAAGTCTTCAGTGAAAAAATATTTTGTAAAATAGTTTATACCTGGTACCAATGTGAACTTGAAAGTTTTCAAATATACCTTGAATTAATGTTTTAGAATTTTAGTTGAAAGTTTTTAAATTTCGAGTTGAAAGTTTCAAATTTCAGTTCATAGCGTGAAACTTTGAGTTAAAAGTTTCCAAATTTTAAGTCAAAAATTTTCAACACTTGAGTTAAAAGCTTTCAAATTTTGGCTGGAAAGTTTATGTTTTGAGTTGACAATTTTTAAATTTTGAGTTAAAAGTTTAAAATTTTGGGTATGACTTTGCTGAGGCCAAAACAGTTCAACAGGTGGAGTATGTAAAAAAAAAAAAAAGTCATACTACCCAAAATTTCTCACAAACATACAGATCGCACAAACATCGATCCTAGCATCCCGACGTCCCTTTGCTGTGGCTCGCCATCGCATCGATCTTTCCTTCCACCCTGCCACCACGACGTCGTTTCTCTCAGCACTGCCGCACGTCACCAGCAGTACCACAGCAGCCGTGACCTCATTCACTTTGCTCTGCTACCTCCACAACCGACATGGTCGACATCGAAAGTACTCCCTCCGTCCTTAAAAAAAAAAAAGATAAACCCTGGTTTTCGTGTCCAATGTTAGACCGTCCGTCTTATTTGAAAAAATTATGAAAAAATTAAAAAGATAAGTCACGCATAAAGTATTAATCATGTTTTATCATTTAACAACAATGAAAATACTAATTATAAAAAAGTTTCATATAAGACGGACAGTTAAACATTGGCACGGAAATTCAGGGTTTGTCTTTTTTTTAAGACTGAGGAAGTATGCCGTTATCGATGCAGCACTCACGAGGCAACGGTTATCGATGCAGCAACTCACGAGGCATTGGACTATGCTGTTAAACTGCTTCGATCACATAGATCGGCACGATGTTGGTGGTGATGGCCGGCGGCAGTAGCATCGCCACAAGACTCAATCTGTGATTTTCCAACATGTTATGGGCAAGACTCAATCCTTAAGCCTTTCTGGTCTTGACCCCGGTCTTGAGAACATCCCAATGACTCGCAAGCCTAGTTTCGTTACACACAACACTACAATGTTATTTGTGGTGGCGAATAAAATATTTTCGGGTATCAGGAATTAAGTGGTTACAGCTCTACAAATCTATTTTCTTTATATAGAGAGAGAGACTTCTTCTATGGAAACCAAGGATATTGTAGTGTTCAACAAATTCATTACAAGAGTAACAACAAAAAAAACTTTATTTAATGGTCAACATTGCTCCTATTAATAGCTTACATACTACTATAAAAAGGTAGGTATTGTTCATTTACTGATATCAATATTTTAAGGGGCAATTGCTTATTTGACCTTGTTTTGAATTGTAATTGCCGATTTGACCCTACTTTTTGAACTTTGCTTATTTGACCCTCATTTTCGAGTACGAAGCTCTGGTCTGACCCTATTCCGTTTGTGTGAGGTGACGGTGTTAATTTTGGGGTAAATAGTCCATTTTGCCCTTGCTTATTTGGCCCTGTTATATCTTGTCTATTTGCTTGTTTGACCTAAAAGTTTGGATAATATAAAAAAAATCTCTTTCCCTGGCGGCGGCGGCTGCGGCGCACCCGCGGAGGAAGACGGAGGCCGGCGCGCGCTGGGGGGGAGAGAGCGGCGCCCTATGCTCTTCGCCACAGCGTCGTCGTCGTCGTTGCCGACCGGTGGCGGCGCGCGCAGAAGAAGATTGAGGCCGACGCGCGCAGGGAGGGAGGGAGCGGCTCCCTGTGATCTTCGCCGTGGCGTCGTCATCGTCGTTGTTGCTGACCCGGCGGCGGTGCGCGTGCGGAGGAAGACAGAAGCCGGCACGCAGACGGAGGGAGGAAGGCGCTGGAGCTCGCCGGCGTGCGGAGGGCGGGCGGCGGCATCACGCGCGCGGAGAAAGGAGGAGGCTGGCGCGCGTGGAGTGGTGACGGCGCGGCGCCGAAGCTCACCAGCTCGCGGGAGAGAGGCGCCGCCGCCGCCGGATCTGCGGCTCGTACACTCAGCAGCCACCGGATCCACCGCTTGCACACCGCCACAGCCTGAGCTCCACCACCGTTGCTCCTCTTCCTCGTCATCGAGCTCATCGTTGCCGCCGCCCCCTTAGATCGGCGCCGACTCGGACCCCCTCAAAGCGCCGCCGCCGCCGCCCTCCACCACAACGAGTGGGCGCCGGCGGGGCAGTGCTTGACGCCGCCGCCGCCGCCCCCTCAGCTCGCCGCCACCGCCGCCCCCTTAGCTAGCCGCCGCCGCACGCGTAGGTCGTCGCCGCCGCTGCACGCACGAGTGAGAGAGAGGTGAGACCGTGAGAGTCACGCACGATTGAGAGAGAGTGAGAGAGTCAAAATAGGGTTTGGAGGGTATTTTCGTCATTAGGAACTCTTGAAACATTTTCTTTTTAAAAAAAAATCAAACCCTAACGGAGTCATCAAAAGAGGGTCAGACGGAAGCTTCGTACTCGAAAAAGAGGGTCAAATAAGCAAAGTTCAAAAAGTAGGGCCAAATCGGCAATTACAGTGCAAAATAGGGTCAAATAAGCAATTGTCCCATATTTTAATTAGTAGTACTTACTATTACAATTTTAGACGTGGCTAACATTACCAGGTCGTAATTCGTACTGTATTTTTTAGCTTAATTACACTCACACATCAGGTACAGCGAGTAGACCACTTAACAGATGCTCATTATAAGGAGGAGACCATTGGTAAATCCGCACCACTTGTGGGTAATATTATTGGGCAATAGAGTTCGAATACCAAGTATTGTAGCTTCCAGTTCCCCAGTTCACACTATATTCTATACTACGATAAAATTGGATCAATATTAAACATCATCCACGATACACAACAACAACCTCATTTTTGTTCAACTAAGGGTTGTTCATTCTACAATGCTATTTATACAAACGAAGATAACATTCTATATATGCATAATCATTACTTATGCCAGCTTTGGGCCTAGGTGGGTTGTGCGACCTCCACTCCTGGCCCAGTATGGCCCAGCCAGGCATCAGTAGGCAGGGAGGGAGGCCCGCAAGTACGCAACCACCTTGACATGGAGGGCACCGGCGCGCCGCATTTGGTTCCTTGTTGTCTGGTGCTTTCTCAGCGCGATTTCACATCGCAGACGGCAAGCACTTAGGTCGCAGTGATGGCCTTCGCTTCTTCAGTTATTAATGTTTCACTTGTTTGTACACGCGCAGATCAGGTCTTCCCGGAGCAAGCACCAGGCAGCAGTCCACAGGCAAGCAGGTATCAGCAGGGTGAGGTCGTTTTTCCTCGTTTGCATCTATTTTTAGGGCATGTTTGTTTCATATACTAACATTGCCTGTGGGGCCCGTATACCTGATGGACCGTGGGCCGGTGGGAGCCCGGATACGGTGAATGGGCGGTGAAGGGCTGAGGGACACCAATGTGTGAAGGGGGAGATTGTTGAATAGTCCCACATTGGTTGTGGAAGGGCAAATGATCTAAGATATAAGTGGGGAGCCCCTCACCTCAATGGCTAGCTTTTGGGGTGGGAAAGGCCCTTTACGATCCTACACCTGATTTTTCTCATTCTTGCTGTTTAATTAACGAAGCAATTTTAGATGTTAGAACGGTGCCTAATAAGTATTTGTCGAGGCTCAGAAAAGGACAAGATAAAAGAGAAAATCCATAAAATGCCATTGACAAGCACTCTAATCCGAGAAATACCATCGACAAAGGCAACTTCTCAAAAATGCTATTGCACAAGCCTGTTTCTCCCTAAAATACCATCACCGTCAACTCCACGCCGTTTCATCCGTCATTTTTTTATGATAATGACCATTTTGCCCTCCGTGCAAAATATACCCAGTTTTTATCAAAGAAAAATGACCACGGCACTCTAATCGATCCCGATCCAGCGATCTCTTGGCGTTGGCGGCGGTCCAAGGCGGTGGCGCCGCTATGCCGCCGGTCCACGGGGTCTGCGAGGAGGACCAGGGCAGTGGGCAGTGGCGACGGCAAGCAACCCGGCGCCAGGGGCATGGTCCCGCAGGCCCACCACCTTGCAATGAAGGGGGGAACGCGGATGGAGGCGGCGGCGGCGGCCCGAGCGTGGTAGGTGCGGCGATGCAGATGGAGACGGCGGTGGCGCCTCGCGCGTGGTCGACGCGGACGGAGGTGGCGGCGGCGGCCCGGACCTAGTAGGCACAACGGCACGGACGGAGACGGCGGTGGCACCCCGGACGTGGTCGATGCGGACGGAGGTGGCGGCGAAGGCCCGGGCCTGGTAGGCACAACGTCGCGGACGGAGGCAGTGGCGGCCCGGGCATGGTAGGCTGTCGTCGGCAGCCTCCACTGTGACCCCTTTGTCGTCCTCCTCACGAAGCTTACCGGCGAGTCCCGCCACCTGCAGAACGATGTACCCACCGGCCCTTGTCTCGTAGGACCCCGGCACCGTCCCTGGCCGCGTTGTCTCCTTCATCGGCATGCACATTGAACAACGTCCCCATCAACGTCGACAACAGGTAGGTTGCTAGTAGATTGTTCTTCTGATTGTGTAAAATTTACTCCTCTGATTTATGCTTCTTCTGAATGATTTGAGTGCTTTACTTGATTTGTGTGTTTCTGCCGGAAATTTACTTGCTTGCTTGGAGCCTAGCAAGACAGTCGCGTCGCCGGCGCCGGGTTGCAACGGTTGCTTGTCATCGCCATCTACGGGCCGGAGAGGAAGGCAACAACAGCGAGATTTTTTTTTCTTTTTTTTCTCTAACCGATAAATTATTTTTTAAGCCCGGTCAAATACCGATAGTTTTTTAATTATTATCCTATCCGGGCTACTGTTGATCGATTAGTATTGAACGCTTATTTTTCAGCGACGATTAGTCAGCGAGGATGGTTGCGTGAGTAAATTGTTGTCTAGGGGTAAGATTGTCTTTTCATACAACTTTTCATACAACTTAACGGAAAGATGCTAACACCAATTTGATGGTGATGGCATTTTTGGAAGAAAGAGGCTTCTGCAATGGTATTTTTGGGAAGTTGCCTTTGTCGATGGTATTTCTGGGATTAGAGTACTTGTCGATGACATTTCATGGATTTTCTCAAGATAAAATGAGAAGAACAGTTTGTTGAATTGCAAAAGGACTATGCATAAGTTTTCGTCATGCTTCAAATTCTTTAATTACCTAATAGGCCAATCGCATCAAGTTGGCCTAGCGCTCTGGAAACTGTAGAGCCAGCCCTGTGCATAACCATCGCAGACACCTCCTGCAGGTTCAAAACTTCCTGGTGATTCCCATGCCAACATTTGTCTCATGAAAAGTGAGAGTAAACCAACTTGGTTGGAATTCTGATTCAGCAAAGGAGAGAAAAATACTGCCCATTCACACAAAAAGTTGAGTGAAAAAAATAGTCCGGACCATTTTCTGTAGGGACCATTCTAAGGGAGTGAAAAATACTTTTGTCATGTAAAAGAACAAACAATAATTCAAGAATAATTTATTTAATTTCAATGACATACTACATGCACCTAAAAAAATATTCTGGCGAAGTTACCGATGAACTGTCTGCACTTACACTACGGCCACGTAGTGGTTATATCTTTACAAATCTATTTTATTTAGGAAAAAGTAAGAATTACCCCCTAAACTATCACGGTCGACCGAATTTTCCCCCTGAACCAGAAAACCAGATATTACTCACCCTGAACTTTTAATACCGGACAAATTACCCCCCTAATACTGTTTTTAGCACTTTTAACTTAGTACTAGCACACGTGGCGCCAACCTGGCAGACTACTCAGCAAAAAAAAAAAAGAAGAAAAACACTGGGCCCACCTGTCATCACCTCTTCAATCAAACCTCTTCCAGATCCCCTGCTCTCTCTCTCGTGCACGCACACGGACACGGGCGGTCAGCGGCGGAGGGCCGCGGAGCTCGCTCGTGAGGCTGGGGGCGGAGGCAGAGGTGAGCCGGTTCCCCAAATCCAGCCGCCGCCGCACGGGGCGGGGCGTGGGGGCGGGCGGTTGGCGGCGTCGCGGGGGCGAGTGGTGGGCGGCGGCGTGGGGGCTGGCGGATGGCGACGGCACGAGGGCGAGCTTCATCGCGTCGCCGTGGTTGCGGAGCAGGAGGAGATCGTCCCGGCAGTCCAGGAGCTCCCACTCGGCAGAGGCCCAGCCGCCGTCGGGAGGAACAAGGCCGGAGGCAGAGGCGGCGGAGAGGAAGACTGGCGGCGTGCGGCCCACGACGACGAAGAGGAAGCCGGCGTCGCGGGCGTGGCGCTCACCAGCTCGGTGGGGGAAGGGAGGCGGAGGAGTATCTCGTGGAGGATTTCGTCGCCGAGCACCTCGACGCCGCCCGTTGCCGACCCTCGCGAGCCGACCGCCCGTGCCGCCGCCTGTCGCCGGCCCTCGCGGGCTGACCGCCCGCGCCGCCGCCCGTCGGGGTCGACGACGTGGCCGTCTCCTCCTTCGTCGGCTCCACCTCCGCTGCAGATCGATCGAACGACGACGACATCGCCTCGGCCTGGGCCCTGACGACGACCGCGACAGCACGCCGGCGAGGCGGGTAGCCAACCGCGGCGTAGCCGGCAGCACGCGCTCGCCGCCGCTCCCTCCTGCCCCCGCCCCCGCTCCCGCGCCGCCGCGCCAACACGATGTTCTTGATTTGGTTCGGCCGCCGCGCCGACACGACAAGCTAGTGGGCTCACCGCCGCCTATTCTGCCTATTCCGTCGCCGCCGCCGCCTATTCCGCCGCTGCCGCCGCCGCCTCTTCCGCCGCTGCCGCCGCGGCCTCTTCCACCGCCACCGCCGCCTATTCTGTCGCCTGCCTCGGTGCGCCAGGGAGCGAGAGAAAGGGGAAGGGGTGAAGAGAAGGAGAGAAGAAGAGGGATTGGGCTGACAGGTGGGTCCCTTATTTTTTTATTTGTTTTGGCTGACTAGATTGCCACGTATGTGTCCACGTAAGACCAAAACCGCTCTGAATTGATCTAGGGGGTAATTCATCCGGTTTACAAAGTTTAGGGTCAAAAATAACTGGTATTGAAGTTTAGGGTGGTAAATCGGACGACGCAATTATTTAGGGGGTAATTCGTAATTTTTCCTTTTATTTATATATATGTATAGAGAGACTTCTACCATGGGAACCGTGGATATTCTAGTGCTCAAAAAATTCTATACAAGAGCAGCTATCGAAAAGCTTTATTTGACGGTGAACGTTGTACTATAAATATTGTTTATTTATTGATATCAATATTTCCGTAAGTACTTACAAATTTAGATTCAGTTAATAGTGTCAGGTACCACTCACACTGCCACTCGATTATTTTTCGGATTACGCGAATGGAAGATACACACGCTCGAACACTAGGGGACAATGAGTGTACCACGAAATACATTCTCAAAGAGACGGAGACATTGGCAAATCCCAAACCTCACATTCAGAGTGCACCGACGTGTGAATAATATTCATGGGCAATAGGTTATGAACACCAAGCATTAATTGCTGCTTCCCCATGTCACAGTAGATCCTAATTACGATAAAGTTGAATTAAAATTAAGTATCATTCACGACACAGATGGCATATATGGAAATGAAATAACATCGCTTATACTACATCCGTATTATATTATAAGACTTTCTAATATTACCCATATTTATATATATGTTAATGAATCTATATATATATATATATATATAGTAAATTTGTTTGGTGCTCCATGGTGCCCGAGCACCATTGTTGAAATTGAGTATATACCCAATTCAAATGAGTATGAAACTTTTTCAATTACCTAGGTATTAACATTAACTACTTTACTAACTAGTTTAAAGCAAGTTTGAACTGAATTTGAACTTGTTTTTGTTAGATTTTGATTCTAGGTATATAGCATCCATACATATAATTAGTTAGGTATGTAATCATGTATTGTGAAATAAAGTTAAATTTGAGTTGTTTTGTTGATAAGTATAGGTATAAATCAAATTATTATAACTAGGTATATACTCACAATTTGAAAATTTTGAAAAATTTGAGTGATTTTGTGCATTAGATACCATGGTGCTCGGGCACTATGGTGCCCCATATGAGTGTCCTATATATATATATATATATATATATATATGTATGTATATATGTGCCTAGATTCATTAACATCTATATGAATATGAGCAATGCTAAAAAGTCTTATAACCTAAAACGGAGGAAGTATAACTGTAGTAGATATTTTCTATAGATAGGGGAGGAAACGACTTGGCCTACTGTAAGGGAAGCTTGGTGGAAAGGAAGCTCGCCTTGGCTCGGCTCGTTATGAGTAACAAGTTAAAACCTTAGCTTGGCTTGGCTCGGCTCGTTAAAGGGCTCGTGAGCATGGCAACAAGTAGACCTCAAGGAGGACTAGGACGGAGAAATCAGTTTAACATATAAAATGAGCAGTAAAGTGAAAATTATCTTCAGTAGTTCACATCCCAACACGTAAATAGACAATATAGCATATCCATTAAAGTTACAATTTTCACAAAATAAACAACTAGAAAATGTACAAAATTTAGTACAGTATATGATCCTATTGCACCAAGGCAAATGAGCTTGTGTACGGCTTACAAGCCAGCTTGAGCTCTACTCATTTTAGAAACAAACTTTGAAGAGTATTGGGCTCGGCTCGTTTGAGCCATGCGAGCCTGAACCAAGCCCGAGCTGAGCTTTTCTTTAACAAAAACTGAATAAACTTTTGGATAAAACTGGCACGTTTTTCAAACTGTTGAACGGTGTATTTCGTGCGAAATTTTTCTATCTGAAAATTGTTCTAAAATATAAGATTAATCCATTTTTCAAGTTTGTAATAATTAAAACTCAATTAATCATGCGTTATTATCATCTCGTTTTATGTGAAACACTTAATTTTTATATTCATCTTCAGTGGATTCAAACACCACCTTAATTTCCACCCCCTACATGCAGATTCAAAACTTCCTGGTGATTCCCCCATGCCAATGCATGTCTCATGAAGATTTGAAGAAAACCAACTTGGTTGGAATTTTGTTCTGTGGTTGGAATTTTGTTCAACAGAGTAAAGAAAATAGCACAAGTTCTTCCATTCACATAGAACACTGAGCAAGGATGCCATCTAATGTTCAGAGTGCTGACCATTATTGTGCGTATGAACATTTGTATGACAAGAAAAAATACTTACGCCATGTAAAATAGCGAATGAATCATGAATTTTTTTCCATTAAGAGCAAGGATAATAGTAAACTATAAGCAAGCTATATGCTTATGTGGAAGATAGAGATAAAGAAAAATGAAGGGTGTTGGCTCTCATGCCAGAGCTAACTCCACACAAGTTTCAAGAAATATACATTAAATTCATAGTAAGATAAAGAGAGAGGATGAAAAAAATAACTTTAACCTTATAGCTAATCTATTATATATGTTAGCTCTAGCATTGACTTATAGTAAATAGTGGGCTCTATTGCTCTAACTGCGACAGCATACTGCACGCACCAAAATAGAGAGTCAAATTATATATCACGAAGTTACCGGTGAAATTATTATTCTATTTCAGCCTTTCAGGTTAACATGGATCTTCATGCTGACACAACGCTACGCCCATGTCTACTGGTTATTGATTCTTGAACCGATAAGTACTACGTGATCCTCAATGTACTGGTTAGTGATTCTTGAACCTACAAGAACTAGCTACTACGTGATCCTCATAACTTCCCAACATCTCACATTCCTATACATTTGTTCCTGGCACTGCATTAATATTATTTTTAGTAACAAAGCAAATTTTCCCCTTAGCCCTTAGCCATCAAGTTCACAAATCTATGGATCTATTTCAAATATTCAGGCACTTCTTCCATGGGAACCATGTTGAGTCTTATAGACTGTGTGCAAATGAATCCATTCCTCCTAGAAACTTTAATAATGGTGAAGATTGCTCTGTGTGATATCTTATCTACCCGACTAAAAGTAAGCAATATTTCAATTTGTGTAAGATTTGATCAGCTCATAGCTCTAAGTACTCTAGTCACCATGATGTACCAACTAATTCATTCGTTGCTCGCTGACCAATCATACCTAATCCTGTACATATGAAGACCGTTCGTGGGGGGATAATTCAAGAAATGGGAAATTGCGGCTGCATACTATATATGCTCGTACATGATACAGATGTACTTTAGCAAATGTCCCACTAGAGTTTGTAGCTACAGTATGTGGTATTATCGACAGCAATGCATGGATACAAATGATTCTGGTGTGTACTGACTTTTTGTCGACTACTTATAAAGCAGTGTGCAAAAAAATAATAATAACTGGAACATACTTGCCTGTATTATAGTCACAGTAGAAGTATACTTAATTTCGCCGTACAAAACCAACATCTCCAGGAAGGGAACAAAACAATTGTTGAGTTTGAGTATATCCCTTGCTGTCACCTGCATAGATTACCAAACCTTCCTCGTTCCTACCGAGACTTCCGTTCTACTTCATCCGTTTCACAATGTAAAACTTTCTAGCATTTCTCATATTCTTATGGATGTTAATGAATCTAGTCAGATATGCATCTAGATTCATTAACATATATATGAATGTAGGAAATGCTAGAAAGTCTTACATTTTGAAACGGAGGGAGTACTAAACTTCCTAACGACCCCCATGCCTACGGATTTCTACAGATATGCGCAAAGAGTGTGTTAGTTACATCGATTTCTCTGAATTCCCAATTGTGTGTGTGTGTGTATATATATATATATATATATATATATATATATATATATATATATATATATATATATATATATATATATATATATATATATATATATATATATATCTCCATGTCATAGAAGCACTTATTTGCTCAGAACTGGATAGTGTTTGACGAAAATCTCTCTACCTGATTCTCGATTAATTATAACCTTCTTGATCAGAATCTGTTTATGGAAGTGAGAGGCATCAGGACATACTTGTGTGGTATGACAGAGTAACCCTATGGAGATCACATCCACATGTTGCGGACGGCCAGCCTCTGGGTTGCTTTCAAGCTTCGAGGCCTCTCTTCTCTGACTGAAAATGTACTTTGATCAGATCTGAGCACAAAATTAGTGGACCATTAGCTCAAAGAAGAAGTGGTGGAACAAAGTCAGCTGAAAGGCTAAAAGAACAACACAGCCCCTGACATTTCCCTGAGGCTTGAGGACTTCTTCCCTGGGAGTCATGTCAAGTTATATAAGGAGTGCAAACATATGTATCCATTCTATTATACCGGAGTCTTTAATGGTCCAGATTGCTCCTTGTAGAATCCTATCTACTCGACTCAAAGTAAGCATTGTTCATTAATTCAGAGATACTTCTAGAGGCGTAAGACAACCATATTTTCAAGTGTAAAATTTAATATCTCGTATCTATAAGTATTTTAGGTATCAAGTTGAATGAAATAATTTATTTGTTTGTCGCTGATCAATCCAATCCTGTGTATAAAATAAACAATTCATGCATGGTCCATAGTTCAAGACATGGAAAAATGCAATTGCACTGCACTTTTACAAGATATAAAGATGCACTTTTGCAAATGTGCACTAATTTTTAGCTAGAGAGGTACACATCTCAGTATAGTCGACTTTTGTCATAAAATGTAGAGATTTGCTCCGGTCCAACAAAAAGTATCTTAAGTTACTATTACCTCACGGTACCAAATCGTTTCTAATCGTTGGATCTTACAATACCGATTCTGTCTAGCTAGATTTAACGATTGCAAACGATTTGGTACCGTGAGATACCGGTACCTCAAGATAATTTTTTGTTGAACAGGAGCAAATCTCTAAAATATAAGTTGCCTTGCTGAGCTATATTACCCTGAGATTTGTGGCGATGTACAAATTTTTCGCCGTGAGGTACATTTTGTCACAGGAAATTGTTTACGACGAAAATTGGGTATTTTGTGTGCTGACTTCGCCGATTATCTAGTGTACCCATCGGTGCTGACTACAATTTTATGTTGACTTTGTCGTAAAAATATGAATTAGATCATACTTCCTTGTATGTTAATTCTATCAAGATATTATCCTCACAGTTCAACTATACTTAAAGTTTCTATTTCTGATTTAATTCTGTAATGTGCAAAATCATGATCTTCATGAATGGATCAACCAATTGGTGAGTTTGTCCCTTTGCTGTCAGCTGTAAAGAGAATGCACCCTGTGCTCCTGTGTTCTGCTACAATTCCCAAAGTCTCCAAAATCTATGCACTGATACATGGATATCTGAAAACCGAGTACATAGGTCCCGTTCTTTTCTTTAATAAGAGTTAAATGAAGACTTATATTTTCACAGCATGCTTTTCAAACTGTTAAACGATACGTTTTGTGCGAAAATTTTCTATATGAAAGTTGCTCTAAAATATCATATTAATCTATTTTCAAGTTTGTAATAATTAAAACTCAATCAATCATATGTTAATACCACCTCGTTTTGCGTAAAAAACTTGATCTTCATCTTCAGGAGAAAACAACAACACCATGGACTTATCCGAATTCTAAATTCTATATCCATGCGTTAGAAGAACTTGTTTTGTCGTTCTTGTTAAGGTGTATGTGTATGTATATGTATATCTGAGTGCGATATTTAGGACAGAGACATACTCCCTCCGTCCAAAAAAAGACAAACCCTGGTTTTCGTGTCCAACGTTTGACCGTCCGTCTTATTTGAAAAAATTATAAAAAAAATTAAAAAGATAAGTCACGTATAAAGTATTAATCATGTTTTATCATCTAACAATAACGATAATAGTAATTATAAAAAAATTTCATATAAGACGGACGGTCAAACGTTGGCACGGGAACCCATGGTTTACTTTTTTCTGGGACGGATGGAGTAGAACTGAGAAGTCAGCAAGAGTCGTCAATGCCCAAGATTACCTCCCATAGATCGTTTAAATATGGGTATGTTTATTTCTTTGGGTGTAAAATTTTTAAGTATACGGACACAGATTTGAAGTATTAAACATAGATTAATAACAAAACAAATTACAGATTCCGCCTATAAACCGCGAGACGAATTTATTAAGTATAATTAATCCGTCATTAGCAAATGTTTACTGTACCATCACATTTAGAAACCATGGCGTAATTAGGTTTAAAAGATTCGTCTCGTAATTTACTTTTAAATTGTGTAATTGGTCTTTTCCCCATATTTAATGTCCCATGCATATATCTAAACATTTGATGTAACATTTTTGGCCAAACCTGGATATTCAGTTCATCATATCATGAGTTCCTTTACGCTGATGTCTAGTTGTCTACTACTGCCAGTATTACTATAAATACAACTGATTTCTCCGTTGTTGATTAGTGAGTTGTACTACTAATAGAAAAAAAATATTCCACTATCAGTAGTAAGTGGTAGTATGAATATGGATGGTCCATATTGATTGTACTATCAGTACAGACCATCTGCGACCTTAATTTTCAGTTTTCTGTAAAAACGTATTTCTGATCACAATCAGAGCAATTTAATTCATTTAAAAACATCAAATCGGAGAAGCTTCTAATATATTGGTGATAACAGTTAGGAAAGTCATACTGTCGTTAATGCTCCACACGTTTTGAGCTCAGGCCTCAGGGTACAGCGTTGAGACCCATAATAGAATCTTTGAATCTTGCGATTAAGAGACCCAGCAATCGGCTATCCGCAATCTGTCGGTGTCATCGGGGTAGTGATCTGTTGTGCTGTAGTACATAATTGTTAGGATCTCACAGGAAGAACAGGAACACATTCGCAAATTAGTTCCTGGACGATGACGATGATTTGTACTTCTCCTCGATTACAGTATTTAAGTTTGTGTTGCCGTCTCGCTCACTCGCCTGGACTGCGACACACAGGCCCATGAATTACAAGGCCCAATCCGGCCCAACATACTTAATGTTAGCTTTACGATTACGCCTTTCCTCGGAGAAGACGCCTCCATCTTTTCTGCCTTCAATCTGTTCCCCGTCCTGCTTCTTGTAGCCTTGTTCCTTGCCACGCCCAGTTCGCCCTGTTGTGCCCGATCCCTCCGGTGGCTTGATAATAATTCAGTCCTGATGCCTGTCAATTCCACAAGCAAACTCTAGATTGTAAAGATTTTCAAAATTAGATGGGGCTTCATTCTAGGCATCACTGTGCACACACCGAAAGAACTTTGCAATGGGGCAATGGAAAATAATCTGTAGAGATGTTTCTAGTTCTCCACATAATTTACATAATTCAGAGCCCTCTCAGTTTTACTTATCAGTTGGAATCTACAAAATGTGTTTTAACTTTTAAGGGGCATGGGCCTGCCATAGCCCATAAGTCTATCATCCTTAAATAAGAGACACCTCTGAAGCATCAAGCTCTACGCATAAATATGGAGGTATATATACCTTTCTTCTGTTTCTATATCCCAGCATAAGTGGTCGACTCTATTATTCAGGCCAACTCCACAATAAAATGGATTCCATTTAGGAAAAAAAATCGGTGTATATGGGGTGCAAACTGCATCCTGGGCAACCCCGTCCCCGATCACTGGGCGTGGACACCCAAACGATTGGACGGTGCACTCGGCTTGGCCTCGAGGATCACCACGTACGAGTAAAGAGACGGAGGAACATGCCGTTTGGTTCCGTTACATGCTGGGCTAGGCTCTGTAGCTAGGCTCTGTGAAATGAAATCCCAAGAGCAACAAATCGCAGTAAAAATGATGAACTGGAAGTCTGAAACTTCCACCTATAGGCTATATGCATCGAGGAGATCGAGTTCATAGAGACTTTCCGTTTGGCCCATGGATTGCACTAGCATATATACACATTTATTCATAGCCTTGGCGTGCGAATTCAGAAATACCCGCACAGAAACGTTCTGATTTCTTAACATTTTTGTACTGCCCGTTCTGATCTCTGGACATCTCTACATCCATTCGGCCTTTTACTTTTATTAGGAAGTTAGGAACTCTATGCTTGTCTCTTTCTTCTTCCTAGAAACTGGAGGCTGTGTTTTCACATGTATGGAAACATGTGAACGTCCAGAGATGATAACATTGATGAAGCAATTGCAAAGACGAAATAAAAGATTGTTTTGTAGATATAATCCACCATGGTTTCTGCTTACAACTGCTCTTGTGGTGATACCATGCTCTGCCTGCAGAGATTTCTGCTATATAATTTTCGCTAATTCATATTTTAACCTGCCCTCGAAATCCAATGTTCGGCTCATATTATGGTGCTAAAATTGATTGGACTTTCACATCGTTCACCTGTTTTGGGCGGAGGATTTACAATTATGACACTGCAAACATTAACCTTTGCTATAATGATATTGGACCCACATTTTATAGACACGGATGGGCCCATTTGTTATCCACTCGCAGTATCAAAACAACGAAGCTCCCATATTTACGGTCTTAATATTGCAATTTTTTTTTTGGGGGGGGGAGGGGGGGCTACAACGGGAAAAAAAGAAGGTCTTCTTCCAACTATCATCGGGGCTAGCTAGGTCGTCCCTTCCGTTGAGGTTGCAAAATAAACACATCTGTTGTTTCTGCCACCACTTTCAGATCAGTCGTCCGGAGCAACCGAAGTGGCCGACTGCGACAGGTCACCTCATCTGGCGAATCGCCGGCGAGGGCCATTGGCAACGTGACACCGTGAGGTGGTCGTTGTACAGTGCAAATTAGGATACATGCTCCCGTCTGCTGTGAGCAAGATGCGGTCATTGATTCCTTCAGCCTATCATGACAGCAGCATGCATGATTTTAACAACTTCCCAATGACTCACAAGCCTATGTTTCTCCCACACAACATTACATGGTTATTCCTTGTAGCAGTACAGGTTACAACCTCCACAAAATCTATTTTTATTTAGAGTAAAGTCCATCACCTGTCCCTCTCTAAACTTGTACCGCTGTATCATCCCAGTCCCTAAACTCGCAAATCGACCGTTCAGGTCCTTAAACTTGTTTGACTGTGTTATCCCGGTCCCTAAACTTGCAGATCACTCGTTTAGGTCCTCCAACTTGTTCAGTTGTGTCACCCCGGTCCTTAAACAGGACGGTCTAAAAACTTTATATCAAAAAATAATTCATAACTTTTTCATGTGAACTTTAATGAAGACAAACTTTATATCAAAATTGTAGCCCTCAAAGCGACCTACAACTTTGTAGTTGAAAAGTTTTTGAATTAAAACTGTTTAGGGTCTCAAAATATTGTTGCCGATTTATAGATTTTGAAATTTTAATTTTAAAATTACATTTTGGGACAAAAAATAACTTATAATAAAAAAATTCTACTACAAAGTTGTAGATCGCATTGAGGGCTACAAGTTTGATATAAAGTTTGTCTTTATTAGAGTTCACATGAAAAAGTTATGAATTATTTTTAAATATAAAGTCTTTAGACCATCCTATTTGACCCAGATGATATTCAAATCCAAGTTTAGGGACTGGGGTGACATAACTGAACAAGTTGGAGGACCTAAACGTGTGATAAGCAAGTTTAAGGACCGGGATAACACAGTCGAACAAGTTTGAGGACCTAAACGGTCGATTTGCGAGTTTAGGAACCGGGATGACACAGCGGTACAAGTTTAGGGACCGGTGATGGACTTTATTCTTTTATTTATGTGTATAGAGACTTCTTCCGCTAGAACCGTGGATATGATAGTGCTCAACAAATTCTATACAAGACTAGCCATATATCGAAAGGATTTATTTAACGGTCAACATTGCTCCTATGAATATTTTACTTGGGACTAGAAATAGTATTGTTCATTTTTTGTTAGTATTGGTATGAATATTTTAATTATATTGGTTACGCACAATTTCAGATGCAGCTAACAATATCAGATGGTAATTTACGCTATTCTTTTTTCAATTAAACGAATGGAAGACCATCGCCAAATGTCTAATCTCACATTGAAAGCGCACCCATGTGTGCGTAATATTCATAGGTTTGAACACCAAACATTCTAGCTTCCCCAATTATCTAAAAAAAAAGCATTGTTGCTTCCCCAGTTCACACTAGACTGTAGACTACAACAAAATCAGATCAAATTTTAAAATCACCCACGACAAAAACGACGGCCTCACTTTGCTTCTGTAATACTCCAGGTAACCACGTATCTAGAGTACCACACCAAAATACACTCAAAACCACTAACTTCTAAAATTATTAGAAATTTCGGCAGTCTCCCCTAAAAATACGGACATCCACGACAGACAGTTATAAGATATCTCAATAACAATATAATCCACACAATCCAAACCATCCTAGCTCCATGAATTCCCCGTTAAAATAAGGACCAGAACTTTAAATGACCTTTACAAGTTCAACGCAAAACTTATGCTAAGCAGAAGAGCAATTTTACGGTCTTTGAGAAAATACCATGAGGTACCACTTTTTCTATATTAAATTTGGTAACTCTTGGTACCTAGGTACTATAAGGTACCATGAGGTACCAAATTTTACACTCCTAAATTTTTAGTACCTCATGATACCTCCTCAAGGACCGTAGAATTGCTCTAAGCAGAAGTAGAAACATGACGATCAATATCTTTACGTATACCTAAAAAACAAATTAAGCATAAGAGTGAGTAAAGAATATTCAGCAAATACAATATTGAACTAGTAAAACATACATAGGTTTAATGAAAGAAGAAACCAATATGAAACATTTGATTCCCTTTAATTTAAAACGAAGTAGGCAAAAAGTAGTAGTTCCCTCCCAGGCAGGTGTGAATATCCTTTTAGTATTACCAGTAAGTCGAGCAAGCGTGATCAACGCTTCTCAAGGATCATGAATAAAGACCCAAATTGCACTCCCATGGCTACATATGGTTCTTGAATAATGTAAATAAAAACATCCGGAATAATGAAACATAAATAACGTTATGAACTTGAACATAAAATGAAGCGTGAATATGTAGCATAATACCAAATCCACACAACTAGTGATAGTAAGTTTCCGAATAATAATTGGGGGTATGTGAAACCAAACAAAAAAAACACAGTTTATACATTACACAAGTCCCCGTCTTGTACTTGCCTTAACTCCTTCGATACTCTGACTCAACTCCTCCAACGTTGGAACCCTCCACACCTGTGGAGCAAAACTACGCATAAACCACTATATTCAACTGAATGAGTATAGACACAGTATAGTCATTTTTTTTACATAATGGATAATTTTTTTAAACACAGTACAGTCAATCCCGATCGATACATTTGATTCTAGTGTGCACTGACTTTGTCGCTTAATTCTTGAGCAGTGCACAAAAAATTATTAGTTGGATGATCATGCCTGCCTATATTCTTGGTAAGAAATGCCCTCAGAGAGTCATAGTACAGGTATGCTCAAAGTTCGCCGTACAAAATCAACTTCTCCAGGGAGGGAACAAACAATCGTTCAGTATGTCTCATGCTGCCACCAGCATAGAGAACCAAATGTTCAATGTTCCTACCATTTCTGCCATTCTATTGAAATTCCCAACGACCCCCAAGTCTATGGATTGCTTTAGAGAAAACTGAAAACAGAGTGTATTAGTTACATCGATTTCTCTGAATTCCCAAATCTATATTTATCTATGTGTTGGGAGCATTTGTTTGTGTGGCTGTGTTAAAGTGTATTCGTATATATACTGACTCTTCCGTATTTAGTCAGCTAGAGTCTTCAGTGTCACGATTGCCGGCTAAAATGTTCACGATTGCCTCCCATGGTTCTTTTATGTGATAGAAAAATGGTTATTCAGTTCATCATATTGATCTTTCATTTTGGACCATTCAACACACGGCGTAATCCATTTTGTATATGTAAAATTTGCAGGTACAACCTTCACACACACGCAAGTGCCCAATATTACATATATGCACCATCTAAAACATTTTCAAGGATTTGTACAGCCACTGATGAAGTCAAATAATATATGGAACTACTTTAAATACATATTTACACTGATGAAGTCAAATAATATATGGAACTACTTTAAATACATATTTACGTCTAGAAGGATAAATTGGAAAACCAAGGATGGCTCATCATCTTTTCGTCACTACAGAACAAAAAGTAAAACAACACTTTTGAGACAATATTGAAATATGATCTTTTCGGGTTGTGGATATCAGACAGCAGAACTGGCAGGCCACGCCATTAATTCATGCATTAATACTGGAGGCATGAAAACATAGTGCCCTATCAACTGAACTAGAACTTTAGGCGCGCTTCGCGGCGCCCTACCGTTTGTTATTGGTAAAAAGTATCACAAGTCAGAATACGTATGTACTTATATTGGTAAATGTTGAGTACGAAAGGACTTCATTCTAGCACAGGCTGTGACATAACTTGAATTCCGATGTTACATGATGATTTGAAATAGACCCTGAATACTATAAGATAAAAAATACCTAATAATTTCAGAAACCACAATTATTTATCATACCCAAAAGAGCAAGAAAAGGTATAATAATGTACTAAAAAACGGTTTAATCATTCATCCTCTTTTAAAAGAGGTTAATTCAGTTCCATTACGGGGCATGAATCACAAGTTGTAATGTGAAGGACTGTGTTTGCAATCACTTAAGAAAATAAATATTCTTCAATCGCACATGGGGACTCTCAGAATTTGTATGCACCAGGTTTCTGGTTTTCGTTGCTTGCAAAATTAAGTTGCTAGCAATCCTGGAAGCTGAGTAGACACTTTACTGGTGTGCACGCGCGCACGTTTAATGTGACATGGAGATTATTACAGGCAGCACACTGT
Source organism: Oryza sativa Japonica Group (assembly GCF_034140825.1). Lineage (NCBI taxonomy): Eukaryota > Viridiplantae > Streptophyta > Magnoliopsida > Poales > Poaceae > Oryza > Oryza sativa. The sequence continues at coordinate 15,134,479 of NC_089046.1, forward strand.
GGAAATGGCAGAGTTAGGTATAATGGTAAATCCCTTTTTCCAGAATTATCAGCTAAAATCCACTGCTAGATACTCCCTCAATCATACCAGCTTACAAAGAACGTCTTTCGGAATAATCTCTGCTTGAATATCTGGTATTTGGTACATAGGCCTAAGAAAAAAAATCAGAGAGAATTGTCCATGTTCTGATTTGTGATTCTGACTTCTGCAGTTACTAAACATAATCCAAACAAAAAAGAAAATATTTTCTATGTTCTGTAATTTGAGTCTTAATTCAGATTAGATTGACCTAAAATCTAAAGAGGTCATGAATCTTCAGATTTTGCATTTGATTCTCTGAGATTATATCAAACAGCTAGATGACACCTTAAAAAACACAATGAAGCAGAACCATCCAAACCCTGTCCTGACCACCTCCTTAAAATATGTAATGGAGCAGAGCGACCCACAGTGGTTTCATGAAGTGAACATCTAAGCTTTGGTTGTTGGAACTATATACAAACACAACCAAATAAAAAGATATGCAGTACAAATCAGAAATACTGTAGCATTCTTGATAAAAAAAAAGGTAGACTATCATTTGCAAGGGAATAATGGCATATGAAAAAGCAAAGCTAGCGAGGGAACTGGAGGCAGGAAAGGGAAGATACACGCCAAGCATACATAAGTGAGTGTAGAAAGGAACTGGTTGTGGCTTAACTCACCAAAAGTGACCATGGGAAACAAACTGCAAATGGACCTTGGGCAAGGCAACAACACATGGTTCCAATATCACCAGATATGGAATCGCTAAACAGTGGTGGTGCCGCACGGCCGACGGAGCTTCAAGCTAACCAACACCTACAATATTGGCAAACTTGAGCACCTTCTATGGCAGCAACCAATCCTTTTTATACAGATAAGACAAAATCAATTATCATATTTGATATTCATATTTATAATTAGATTGCATTCTTTTTCTCTTTTTTGAAAAAAGATTCCACTTATCTAGTGACCAACACTTCAAAGTATCACCTAGAGTAGAAGGCAAACTGAAGAGAAAAACATTGATTTTAACAATCTTTCACCTTCTTGTACATAGAAACACAACTGTGATGTACATTAATCAACGTTTTCATTAGCCAATGAGGACGGTAATTTTAACAGAGCTAGGATGATGCAAAATAAATGGCTCAGCAAAAAAGAGTAAGTTGTGTTTCCTAGGCAAGAAGTTTTTTGGATTTAAATCAACAGCAACTATGAAATTGTAAGTCCCTTAAATATAATTGCATGAAAGCACATAAACCATTTCTTGCATACTTAATTAAACTCCTACTCTGAAACATTGATATGGTGCTATGCAATAGTTCTTTCAATCTTGCAACTAATGTCAAGCAACTTTGTTATGGCCTTCTTGTTCCATGATTCAGGTGGCCTTGTAATGCTAGTATATGACCTTCTCATCGAGAAAATACTTAGTTAATGAGGAAGAATATCCAAAGTAAGACCAATTTCAGAATATCAATTAGACATCTAAATGAGGCCATATGATAAAGTGCGTGCAGTAAAAGAGGATTTCTTTTTTTATCATATTAACAAATGATTTGTACAGGTGCTACCGCCTCTAATCCTCCCATGAATAGTTTAGCTTAATTAGTTTATTCTACTGTGCACCCATGGTAAATTTTTAGAAAGGCTAACTATCACGTCAACAGTGAACATTAGAACAGTCACCTACAGTTGCAATAACATGGAGTATGTGCATGAGGATAGCTAAGGATAATGGATTTAGTACTAAGGTTCTATGAACCATCATATGATGTTCATGTGAACAAATGCACGTAAGTTCCTATTATGCTGCATCGAAAAAGGCAAGAAGCAACAGAAGAACTTGGAAATTTGGAAGAAGCAAAGAAAATAAAGGCAAAGGCAACAGAAGAAGATCACCTGTTCAAAAATATGAAATGTCATCCCAATTGCCTTGTGGAGGTAGCAACAAATAGACACTCAACATTTAGTCATGAAATCAATGGCATCTTGCTTCACAGCGTCCTATTGTTTATTGAGAGCAATATAAACCAGAAGTATATATTGTACTAATATAAATTGAAGAGTACCATATCAAACTTTATATGCCCACGATCATATCTATGATTGTACATAACAATGCTATTCAAACCTGAAGAAAATTCAGACATTCATGATAAGGCTCATAGTATCCTCTAGAATCAGATCAAGTCCAAAGATAGTCATTCAGATCAATCGATAATTTTTTTGATTAATTTCAATTGTAAGTGGTCAGCTCAAAGTGTCACAGCATTTACATCATTCAATATTAAGTTCTGGAGGTCTTCATTCCAACACAGATTGTCACAACACCTGAATTCTGACATTTGTGTCACTTTTAGGAATAGTGGTTGAATTCTTCAAGATAGAAATCACTAAAGAGTTAGTTCAGAAATTATGAAAACTTATCATGCTTAACAGAGAAAGACATATCAATGTATATAATCAAAGATGATTTTAGTGAGATTCGGTTTCTTTAAAAAAAGCTAATTTAGTTCCATCATATGCAAAACTAAATTTATATGTTGCATCTCGTGTAGCTGAAAGCATGAATACCAAGATAGAAGCATCCGCTTATGTGAATGAAGATAAAGGAATTTATAGAACAACCTTCGCTAAGAATAATTCCCAAGAAACTAAATGATTTCTAGATTTGGCAATAGAACGGTCAGTTGATCATCCAAAATACTCCTCAAAGAACTAAATGTAGCATCCAGAACTCTTCTTTCACTCAAAAGAAAAAGATAATACATCTATTGAAATATAATGTGAGAAGTAATCAGTTAAACTACCGTAGATGTGGGTGTCCTAAAGAGTATGTGGCCACAAAATCTGACATCATGTTCACAAATTTCTAAAGATTGGGTATAAAATGATACATCTTAAACTGCAATGCAATTGCTTAGCATAGTATAAGATGAGAAAGCATAGCCACAAGGTTGCTAGATAGCCAAATCTACTTCACATATTAGGAAGAAACATGCCCCCTATAGTTTTGACATACCTGAGCACCATATATGGTAGCAACCAACCCTTTTTACATGAATAAGACAAAAGGAGTCATCAGATTTGATATTTATAATAGGATGCACTTATTACTCTCTAAAAAAAGGTTCCACTTATCTACATGCATAACAATACCTTTGTAGAGAATAAATTATATCCGATGAAGAGCTATAGAAATACAATGCATATTTAAGCTGAAAGGAGCATAGAGGACACATACACATTAACGACGTACAACACCCACTAAACCTCTTTGATTACATCAAGCCACTGAATTATCAGTTATAATCTCCCTCAATCATACAAGCTTACAAAGAATGTTTTTCAGACTAATATCTGCTTGAATATCTGGTATTCGGTGCACAATCCCAAGCCAAAAATAAAACACAGAGAAATTTTCTTGTTCTGATTTGTGATTCGGACTTCTGCAGTCGATCTACACATGCGGCTATTCTTCGTTCGCGTCATTGTGAAGCAATCAAGCAGTAGCATCATATTGTCCACATCGTCGTCGCCGATCTGGAGGGCATGGCCGACCCGATCTCCACCAGCACCCCAACGTCGTTGGTAGGCCGCGCCGCCCGCTGGTTGTCGGCCTCACCTGGTGCGAGGTCGCCCCGACGCCGCCGGTGCCATCTCCTTCAAGCTCCGCCGGTGTCGTCAAGTTCGTCGCGGCGTCGTCGGCGCGACACAGGGTACGGGGGAACCCGTCCCTACCGGCTCCTTCTCTGCGGCCGCCGCCGCCTGGGGAGCTCATGCCCACCGCAGCCGCCTACGCCTGCAGGCCGCCGTTTCACCGTCGATGCATCCTCCGCCATCCACGCTGCCGCCCGGATCTGGATATCGTCGTCGTTGCGGTCAATCCCATCTCGCCGAGCTCCGGCCTCGCCGTCGTCACCATCTCCACCCGGCCGGATGACGCCGGCACTTGCCTCGCCGTCTCCTGTGCCGCTGCGGGGGGACTCGCCTCCACCACCGACGTGTGCGGGTCGCCGCTGCCCGGATTCCTCGCTGCCCCTCCTGGGACTCCACGATGGGGGCCCGCCGGTCTCCGCCGCGTTGCTCCCGGCGGCGCCCCGACACCGCCGCCGTGGGAGGACGGGTTCCGCCCTCACCGAGCACGAGCTCCCTCCACCGCCTCCCGCCATCCGCCTTGCTGCGCCGGCGCCCTCCGTTGGCCCGATGCCCCTGGCTCCTCTCATAATCTCCCAAATCAAGCGTCGGGGCCAGAAGATTGATCCCCACGCCATCAATCTCCATCACAGCATCCTCGGAGCTAGCGCAGCACCATCCAATCCCCTGCTTGACCTCACAGAGAGAGGAAGAGAAGGGAGCAAAGGTGGGGGGAGCGGCAGGAGCCCAGGAGATGGAGGAAGGCGGGGGAGAGTACGAGGGATGTCATCTGCGGTGAGGAGAAGCGGGTGAGGGGGAGGGAAGACGATGCAGCACCGGCGGCGCCGCAAAGGCAGGGGAAGAGCAATCGAGAGAAGGGTGGGGTACAATGGCGGCTAGGGTTTCGGAGAAGCGAGGGGATGGAGGATGGGGATGTTTTCTTTTGCAAGAAAACCCTCTTACTTTCTTGTTTTAGAGCGCGCCCCCTATATTCGGAATTTCTTCTCTTTCACATATAATAATACCAGTACATAGAGGACCACTACGTAAGAATACAAAATACAGAGAAGTACGACCAGGCAGTTAGGAATGATTATCAAAGAAAGCGAGGGTTTTTTTGCAAAATTGCCAGCTCCAGCGCAGGGTGACGTGGATATCACGGGAAGCGAACACGCCAGCCAAAAAAGCCCCGGAGCGCTGTGGTGGCTCCATTTCGCGGTCCCCTTTAATCTCTCCGATACGAGCATCAAAACAGTACCTCTGCAAACAGCATGTGAGTCCATACTGGATGTGCCTTGCCGTTCATTTAAAACACAACTTCCAGTGGAAGCATTTGATTTTGCGTGCAACACAGGATAATTATCAAAAATTGCATTCTTCATATAACTTTTAATTGGAAAAGGGTATAGTGAAAGACAAGTTTTTTTTTCTCCAACTGTGGTAGTCGATCTGTTTCAATAGTTCAATTCCAACTGGCCTTTAGAGTCTAAGGCCTTGTTTAGTTTGCTAAAAGAAATTTTTTGGGTGTCACATCGGATGTTTAACCGGATATTGGAAGGGGTTTCGGACACGAATGAAAAAACTACTTTCATAACTCGTCTGGAAATCGCGAGACGAATTTATTAAGCCTAATTAATCTGTCATTAGCACATGTGGGTTACTGTAGCACTTATAGCTAATCATGGACTAATTAGACTCAAAAAATTTATCTCGCGATTTCCATGCAAATTGTGCAGTTAGTTTTTTTGTTTATCTATATTTAATGCTCCATGAATAGTCCAAAGATTCGCTGTGATGTTTTTGGGAAAAAAAATTTGGAAACTAAACAAGGCCTAAATGTGTTTACTTGTTGATTGTAATTATTAGCTTAAATTTGTACTAATAATCAACAACATAATTATATGTTTGTAGAATATACTTGGAAAGAAGTCTAGTAATAACATTAACAAATTTATCTTGATTTGATTTTAACAATATTATCATGACAACTAATACTTTATCATGCTTTCAGTCTTTCACATGACACGTCCGCCTTCATTAAATTTATAAATGTGTCATTTATTAATTTGAAATAAACAACATTACCATAACATTAAATTATTAACCATAGTTATGTTGATTTTGTAAAATGTATAGTAAAGCTCATTACTTATGTCGAAGCAAATTTTATTACAGAAAATTCACTATACATGTTTTCATATCAAATTTACTATGCATTTGTTGTATTACATTTAATTTTACTATACGTACCACTTTTGCATATATCAACCCCCACTTGCACCATTGGTTACTTTTTAAAACATAAAATTCCTAGGTCTTTCTAAGTAAATATGTATATTTAATAAATGGGCAGAACAGAAGTACCCTGGAACATATTTTTTACTTTCAGGCGGAAAATAAAATAAAAAAATCTTTGTAAGGGTGCATGTGTACCAGCATGAGAACATAAAAGACAAGTTGGATTTCCATCCGAATACACGTGAACACTCGTTATTGCTCTATTTACAGTGATCTTGGTTTCCATCATCCTTTATCCGACGGTCCACATTTATTCCACCTATAATATATGTCTTCTCATAGATCCGACAGTTCATGAAACATCTCAAGTTTCACTTTTCACTTGTAGAGATATGTAGAGTGACAAAATGCGTGCACTTTCATTAATTTTCCTTTAAAGAGATAATGCTGGCATTTGCGTTTGTGACTGATGCTGCCCTGAGGCCGTGCTAAACATTCAATAATGCTGTACAAAACTGGTTGCCAGCATGGCTTCCGCTTGTGACGAAACACAACCTAAGTGCACGAAGCGTGGGGTTTCCATCTTCAAGATGACTGCCTTATTTTTTGCATCGTGTACTTCTGGCAACGCGCAATGTGCTACATGGAAATAAATATACTGTTGTCTACCGAATAGAACAATGCCAATAACTTTGAAACTCCCCAACAGCTCGCAAGCCTATATTTGTCTCACACAGCTAGCATTGCATGTATGTTTCTTGTAGCAAATTGGAGAGGCCTCACGCTAAAGTTAATGAGGGTTCACCCCCTCTATGATACACATGTATATATCTAGTGATTTCTGCCACAGAGAACAATGTTACTCCTTCCGTCCCATTTTAAGTGCAACCATGAGTTTTCATGTCCAACTTTAATCGTCCGTCTTATTTAAGATTTTTTTAAGAAGAAGTAGTATTTTTATTGCTATGAGATGATAAAACATGCATAGTACTTTATGCATAACTTATGTTTCTATTTTTTAAAAAAATTTAAATAAGACGGATGATTAAAATTGGGCACGAAAAATCATGGCTGCACTTAAAATGGGACGGAGGGAGTAGCTTCTATAGCTGTTGGGATTAAGATTTCAACTTTTCTTTGGAACAGTACTCACATGACTTATAATACCCATGGAGGAGGCCCTAACATGCCAACCCAAATCATTAGCAAACAAGAGGATCTTATCCAGAAGTAGTATAGAAAATTGAGCGACACCTATGATTTGAGGCTAGAATACATATTCTTTATAGGGCAAATCTAATGCTCTGAATAAACGTATGTGATTGTTCTATGTCGATGTTTCCATCTGTAAAAATATAATGGGGTAGCACAAGACCTAAAAATGAATGGATGTGGAAAACAAGGATTTAGACAAATTCAGCCTCACACGTTGAGAGGTAATACCCTATTTCTAATTTGAGATTGTATCCGTTGGATGTTGTATTGATCTGACGATCTGATTGTGTTTCTTGTCCTTGAGAGGCTCCTTCCCACCTTATATAAGTTGAGGAACAGAGTTACAAGGGAAGTTATGTTACTTTATTGCTATGTTTCGATAGAAACATTATCACGGAAGGGCACTAAAATGGTATATTACTACAAAATTTATAGGTAATAACATTACAATGCAAATTGCAATAACAGAGAACATGTAATAGTAACAGTGGTGCCATAGTAGTACTGCTTGTGTAGAACTAAAATCTTTTAAATCTCAATCTTTAGAGAGCAATATCTCTCACGTCATAATTATTTTTCTAATCCGTTTGTACTATTCTGTTTGTAAAAAAGTGCTTAATGAAGCTAGATCTATCTTGATTATTTTTTGATGTGGTTACTGCCGAAAGCAATCGTTTTACTATAAATTGGCCGTCACATTGCTATGACATTCCTTTGAGACAGGAACTGAAAAGAAATGGCGGAGGGGAGGTAGCAAGCCGGTTTGGCCGGCAGGATGGGCTTTTGACCGGCCTTAGACCGAGGTAGGAGGGGGCTTTGGCCCATGGAAGGGAGTGTAGAATAGATTCGACATATATATATATGGATTAATATAACAGGCAGTTCCACATAAACTTAATTATTGGGCGATTTTACAACACAACCAAGCATACACACACTTATTGCAAGCCTCACAACAACAAAATTAACATACATGCTCCACACTAGCAAATGGATGACCGCTTGTGTATCGACAACTATTGTGGCCTTCAGGGGTAAACCTCGATGATTGACCGAAAGCCTAGAACCGGTATGATCTTGTAGCCACTAAACCCTGCTTCGATAAAAACCTTCTTCCACTCTTTCTCATCTCGCTCGACACCATTGATAAGCATCATGTATGCACCAAACAAGGCTTGCAGCTCTATATGTTTTTGATCAGGCGAACCTGCTCTGACCACAACATCTATGATTATCACCTTTCCTCCAGCATCCTTAGAGGGGATAGCTTTTTTGGCATTCTTTAGTACCTTGACACATTCGTCATCACCCCAGTCATGCATAATCCACTGAAAATAAAGCAAAAATACCAAGAGAGCCACAATGTAAATACATAACACTTCCTTCCAGTTAGAAGTTATAAATTATGGCTCAGATTAAAACAAAACACCGTACCAGTTATAAATTGTTAATTATTGATTTCAAAATTTTGGCATTATTATATTAGTGAAATAATTAAATTCAGAATATAAGACCAGATTAAGTTCATATTTAAGTAATTTGGAATTTTTAAAAAATAAATGATTGAAAAAATAAAATTAACACAAGCCGAGTACAGCTTCGTATTTGGTTAATTTTATTTTCTGAAATTATTTTATGAATTATAAATAAAATTACATAGTGAGCCCATCTTAATCATGACCTCATATTTTTCATATAAAACCATCCGGTTCACGCGGTTCGCAGCGGTCTAATTGCATGTCTGGTGTTTGCAGCAAACCGACCCGACAAAAGGATGGTGGTTCCGGTTTTTTCCGGTTCAACCGTTGACCCAGTCTGGTTTTTTTAACTATGGACACGACATGCTAATTATTAGTTTAAAGATTGAATTGCAAGTTTGGGCCACCATTTTGTTAGCCTGGTTTCGGTTTGGACCATCATTAATTTATCTAACCTTCTCACTTTTCACTACATAAATTTTACTTTGTGGCACTTTGAACAATCAAAACCCTCTTATACACTTTAAAGTTGTGGTATTCATGCATACAGCTACGGGAGTTCATCGGCGTGCGGGAGCCACTGTACTCGATGCTATTGGTGTGCGTAAGAAGAGAGTCGGGGTACGTAGTCCAAAGTGTAGTATAAAAAAAGGTAAACTACCTGTTTCATAGTGAAAAAAAAGTTCAGATAAACGGCGGTTAAAACCGAATCTTGGATGGGTAATGAAAGGTGGCTCAGACTGATTTGGTTATTCTTTAAGAAAAAAAATACAAAATCGAGATGTTCGGGTAGTATTAGTTTATCTGTGTTATTAAAGCCATTGAGTTCAATGAGCCGGGTTCATGTTCGGGTGCTCGTATTAATTATGTATAGTAATTAGTTATTTAGTGATCGATAAACTATGGATCCATTAATTACCATCAATAGCAATGCATGCAGACGTGGTTTTATCTAGTTCAATTTCCATTTCACATGCATGCCTTCGATCGAGGACAATTCCATGCTGAGCAAAGAGCGTAAGTAGGCATCTATTACAACAAAGTTTGGAAGTAACAGCTGATGAGCAAGAGAAAAAGGAGACGAATACCTTGAGGAAGACAGCGTTTGCCGGTGGAATGCTCTCGAACATGTCGCCGGCGATGTACTCCACGCCGGTGCCACCGGGAGCCTTGGCGACGACGTGGGCGAGGTCCATCACGCTGCACTTCACCTCCGGGAACGCCCTGGCGATGGCCTGCGCCGCCGTGCCGTGGCCCCCGGCGACGTCCACCAGCGAGCTGATCCTCCGGAACACATCGCCGTGCTCCCTGACGACGACGTCCATCACCAGGCGGCTGTCGGAGACCATCGCGTCGTTGAAGACCTTGCTGAAGGCGGCGTCGCCGTCGGCCACCTCCCACAAGCTCCGGCCATGGGTGTGCTCGAAGATGGACGAGCCCGGCAGCTCGCGCTGGAGCCAGTCGCCGATCCGGAGGAAGGGGGTGATGCAGCTCGGGTGGAGCAGCAACGACATGATGGGCGCCTGCTGCAGGTTCCCGGAGCTGACCAGGAGGCGGGACACCGGCGTGAGCGCGTAGACGGGCGGCTCATCGGCCGCAGTAGGCTTCTCGACGGCGAAGACGCCGGTGAGGGTGAGCACGCGCATGAGGCGGCGCAGGCACGGGATCTTGGAGGGGTGGAGCGTGACCCTGGTGAGTATCTGGGGCAGGGTGGCGGCGCCGCCGTGGTGGTGGATGGCGTCGGCGATGCCGAGGTCCATGGCGGTCTTGAGGGCCATGGACTTGACCACGGCCAACGTGTTGGCGTAGAGCTCGAGCTGTGCATCGAGGAGGCCAGCACCGTGGTCATTGCTCTGAGTGGTCGCCATGTCACTGCTTCTCTATCTTCCTCTCAATTTGGAATATGATGATGGATTGATGGTCCGAGCCAAGAGGACGATATTTATAAGTTGAGGGCTCAACTGTTCCACAACTAGAAATATACCGGCAATACAGAGTAAATATGCAGTATTATAATAGGGGCAATAAAACATTAGATTAAATTTTAATGTAGTTATAGTAGACTCGGAGTGTAATTAAATTTTAACCATGCATCTATTATTATTACTTAAACTTACTTCAACATATTACAGCTCAAAAATCTTCACCTGATACTTGTACAAATGCTCTAAAACATTACAAGACGCTCTAAAATTAGATGAAATTCTATAAATTCTTAGAGAAAAAAATCCTACCATTGGTCTGTACCCGGTAAAACCATTATTTTAACAATAGCTCATCTTTCAAACGAACAAGCCTCAAAAATCTCCTATCCTGGCCATCCGCACGCACAATGCATAACCTTCTTTTTCCTCCATGTTTTTCTCGATGGTTGTTCTGATTTCAAGCCAACCATAATCTTTTGCCCCAATCAATAAAGTCTGTGATAGTAATTTTTTCGTAGGCGTTCCTTATAACTAGGAAGGTAGCCCGCGCATATGCGCGGGCATGTGCGTAAAATTTTATTACGAATGTCCATGTGTGGATGGTTTTATAACAAAAATATTCTTTTACTTTATCATAAACTAAAATTTAACTTATTTAACGTGCTTTAAACGTTGGTTACTTGCTAACGTATAAATTGTGAACTAAAATTACTTAAAACTGTGTGCTTTTAATTCATGAGAAAATTTTGTATCGAAATTGATGTGTTTCCTATGAATGTCAAATTTTTTTGGTTAAATTCTGTTTGAAATTTTAAATATATTCATTTGATTAGTCCTCGTAAAATGTTTGGATATTTCTATTTAGAATGGGTTATAAACCCAACGAAAAGAAATTTAAAATTAGATAAATTTTGTTTAATTTTCATTTCTTTTTATCTTCATTTTTTTTGGTCAAATCCACTTTATGAAGCATCTTGAAATGCTTTGATCTTATGTAATTCGGGATGAAAATATAAGTGGGTTGATCCTACAACCTGGCATGGGGTAAAGGCATCCATTCTAAATTTTCTCGCTCCAATCAAGTAAGAAAATTTAAAATAGAGGCCATAGTATTTTCTTAGCAAATTACCACTAAACTGGAGTGTCATGTAATAATTATACGTTTCTAGATTGTTTTGTGCTATGTCACAAATTCGTGATGTACTGTAGCAAGTTTTACCCGAAAAGTAAATAGATACGGTCTTTTAATTCCTATCTGGAATTGGATTATATATTGTTGAGGCCACATCATGGTTGTTTTACTCTTAAGATTTCTTGGTGCAACCAATGTGCTTAGTATGATTGGTATATATGTTGTTCAACTGGCCACGTGACTTCATAGATCATATGTATAATTTAGATGATATGACCATCTTAAGATTATTTATTTATCTCCTAAAATGATCATTTATTCATAAAAGCATCAATATCAAAATGTATGGGTAAATAGCTCCTGTATATACGCTGAGAATAAAATTATTTAAGTTGATAGAGAGTTGTTAGATGTCTAACGGGATATAAGTAATGGGTCTACCAATTTTATAAAAAATTAAGGTGGGATAATTTGATTTTTAGTGAGCAATTTTAGTATTTTATTTTATTTAGGGTAAAATTTGTTACATGACATTAAAAATATAATTAGCTAGGGACACAGTAAGAATGCGTATCAGCTGTAGGACACCAAAAAAAAAACTGGTAGTTAGTTGCTGGACACCCGCAACATTATTTTATAATGTCCAACGGAAATGGAGAGAGAAACAATAACAAAAGTACAATTTTGCCCCTTGCATACCAAGTCTGGCTCGCATACACCTCCGACGCGGCAACCGCACCCGCCGCCGGTGAGGTGGCTATCTAGAGGGGGAAGGGGGTTTCAAGGAGGGCCCATGCGCCTGGGCCATGCCGGTGTCGATGCTCCGCCACACACCGTGCTTGGGGGTGAGCACTACATGGAGCACCTCCTGATTTATGTCGAGCAGGGCGCCGCAGAGCGCAAGCTATTGTTGTCGGTCTCACAGCTGCGCCACACCACGCTGCCATATCCTCCACCGTCCATGTCGTGACTACAATGGAGTCAGACCTATATGCGAGCCGCACATGGCAGGAAGGGGCAAAATCATACTTTCGCGACTGTTTCTCTCTCCCTTTCCTTTGGATATAAAAAAAATAATGCCACGGGTATCCAACAGCTAATTACCATTTTTTTCTGTGTCCCATACCATATATATGTTCTTCCAATGTCTCTCAACTAACTACACTTCTTTTATGTCCTGTAGCAAATGCTATCTTTATTAAGTAGAGGCTTTAATATGGATGTGGGTTCATAAAGTAATTTTTTTAGCACTTAAATATAGTCAATATCGGTATTAAGTTATTGTTTCCACTTAAAAAAAATAATAGCCGGCTAGACCTAATAGATGGAGATTCATTTGTGGTCTTTTCTTTGCCCATAAAAATAATTTTAATTTTAGTTATCATAGAGACGGAAAAGCATAGAAAAGTAACGCCGCACACCGCATGGGAACAGGGATGGAGGGAGGGTTTGGTATGTTTCTTTTTTTTAGAAAAAAACTGATCGATCTAACGACATAAAATAATGTGTTGAAGTTCAAGACAAAATCGATGGTTGGATATTATTTTTTTTTTTAGATTTATTAGAATATTTTATAATTTAAGTGAGACAATTAGCAGCTTGGCAAAATGCCCATAGGGATTGAGAGGAAGGGAAGATGGTTTGGGGTGTTTTTTTAGAAAAAAAAAGATCCAATTATGATGTATATTAATGTGTCCAGATTTAAGTAGAAACCAATGGATCGATGTTTCTCTAATGTCATACAACAATTTAGAAATATTTATAGAATGTTTAATGGACTTTAACACCTATTTATAAGATTGTTTTTCATAATGATATTTTTAATTTAAATTGTGATAGGGATAAAAAAAGAGAAAGGACAGGGAGCAGCAATTTGATCAATTTGATCAGTATGTCCGTGGTGCACTGATATGGGAACGTGGGAGGTTTTGGTTTTCTATGATAGATCTAACGATATAGAATAATGGGTCCACCAATTTAAATGAATATTGATATTTATTGAGTTTCTTGAGATTATTTATAGGGTGTCATGTGACGGTTTGAGAGTGCTTGTAGAAAGTTTAATGGATTTTATTTATTATATAATAGATAGATATACAGATATAGATGGTACTACGTACGTATGTATGGTTTTTTTAGCTTTATATTATACGGTAGATAATTATATTCTATATTTTTCTTCCGATGATACTTTGTTTGTATTATTTTTTTTTGCTTTATCTCTTTTTTAATACGGCCTGGCATTTTTTCTCTTCCGCGAACGGAACATGCGCGCTTTTTTTCCCGAATCATACGTACTTTCACTTTTATACAGGAAAGATATTATATATAAACTAATGATTAGTCTAAAGTAATGGGTCCACCAATTTAATAAAAATCAACCATACATATATATCTAATCTAATAGTCTAAAATAACGGGTCCACCAATTAAATAAAAATCGATGGTGTGATTAGATAGTGCCACATGGCGGTATAGGAGTGTTTAGAGTATTTTTTTTTTGCTTTATCTCTTTTATAACATGGCCGGGTAATTTTTTTTCTTCCAGCGAACGGAACGTGAACGCTTTTTTCCCCGAATCATACTTACCGGAGATTTGCCGACGTACGTATTTTCACTTTTATAAAGGGAAGGTATTATATATATATGGATATATATACTAATGATTAGTATAAGTAATGGGTCCACGAATTTAATAAAAATCAGATGTAATCTAAATATCTAAAATAGTGGGTCCATCAATTAAATGAAAATCGATTGTGAGATTAGATAGTGCCACGTGACGGTATAGGAGTGTTTATAGAGTGTCACGTGGCGGCTTGAGAGCGTTTTTAGGATGTTTAATGGACTTTTAGTATATAATAGATAGATAATAGATAGATAGATAGATAATAGATACTGGTATGCTTTTTATAGCCAACGGATATATTAAAAATGTGATGGCTCGCACATCGCAAGAATATAGCTACCGTGCCTAGCCTAATTATATAACTTTAGGAAATCCAAAAACAAAATAGGGAAAATACGCTACAAACTCGATTTTCTTTTAAAAAAATGACATCTGGCCGTTGGGAAGTTACTCTAATTGAGAAATTTGTGCCTAACAAACCACATATAGAAAACTAAAACACATTTGTTTTAAAAATATGTATGTAAAACAAAGTAAGCGTAACTTAACTGGTTAGATTACCGGTGGTGAAACTAGCCTACACAGCTAGGTTCATGTCATAGACTTGGTATGGGTAGCTAATTATACTTTCAGTGATTAGTGTCGCACCCATTGATAGCGAGACGTTCGTAGTGATTTTCCCGAGCTACTCATTGGTTTAGGCAGTGGTGTAGCCAGGATTTCAAGATAGGGTGATCCAACCCAACATTTTTTTTACACTATACATAATATTTACCAAATGCATTCAGGTCAAACAATAAAGGTCTTACAGACATATTAAGATAAACAATTCTAAAAATTACTTAATATAACTTACGCATCCTCAATAATTGAAGAAAATAGTACTACTTTTTGTCGGGATTGGACCTTCTAATGGCCATAAAAGTGTTGATTATATCATCTTCATTTACTTGTAAGAAAATATCTCGCTCAAGGAAAGTGACTAGACAATCATCCAAAACATTGGCACCATCCTATTTCTTAACTTAATCTTGACAAAGGTCATTGCAGATAATATTCTTCAACACTAGCTGTTGCCACAAGTAATAGCAATACCATTTCAGAATTGAGGTACATTGAATTATAAACTTTATCCCTCTTTGTTTCAACAAGTTTAACTGAGAGCTCAACAAGATTGTTTAGGCCTTTGAACATTTCATATTTTCTCATGTCATCAATATATATAGGTATCGAAAGTTGCAACTTAATATATCATTTGGGTAAAACTCAACATAGTTGAACAGAGGAGGCTAGAGAGAAGAGAACCTACTGGCTGCTGCATGCCGGTACGTCCGCCACTGTCGCCCCTCGGTGCCAGTGGCCGAGTCACACGCGCGATCAAAAACTAGGAAGTGCGAACAACAAAGGGGCAAAGGGTGGAGGCGAATGGGCGATAGAACCACGTCGATGCAACATCCTGCAAGTTGCGGTGAAAAAAGCAAAGCGACGCATTGTCTTGCGGGAAAAAAGTTGTGGCCATCGATATATTTCTGAAGAAACGCATAGGTGGTAATGGGGCCTTGGGCCAGATTTTTACGGTTGCCCATGAATCACGTGGACCACACTGTATAGCTCCACCCCTAGGTGCAGGGTCTGTACGTGTTCACGTTACGTTTTTAGGAATGAGTGTGTGCGCGTGTTGTGAGTGGCTACATTTAACTGTGTTTCTTTAAAAAAAGAAAACTACATATAACAACCAACTTTATTGAATAATTCTTGTAACACGATATTTTTTTCGCACGTTCAAAGTAATTTTAGTCTAGAATTACATGTGTGAGGGTGATTACATGAAAATCTTAACAGATATATTCAAAGCAGTCACGACGAAATTAGTGAATTTTTGTTTGACACAGTCGAATTTCTGGTCGGGGGATGTAGACACATGTAGCGATCTCGTGTCCTCCGCTCGCATCGCGCGCGCTGTGTCACTCCGATCCACTTTAGGTCGGATCTCTTCACAGCTCTGTTCTGTGCTGTCGGAGACCCCTTCAAGGTTTTCTACATGTACATGCTTGAAGCAAGTTTGGTAGAAGCATGGTGTTACATTTTTGGAAACTGAAGGTATGCATAGAACCACGAATCTAGCTATAATGTATACAGAGAAATCGATTTCTCAATGTATATAGGGAGTAGTGGTTAATTTTTAAAAGAATCCAAAAATAATATGTACGTCAAAGGGTAATTGTCGATAGCTAAATTCGGCCGGCTAGTAGCTAGCTGTAGAGAAATTGTGCCGTCCCATAGCTGCATGCATTTTCCAGGATTTCACCGCGTATCCATGTAGTACATGTGTATATGCAAACATAGCTCTATGCAGCAGGTCGGTGCCGTATATGTATATGCCCATGGGATTTGGCTTCGCCTTAGCTGCATGAGAACTGGTGCCTGCTGCATATTGGAGAACCGAGACAAAGGCACGTCTTCACGCAGAAGCCCACCAAACCAAGTACTACTTTGGATAAGGCTTCGAGGACCATGGCTGCTTAATACTATCTCTATCTCCGTCCCATAATAAGTGCAGCCATGAGTTTTCACACCCAACTTTGATCGTCCGTCATATTTGAAATTTTTTTATAATTAGCATTTTTGTTGTTATGAGATGATAAAACATGAATATTACTTTATTCGTGACTCATGTTTTTAAATTTTTTTAAAAAAAAATTAAATAAGATGAACAGTGAAAGTTGGGCGCAGAAAACCATAGCTGTACTTATTTTGGGACGGAGGAAGTAAATTCCATATGGCCGGTAGTTTTTAATCCCCAATCAAACACATCAAATCAATCGCATCAACTATATTTGGGTTTAGGGTAATTTAGTCTTTCACGATTTAACTATTAATGGTTCGTGCTCCAATATAAAATTAAGGTAATCTTTGATTGCTTGCTTGTAAATCACCTGCTCCTCCCAGCAGACGGCCGGGATGTATCTTCTAATTATTTGCTTGTAAACCACTCGTACCTCCCACGAAACAGGATTTATCTCGCTAGTGTCGTCGGCTCATTCTAGCGTTCTTTGCTCCGTTTTTTTATCATATTTTTTGTTAAATCTCATCGTTTCATTAGGTTACCGCTATTGATTATCATTGTCTTTGTTAAAGAGCCAGATAGATTTATTCTGCGGCACATTCTAAGTGTTGCTGGTGGTTCTTCTTTGCATGTATGCGCGTATCGAACAACAGTCAGTAGCTACCAGGCAGAGTTTCTTGTGTGCGGCAACGTTAGGAATAAATCATCTCCTAGTAATTTTACAAAGTGTACACACATCCAGTGCACCAGGAGATTCAGCTGTAGTAAAGGCTTGGTTATTTTCATTTTTGTATTTCGTGTGTTTCGATCATAAACTTTTAATAATGTTCGAACGGGTCCGTTTTATTGTGTTACGTTTGAGCATCATCAATATTAGTGCCAAAACACGCACTAAGCTTTAGTCAATGCACACAGGAATAAAATCGAACAGAATTGCCTACGTTGCTTTTGCTAAATAAAAACACATGTTAATAATTGAGAAAAACTATTTACAAGTCATATCACCAAACAGAAAGCACTTGGTCTACCACACCTTGTGCAGATTTCGATGTTTTCCTATGCAGGCACACTACTAGAAAAACGATTTTTCACGTCGTTTGGAAAATACTTTTCATAGCGGCTACAAGAAAAAACCGCCAGTGTAGAAAATCGGGGGTGGGGGGGGAGGGGTCACGGGCCGCCAGCGAAATCTGATTTTCGTTGGCGGCCACATTAAGAGGTCCGCCATAAAAAAATACTATATTTTTTTTGAGGCGCACCTCTTAAATGTCCGCTAGAGAAAATCAGTGTTTTTTTTGCTGGCGGCTACTAAAGAGATCCGCCAGCAAAAAAAAAAAAGGATCCGCCAGCGAAAAGCAAAGCTTGCTAAAACATGTTCGCAACATTTAAAACCATGCGCGCCAGATCGATTCCTTCACCCACCCACGCATTTAAAACCAATTTTCACCCACCCACCCACTGCATTCATCTCTCCTCTCTATCTCTTTCTCATCTCCACCCACTGCATGTCCGCATCCCTCTCCTCCTCCTCCCCCACCTCTCTCCCCTCCTCCTCCTGTCGGCGACGGCGACGACGGTGTCCACGACGACGGGCGCGGGCGGTGAGGCCCTCACCTCTCTTCCCTCCCCTCCCCTCCCTCTCCCTCTCCCTCTCCCTCTCCTAGATCTAGCCGGAGGGAGGGGGCGGCGGCCGCCGCAGCGGCGTCGGCAGGCCGGTGGCGGCAGAGCTGACGCCGCCGCCGACGTGCCAGACCTGGCAGGCGGCGGCGCTCGGGCACGGGCAGGGAGGCCGGATCCGCCACCGCCGGGCCACGGGGAGGCCGGATCCGCCGCCGTCGTACGACGACGACAACGGTCCGGGCCACGACGACGACGACGACCACGGCGACTGGTGACGACGACCACGACGACGGGCCGGACCACGGGCGGCGGATGTGTGGCGGTGGGAGGGGGTGGAGGCGCCATATCCGGACGGCCTCCTCTTCCTCCCCTCCCCACCTCTCTCCCCTCCTCCATCCCTACGCCCCCACTAGCGACAGCGACCACGGTGACCACCACGACGACAAAGACGATGGGCCGGGCCACGACGATGACGACGACCACGACGACCATGACAATGGGCCGGGCCGGGGGGGCGGATGTGCAGTGGCGGGAGGGGGTGGAGGGGCCACGACCGGAGGGCCTCCTCCTCCTCCCCTCCCCTCCCTCTCCCTCCCCTAGATCTAGCTGGAGGGAGGGAGTGGTGGCCACCGCGGCGGCGATGGCAGGCGGGCGATGACGATTTTGATGTATTGCTCCATTTTGATGTTTGTTTGTATTGATGTTTCATATATGCATGTATTGATGTTTGTTTGTTGGGAATGAAGTGAGAAATTGATGTAGTGTTCTCTTGAGGTTGGATCTAGTGTGGATTTGAATTGTTATGGATTTGAGATTTGCGGATGTGGATTTGGGAATGCAAGTAGCTGTCACTCCAGAGTTTTTCAGCTTTCTAACAGACTTCAGACTTTTCTTTACATGGCTAGATGACTTTATGTTTTCTGTCAAACTGTTCACCTTAATAATCATCATTTGATTATCACAGTTCATCAGGATAGCTCGTACTATTTTTTTAACCATGGGCAAATCCATCAGGAGCTCATGAAGCCACTTGGCCTCAACAGTGACAGTTTCTAATGCTGTGAGTTTTACTTCCAATGTTGACTTCGTTAAGATGATCTGCTTGCAAGACTTCCAAGAAACAGCACCACCTGCAAGTGTAAACACATATATGCTTGTGGCTTTTCCTTCATCAACATCAGAGATTCGGTTTGAATCACTATAGCCCTGTAGTACTTTTGAGTACCCAACATAGTGAATTCCATAGGTCACGGTGCCTTTTAGATAGTGCATTACTCTTTGCAGAGAACCCCGGTGATCATCTCCCGAATTTGAAACAAACCGGCTTAAATTGCTCACAGCAAATGAGATGTTAGGCCCTATTGCACTAGCCAATTACAATAGTGAACCAATGATCTTGGAGTATCTCAGCTGATCCCCTGCTATTATTTGGTTTTTCCTCAATAGCACACTGGGATCATAAGTAGTAGGAGCTAGCTTTCAATCACTTAACCCCACCACTATCTCCTCTCAGTAGCTTAATGTTAACAATAACATCAACAACCCCAAATCTTTCATCTCAAAACTTTTGTACGAAAAGTTTTTGACCTCCTCAATCACATTGAAGCCGGTCCCAAAAATAAATATGTCAATCACATATATGCATAGGAACACTTGCTCTCCCCCACCATAGAAATACTACACACATTTGTTAGCTTTGTTCACAATAAAGCCAATAGATGTGAATATTTTGTTAAACCTCTCATGCCATTGCTTACTGAAAGCCATACAAGGACTTCAATAGCTGGCACATCATTCCCTCTCGACCTTCTAATACAAACCCGTCTGGTTGATCCATATAGATCTCCATCTCCAACTCCCCATTATGAAAAGCTGTCTTAGTGTCCATTTGATGAACGAGAAGACCATAATAGACTGCTAGAGCAAGTAATACTCGACTCGTGACCAAGCAAGCAACTGGTGAATACGTGTCGAAAAATATCTTCGCCTTCTTTTTGGGTAGAACCCTTGGACAAAGGCTTGCCTTGTACGTGACCAAAGCTTTTCGTTGAAAACCCATTTGAATCCTACAGGTTTGCACCCGTAGAGATGCTAGATGGCTTCCCAAGTACCATTAGACATAATTGAGTCCATCTTACTACATACCGCTTCCTTTCAGTAGTCAACATCAGGAGATGAAAATGCCCCTTCTATGGTTTTTGATGTGTCATCCATAAGGTATATAGTGTAGTCATCACCAAAAAAATTTGCAGTCCTTTGTCTCTTACTGTTTCGAATATTTACATTGTTATCCTCCTCATGAATAATTTACATTCTAAAAACTTTTTTCTTTTACTATTCCTCGAATGGTGTTACTTCTTTATTCTTAATGATAATTTTATTCAGAACATCACATGTAATTAATATAGCCTCATCCCATCATTCCTTGGAAAGCCCTGCAGTGTCTAATATGACATTCACCAACTCAATTAGAGTGTGAGTCTTTGTTTAGGCAACCCCATTTGCCTAGAGTGAATAGGGAGGCGTCCTCTCATGAATAATTTCAAACTCTTCATAGAATAAAGTTGTCAGGGTTACGGATAAGGCATACCTTCTATCCTTGTGGTCGTGAAGTATACGAATACTATACGTTCTCAAGTATACATGAAGGTTACATCCGAACTAAGAAAAATAGTCAATGCGTAAGGAAACCGTCTCCCCTATAGGATTCCTATTCAGAGGAGATAGGGGATATGTGATCTCGTACGTGGGAGGGTATCTCCGAGTTCTACTTTGGGGCTAAGATAATCTGCGATATAAATACAGGACCCCTAGAGGGGTACAGGTATGGGTTCATAATCTCACCACCAGCCATAGAAAAAGCAATCCAGAGGACTCGAAGCCAAGCTGCCTGTTGATCACGTCGAGTTGATCCCTACAAAGGTCTATCGACCCTCGTACTAACGTACCCCGATACCATCAGAATACAGTCCATGGGTATAGTTGATAAAAGTAAACTTATTTGAAAAGTACTTTCCACCTCAATCAGACCTTAACCGTTTGATTTTCCTTTCAAGTTGGTTTTCAGTAAATACATATAGCAAAATATAGTGCAATCAATTAACAAATGGCATGAAGTTCTTCTTTTTTCCTTTAGTCAACACACTGTTAAATCGCACATATCAGAATGATTAAGTTCTAGTGATGCTAAATTTCTCGCCTCGTGAGGCTTGCAAGGTTGTTTCTTTTGAACACAAGTATGGCAATCAGAACCTTTGAGCAAATTGAATTTCGGGATTGAATTCATGTTAGTTAAGCGCGTCATATAACCGAAATTCCCATGACAAAGTCGTGAATGGCAAACATTGGATTCATCATCATTACGCACATGGGTTCACAACATTATTGCACACATCATTTAAGGAAAAGCGGAACAACTAATGACCAGTTTTATGTTGTGCCCGACAGCAAATTCACGTTCTTGCGGTGTCCACCAGCTAATTATATGTTTTTTGGTGTATCTTGTAACAAATTTTGCCTCTAATGTATGCCTTATCCATGGCACGGATAAAACCCTAATTGGGGTGATCGCTATGTGTTGTTCTCTACGCTAAGTCTGCACAGATCTAATCTACTGAACTGTACTAGGGTTTTACCTCTCCTTGAGAATCTGAACCAGTAAAGTATTATTGCTGGTGCAGAGAATCGACATTGATGAAGTTTTCGAAGAGGAGTATGTGAGGATTATTTACCCATAAATTGTCCGTGCTCCTCAATAAAATTGAATTTATCTTTTGTCATTTGCTTCTAAATCACTCGATCCTCCCAAAAAAAGGGACGCACCTTTCAGTGGTTTACTCACTCATTCCTTTCATGAAACGAGATTTCTCTTGCTAGTACCGGTTTAATCAAGCTATAATTGGTGCCGGTTGGGAAACCCCCTTAGGTGCCGGAAAACTGGCACCATGGAGGCGGCACTGATGTGGAGAATAAAAGGTGCCAGTTTAGGAACCGACACCTTTGAGGTTTGAGGACTGAAAAGAAATGGTAGGCTCGAATGCATCGAGTCGATGCTCCGAGCCGACAACTGAATCTCAACAACATCCACAAGGCTAGAAAAAATCAACATCATCCACAACTCTAGAACAAACATTCAAAAATCAAGAATATTCACAAGTCAGGAAGAACACACAACCAATTACAAATCAACATCCGCACTCGCCTCCACACCGCCGGATCCGCGCGCTGCCGACATCGGCGACGCTGGATCTGTCTGCCATCGACTCTGGATTCACCCGCCGGAGGCAGCCCCGCCCCGCCCGCCGCCGAGGCGGCCGTTGCTGGATCCGGCTGCTGTCTACGCTGGATTCCCGTGGCGCGTCGCCGCGGCTTGTTTC
Source organism: Oryza sativa Japonica Group (assembly GCF_034140825.1). Lineage (NCBI taxonomy): Eukaryota > Viridiplantae > Streptophyta > Magnoliopsida > Poales > Poaceae > Oryza > Oryza sativa. The sequence goes on from NC_089046.1 coordinate 15,157,321, forward strand.
GCCCCTTGGCCCCCCCGCCGCCGCTCCCCTCCTACCGGGCCGCCGCGATCGATAGAGAGCGACAGAGGTGTTAACAGTGAAATTTGGTAAGCCCGGAGTAGTCATCGGCTTAGAGTCAGCATCGTCTTGGAAGTCCTGAGATTAGCCGATGAGAGTTGTCAAATCGTCAGTTGTCAGATTCTTGCTATATTCGGTTAAGGAAATTGATCCACTAAAGGAAGCTTATCCAGAAGAGACCGAGTTCAAAGAGAATGCGGCATGGCAAGTTAACTATTAATTAGGAATAGTTTGTTAGTTTCCTTTTATCTCTAGGAAAGTGTGTTTAGTGTTCTATAAGGACTTTATCTTTTTCTTTTATCTTTAGGAAAGTTTCTTTCTTGTCCGACAAAGACTTGTATCAACCCATGGGTATAAATATGTACACCCAGGGTCTATGTAATCTATCTCTCCACGATCAATACAATTCGGCGCATCGCCACCTTTTACCTTTTCTACTTTATTTTATCGTCCGGCGGGACTTGGCACCTGACCCGGGGCTTCATCAGTGTTCGATCTCCGGCTAAGGGGTAAGACCAATGTTTCGCCGGCCCAGGCAATTGTATCGTTTACGTCGGCGTCGTTTAAGGCTGCATCAGTACATTCGACCTCTTGGATTGCTCTGGTTTGGATGATATATTTGCCTACCTATTTATCATATGTCTCTGTTAATCTAGTCTTAGCATATCAATTTAGCTCTATCGGCTGCTTCTCGTTTTAGGGTTTCTGCCGGTATTGACTAAATCGTGTTGCTAGATTAGATTAGCTTAGACATCTACCACCCTAAAAACTCAGTCAACGGCTTGATTGTCTAGATATTATGTTTCTTTTCATACTTAGTGCTGCATCAGTTAAGTTTAATCTACTAAGTCGTGCTTAGAACCATAATCTCTAGCCTGCTTCTTGATTGCCAATAAGGGTATCATCGGGGTTTCAGCCGGTGTGTTATCTGAACGTTGCATCGGCTCATAAGGATTGCATATACATATATGTTGGATTTAGCCGATGACAACAAAGGTTTCACTGTTTAATCTAATTTTGTGGATTTCATGACATCGGACCTCCAGCCGATGTGTGCTTTAAACCTCGGATCGATGCTTATTTATCATATCATTGCTAGCCGATTGGTTTATACTGGATTATATTGCAATATTATATTATCATCAGCCGATTGCCTTTATATCATTATCTACATTGGACATATAGCCGATTTATCAAAACCCTATCGCTATCAGCTGGTATTGGCATCGGCTATTATCGATATCGACTGAGATTGCTCCATCGGCTTATCAGCCGATCGACTGTTTTGATCTACTATTTGCATATCTTGTCAGTTGCAGGATCAAACTGACTGGCACGCCTGCATCTTATCAACCGTTGGACCTGCACAGGAGCTAAGCAGATCTTCCAGGCCAGTGTGTTTGATTTTTTTCGTCAACAGGAGGGCGAGAGAGAGGGAAGGCGTCGCCGTCGCCTCCCCTGCCAACGGGCCATCAGAGATCGACCGAGAGCGAGAGAAAGAGGACCGAGCGGTGGAGGAGTGTATAAGGAAGAGAGAGATGAGGAGGATGAGTGGATAAGAAGCGAGCGGTTCGGTTTGGCTCGGCCCAATTTTGGGGTGCCAGTGTTTTTTAAAAAACCGATACCTATGATATATTATATGTGTCGGTTTTTAATAACCGTCATATAAAATATTACTGGTTACGATTTTTTTAAAAAAATTCGGCATCTATATAGTAGGTGTCGGTGATTTTATTTAGAACCGGCACCTATAATTGTTTAAAGTTGTCGGTTTTATTGCGATTTCAACCCGCGGAAGTGGGAAAAGGCCTATAGGTGCCGGTTTTAGCACTTTCGGCACCTATAGTGCTGACACCTATTTAATGTTTTGTAGTAGTGATCTTTTCATTATGTTACGACTATTGATTGGCATCGTCTTTATTAAAGCGCCAAATAGATTTATCGGGTGGCACTGTCTACTGTTAGAATAATTGTGCTAGGCCCAATTTATTCTATTAAATTTCAAAGGCCCATAATAAATGTTAAGGATAATAATACCACCTCAGAAATTAAACGAGGAGTATCTCAACTTAAATAGGGAGTTATTGGAGGCTCCCTATTGACCGGTTGAGGTGGAAATCGGAAAGCCACATGCGTGCGCGCGCGCGCCGGGCCGGGGCGGGGCGTGGGAGAGGGCAAGGCGTGGCGTGCGTTCGTGCGTTGCGTCTACCTGCCTCTATCCTTTTTGCAATGGACCGATCCCACGATCCCACGATTGCCTCCGTAACGACCAGGCGATTCAATTCCAATTGTATCGCGTCGTTACTGTGGCAACTGGTGGATATCACTCCTGCGATATATGGAAACCGCTAATCCGATCAGATCTCTCTCACTTGCTTTCCATCTCTGGTGTTCTTCCTCCTCCGCGCGTCTGTGCTGCCTCTGTTCTGCCTCCCCACTTCTGATCGCTTGCGTGCACGAGAGATCGGAACGAGCAGGGCCTCCGGAACCACACCTTCGCTTGAGATCTGCATCGGGTAGGCGGATGATCAGGTTTTTGGGGAGTGCTTCCACACGACTGCTCTCGTCGTCCACCATGTCTGCACCTGGAGCCACTGCCGACGCACCTGGAGCCACTGCCGTCCCTGGAGATGGCACGCCGGGAGCCGGAGCCGCTGCGAACGTCAACATCAACGTAGGCAGTCCTACCTCACAATCCAGCGGAGGGACATTCTCGGGGTATATCTTTCTCCTACTGTTAACTCATTCTTTGATACCTCTGTTAGTCGTGTTAGTCGCAATTCTATTGCGTTCTTGGTATGTTCATGATGCTTATTATACTTTAAGCATGCTCCTAGTTATGTTACATTTTATCACTAGATCATCCCACATTGTTCATGCCATGATTATTTCTTAATATTTTGGATTAAAATATGCCGATATATGACTATATTTCGAACAATCCAAAAACCTGATAGGTCATTTTTGGTAGTTGGCTTTGCTGCTGCACTGAAACGACATGCATTTGATGGTTCTAACTATAAGAGGTGGAAAGCATGTGCACTATTGTGGTTAATAGCGATGCAATGCTTCTATGTTTCACGGGGTAAACGAAGTGAACCACCTCTCTCTCCTGAGGAAGAGGTTAAGTTTGAGGCTTCGGATTGCCTGTTCTGTGGAGCATTGATGAGTGTAATCGCTGACAACATAGTGGACGTATACATGCACATGCCTTCCGGGAAGGACATGTGGGATGCACTTGAGGCCAAGTTCGGAGTTTCCGACGCCGGCAGTGAGATATATGTCATGGAGCAGTTCTGTTGGTACAATTATTGAGTCCAGAGATGCTACATTCTTTGAGAATGAATTTCCCATGAAATATACACCTAGCACTTCTAGTCAAGAAACTGTCATACCCCATGAGCACTTTGCACCGATAGAACACAATGATCAAACGCCTGAGGGAAATCCTCAGGAGGACACAATTGTAGATACTCGTAAGAGTAAGACACAAAGGGTTGCAAAATCCTTTGGAGATGACTACATTGTATACCTCGTGGATGACACCCCAAGAACCATAGAAGAGGCATATTCATCTCCTGACACTAACTACTGGAAGGAAACAATACGCAATGAGATGGACTCAACCAGACGGGTATGTACTAGAAGGTCAGGAGGGAATGGTGTGTAAATTGTTGAAATCCTTGTATGACCTTAAGCAAGCACCTAAGCAATGGCATGAGAAGTTTGACACCACACTTACATCTGTTGGCTTTGTTTTGAACGAAGCTGACAAATGTATGTACTATCGCTATGGTGGGGGAGAAGGAGTGATCTTGTGCTTATATGTCGATGACATATTGATCTTTGGGACCAGCCTCAATGTGATTGAGGAGGTCAAGGACTTTCTCTCCAAGAGTTTTGAAATAAAGGATTTGGGAGAGCCTGATGTTATTCTTAACATTAAGCTACTAAGAGGAGATGAGGGTGGGATTACACTTGTGCAATCCCACTATGTGGACAAGGTTTTGAGTCGCTTTGGATATAGTGACTGCAAGCCAGCTCCTACTCCTTATGATCCCGCGTGCTATTAAGGAAAAACCAAAGAATAGCAAGGGATCAACTGAGATACTCTCAAATCATTGGTTCATTCATGTACTTGGCTAGTGCAACGAGGCCTGACATCTCATTTGTTGTAAGCAAGCTGAGCCGGTTTGTCTCAAATCCGGGAGATGATCATTGGCAGGCTCTGGAAAGAATAATGCGCTATCTAAAGGGCACTATGAGCTATGGAATTCAATATACCAGGTACCCAAAAGTACTAGAAGGGTATAGTGACTCAAACTGGATATCTAATGCTGATGAGATAAAAGCCACAAGTGGATATGTGTTCACACTCGAAGGTGGCGCTGTTTCCTGGAAGTCTTGCAAGTAGACCATCTTAACGAGGTCAACAATGGAAGCAGAACTTACAGCACTAGATACTGCGACAGTTGAGGCCAAGTGGCTTCGTGAACTCCTAATGGATTTGCCGATGGCTGAAAACCAGTGCCAGCTATCCTAATGAACTGTGATAATCAAACAGTGATTATTAAAGTGAACAGTTCAAAGGACAACATGAAGTCATCTAGGCATATCAAGAGAAGACTGAAATCTGTCAGAAAAGCAGAAAAACTCCGGAGTGATAGCATTGGACTATGTCCTAACGGCTAAAAATCTGGCAGATCAGTTTACCAAGGGGCTACCACGTAATGTGATAGACAGTGCATCGAGGGAAATGGGTTTGATACCCACCTAAGGTTGCACAATAGTGGAAACCTGTCCATTGTGATCGGAGATCCCGTTAATTTGGATGGCGAAACAAACTATTGTGTGACTGAGAGAAGAGACCCTTGAAAAGGGCTCATTTTCATGATGTACTTCTCTTCTTTTCTGCATGGTAGGATGGCTTATGCCTTAATGTGATCCGAGTGGCTTTTCTAATCAGAGATGTTGACCTGTAGAACATCTCAGAAGGAACACACCTATATGAGTTTGATTGCTAGTCACAATCTGTGAGATTTGGGCAACCTCTAGATACTCATGAAAAGGCCTGGAGTTTGACTTATATGCTCTAAACAGAGGGGATGCGAACGGCGGCCCAGTACCAGTCAAGGGTTTGAGTGAAACCTGATCACACAAGACTGACAATTCAAGGCATAGTCCATTGTTATAGCCCAGTACCAGTTGTGGTCTGATGTAGCTCATTTCCTAGGTGGAAGTTCAACTTAACAGTCTCCACCAAAACACTGGTATATCAAACAGGCACAACCATGAGAACATTTCTTACGAGCCTTGAAATTTGGTGGGGATTGTTAGAATAATTGGGCTAGGCCCCATTTATTCTATTAAATCTCAAAGGGCCATAAAAAATGTTAAGAATAATAATACCGCCTTAGAAATTAAACGAGGAGTATCTCAACTTAAATAGGGAGTTATTGGAGGCTCCCTGTTGACCAGTTGAGGTGGGAATCGCAAAGCCACACGTGCACGCGCGCGCGCCGAGCCGAGCCGGCCGGCCGGCCGGGCGGGCCGTGGGCGAGGCGTGGCGTGAGTGCGTTGCGTCTGCCTGCCTCTATCCTTTTTGCAATGGACCGATCCCACGATCCCACGATTGCCTCCGTAACGGCCAGGCGATTCAACCGCTAATCCGATCAGATCTCTCTCGGTTGCTTTCCATCTCTAGTGTTCTTCCTCCTGCGCGCGCCTGTGCTACCTCTGTTTTGCCTCCCCTCTTCTGATCGCTTGCGCGCACGAGAGATCGGAACGAGCAGGGCCTCCGGAACCACACCTTCGCCTGAGATCTGCACCGGGTAGACGGGTGATCAGGTTTTTGGGGAGTGCTTCCGCACGACTGCTCTCGACTTTTGCTCTGTTCGTCATCGTCTCGTCGTCCACCATGTCTGCACCTGGAGCCGCTGCCGCCGCACCTGGAGCCGCCGCCGCCGCTGGCGCCGCTGCCGCCGTCCTAGAGATAGCACGCCAGGAGCCGGAGCCGCTGCGAACGTCAACGTCAACAGAGGCAGTTCTGCGGAGGGACATTCTCGGGGTATATCTTTCTTCTACTGTTAACTCATTCTTTGATACCTTTGTTAGTCGTGTTAGTCACAATTCTATTGCATTCTTGGTATGTTCATGATGCTTATTATATTTTAAGCATGCTCCTGGTTAAGTTACATTTTATCACTAGATCATCCCACATTGTTCATGCCATGATTATTGTATTAATATTTTGGATTAAAATATGCCAATATATGACTATATTTCCATCATCTACGTGTTGCTGGCGGTTCATTTTTGCATGCATACGCGAATCGAACATCCGTCATCAGTCGCAGGCAGAGTTTCTTGCGTGCGGCAACGTTCGGAATAAATCATCTCTTGGTAATTTTACATCGTGTACACATCCAGTGCATAAAGATATTCAGTTGTACTAAAGGCTGGGTGATTTTCATTGTCTATTTCGTGTGTTTTTGTCATAAACTTTTGTGTAATATATATATCAAAAATATTTAAACAGGTCCATTATCCTATGATATATTTTTATTGCCTTGTGTTAGCATCAACAATAATATTGCCAAAACAACCACTAAGCTTTAATCAATGCACACAGCAATAAAATTGAACAGATATCACCTAACTTATCGAGTTGCCTGCGTTGCTTTTGCTAAATGAAAACACATGTCAATAATTGAGAAAAACCATTTTGGAGTCATATCACCTAACAGAAAGCACTTGTCTCTATCACATGATTCACGCCTTGTGCATATTTTTATGTTGTGTCTATGCAAGCGTGTGAATTACTGTTGGGTAGGCCATGGGAGTATGATAGAGATGCTTTACATTGTGGTAAAACTAATTCATGCACTTTCACATATAATGGTAACGAGTTAGAGTTGCTACCAATGAGCCCTGCTGATATTTTGAAAGATGATTATGAGAGAGTAAAGATTAAAAACAATGAGCCCTACCACCTGCAAGTCTAAAATTATATGTATAAAACCTATGCTGGAAAACATCTCATTGCAAGTATTCTCTGATTTAGCAAAAGCATTGGTTTCCCCTCATCCCTCACTTCCAATTGGACCTCACAGGCCCCATGGCTCATTTGGCATCCACCCAGCACCCCCTAGACCCATATGGCAGTCACACCACCGCCCTCGACACGTGCTGGCGTTAGAACGCGCTAGCACACCCTGGGCTTGGCCACCTCCACCTTGACCCGATGACTTCGAGAACATCCTCAGACCATCACTCCACACCGTGTCTCCATCATCCCTGGTTGCGTTCTAGCCATTCCCGCTGGGAGATAAAGCTCTTAGCAATCATTTCCACCTCGAGATCTTCTTCGGGCATAAAAAAGATGACGTCCTCCCTTACAAATGAGTCAAGATTTTCCCTATCTCTTTGTTCCCTCTTCTCCTCACCACACCTAACAACTTTTGTTTTTGCCTTAGTTACTTTTGACTTGTGGGTCAATGGCAACGCAACATGCGTTCCAGCACACATGAAGAGTGTGGCCGTGGGCGTCAACCCTCCGCTGTGATCACATCGGGCCTCCCCTGGACAAGCCACAAGTCCTCAGAGAATATCCCTCGGTTATGCTGAGTGAGGAGAACGCCCTTTGTATTCCTTGGCTCGGCCATCCAGATTAGCCTTCCGTTTCTCCGCAATTGTTGAGCAATAGATCGATTTGTTGCATGTGTAACTTCCTAGTATTCCTGCTAACACTATGCATGCACCTTCTTGCTAGCCTGATGGCCCTAACTTGCCAACGCTGTCCGTGCAAACCCATCGCCGCGGCCAAGCCCTGCCCGGTATGTAGACATCGTTGTCCAAGTTTCACCAAGCCCCGTGTAACCCTAGGTGAGTCTACTAGTACAACCCAGTCACCAATGCATGCACTGGTTTGACTCGATTTGAGCCAGAGCATGAAATGCATAAGCATGCCGAAACAACCACCGCCACCTCATTGCACAAAACCACAACCCCACAGTTTTGTACATTTTACCTTTTGGTCTTGACCCTATCTAAGGTATCGTTCACCACCGGTGAGGGCTACAAATATTGGACATTTGTATTGAGCCTTGGAGGTCAGTATACAAGGAAGGTGCTAGAGATAAGGAAAGACTCTAATCAAATCAATCATATCCTGAATAATGGTGCAGAACAAAATTATTAGTGGTTGGATCTATTTCTTGCATGGGGACGATTGTGTCGGTCTAACCGGCAGTCAGAGGTGCGGTCGGACCGGCCAGATGGCCGGTCAGATTGGTAGTCTATGTGGTCAGACCGGTCTGATGGTTGGTCGGACCATTGGTCTGTGCGGTCAGACCGGCATGATGACCAGCCATATCGACGATAGGAGAGCCGGTCTGACCAGTAAAAGGCACGGTCGGACCGCCCGCAGAACTATGGTTATCTTCGCTCCCGGCATATTGTGTTGCCGCTCCATCAGTTGTGCTATAGATGTGATTAACATAGACTTGGCTAGTACCTGCAACCGAATTAGGTTACAAATTGCCTGTGAGAGCCGAATTCGGAACTCATAAATTATTCAATTCTTTTATAAAAATAATAACTCATAGCATACTCAGGTTTATTATAAAAGTAGCGGTAAAGGATTCATCTACGGAACTTGCTACAAGCTTTTGAGCAGGACGAGCAATGTCATCAACTTTTACCTCATTGACGGTGACTTGGGGTGTAAGGCCGGTGTTGGCGGCTATTAAATGCCAATTTTATGCCGCCCATACCTACATAAAACATAAGTTCTAACACATCCAACATAGTGGTAGGGTTTAATTTTGACAGATTCCACGAGTGTTGGTGTATATTTGGATGCGGGTAATAAACTGCTAGAGTGGGGAGCACATCTAGACTTAAATAGAGAAGAACTACATCAATATAAGAATTGGGCTCACAACTTCATCGAAACATTAGAAATTGAGCCCAACTAATATAGAAATGGACCGAGGGAGCAGATATGGAGGTCCAGGAAAAAAGCCCACAGGCTGAGGAGCTAGCCAGGGTTCAGCCGAACCCTAGGTTCGGCCGAACCCAAATCTTGGCTATTGGCCTCCTCCTTTCACATGGATGCTCTAGATGACTCCAAAATGACAGTTGCGTGGCAATTCAGACATTTCCAACTGTAGAGCCATCATTGGAAGCCTATAAAAGGGCCTCACTCCCTTACTTTACACACATACTCCGAGCTTGAGCTGAATTATAAGAGGCTCTATTGTACTTTATTCTATACTAGATTAGGGAGAGAATAAGGTAGAAGAAATCGGAGAAATTCCGGTGTTGTCGGTAATCTTTTCTTACTTTTTATACCTTGTTAATTACTCTGATTTAATAAAAATATTCTTCTGAGTAATTAAGATTTTGCTTTGTGAGAATTATCTCTTGTTTAGTTCCTATTAGCATTCGGGATCATTGTTCGCTACATTGAATATATAGTGTTTACTTTAGTGAATTATAAACACGAGAGTAGTAACTAATTGCTTAAACGTGGTGTTTAGGTAGTTAATTTTCAGTGATTGCTGCGTATCCCACATATCGTTAGAGGTTGGTGTAGAGGTAGTGACAACCCTTAAGAGCACCGTAGTCCTCCCTATCTGGGTACGGAGTAAAGCGTGTTCTGGTAGCAGCGAGCAAGCCAGTGCCTGATATTTTCTTATAGGATTAAACCAAGCTTTCTATAGACACAGTTTCTCGCTAGGAAATCCTCTCTACCATTTTCCTATCTTTGCTTCGTGTCCTTGGTTGAACCTAGAGAAGAGTTGAACACACATGTTCCTTGTGGAAATCGATACCTTGGAATACTCCCGGGTGAAGCGCTACATCGGTATATCCGTGCGCTTGCGGATTTTATATGTGACCTTAAGAAATACCAATAGTCGAGCTTACCAATAACTCGTTGACGAGTCTTGACAAAGCATCCCGCCAAAAGGGCCTCTTGCGTCGCGATGTCTGTTGGTATTTCTTAACGACATTACTAGAAATATAAATCCCAGCAAAGGCGCATAAAAATTCGTGGTATATTATGGTTATAGAGTTCATCCGCAAGTGCACGGATATACCATTGTAGCATTTCACCCCAGAGTATTCAAAGGGTATCGTATTTATTTAATCCTGTGAGAAGATCATAGTAGAGAGAACCTGACTAATAATTTATATGTTACTTGTAATAATCATAGACTAATAAAAGCAGGGGTTAAGATAATCTAAGGGTAGAGTGACACACAAATAGGGGACTACTCATTCTCATACTAAAATATCTAAGCTAAGTGGAAATAAAATAGAAAGAGAATCTATTCCTATACTTCTAGTATACATAGTATACATACATTCTAGTTATCTGACATACTAGCTAATACCCTCTATCCGATGCACTCCTGGTACTTCGAGAAGCCACTCCTGACTATCGAGTTCCTTACGATAGCCTGTCATAACTATACAACCGGGGCTAAATACAGAGGAGTACCCTCCACAGGAAATTAACTTAAGACTATATACACGCACGGAGGAATACCCATACTAAGCTGTCACCATCAGCGGCCCACCTCTCATCCACAGCATATAACCCCAAATAATGATATCCCGTAATCTAGACACCACACCTAAACTACCAGATACTACTCTAATATCATCGTCATGATATAAAGTAATTGCATAAGCAAACACTATACCCGTACCAATGCATCTCCCAAATAAGCTAGCAGTACAATCAGTATAACATGAACATAATGTAAAGTTGGCATTCATAAACTCGGTAAGTATTTCAATACCATAAATGTATAAGGAAGAGTATTCTAATAAAAGTACAAAGCTTACAAAAGAGAAGAGAAGAGCTACTAGGGCCATACCCGAACTCTTCCGAAGGCTTCCGGACTCCAATTTCTACTCTATTCCTATTTCACTAGCTTGAGAACACTAAACTAACTCGAGAGAATATAAGAGACCTCTTGCTTAAGGTGTGTGACTGAAGTGAGAATGACAACTCCTTTTATAGCCTTCCAATGATGGCTGTGACAGTTGGAATGGTCGGAAATACCCTCCAACCGTCTTGGGGGCTAATCCACACCATCCAGGCGAAGCCCTGGATCGGATGGCGCTGAGGAGCCTGGTTCGGCCGAACCTGGGGCTGGCCCAACTAGCCCATGTTTTGGCTGGCGGCCTCCTCTGTTGCTTCTCTTCGCAGACCTGTGTCAATTCTGAGTTCTTGGTCCATTCATACATAAGTCTGATTCTCAACATCGTCCGATTGATTTTTCGTTTGATTTGATGTCGATTCTCCGCCACTTTATGGTTATTCTCTACAAAATGTTAGTGATCCTACTAGTGGAATATTATTATTCTAACATGGATATGCATTGCAAGCATAACTAGTTCTCCTCTATTTTGGTAATATTGACGGGCGAAACTTATCGCAAACGACCGTCAATAACGTCATTTGATCTCTTGACATTATTCCTCATCCAAATCCTCCAAAGTGATGGGGAGGAAGTTGCTTGGATTCACTTCATGCTTGGCCATGATGTTGATGAAGGCATTCCCCAACGGAGTCGCCAAAAATCGTGTTGGCAACTTTTATGGCAAGAAGAAAATCACGATCGGGACACTTAAATGCCTTGTGGTGATATCGAGCCACCAATCACTTCAATCTAGTAAAAGCTAGATCAAGTTAGGGGTTTTGATAGATTAAACAGGCTAGCGGAGCCAATTTGGAGAAACAAGCAATAAACACCCGTCTTGTGTACGAACGGAAGGTTTACGGGATGTACAAGGGATTTCGCACTCCCTTAGAAAAGGTGGACGATTTACAGTGCAAATCGACAAAGATAGATGAACTAGGCTAGACCTAGACAAAAGTAGATGCAATATTGAAAAAGTGATTCAATTGGCTAAATCGTATTGGGAGTAGATTCTTTTTCCAATTGAACCAGCCTTGTCCCATTTAAAGGGTTGGTCTTGCCTCATACAGGTCCTCCTCCACGTTCAACTTAGGATAGAAACCACTACAAACCCGAAACATGCCTCCCCGAGCAAGAAATCCAGAGACCCGACGAAAACAGACTCGGAATCGGACACTATCGATCTGATCGACCAAACAACGCCGGTCAGACCGACCCACAAGTAGCGATCTGACCGGTTCACAGTTGACGGTCACTCCAGCTCCGTGAAGGAAACCGATGCTCTTCAAATTTTGGCAATATTTTCCTAATTCGACTATAGCTACCAACAAATCGAAGCTTCTATTGCTACATAAAGCAGACACTCGGATGTGAATTTTTTCTTCTTCTTTTTTAACAGATTTTCATATAAATAAAAAAAAGCCAGTTTATTGTGTAGTAAGTTATCAACGATAAGTATCGTCCACTTTTTGTGTGCGCTATGGATGACTAAGGTCATGAATACGGTTACTCAAGATATCAATAAATTGGTAAATAATGGGTCAAAGGTGATTACTAGCAGCTATTGACTAATATTTTGATTCAAAATTTTGATTGAAAAATCCTGTTTTTATTATACTACCTCCGTTTTTTTCATATATGACACCACAGACTTTTCATATAACGTTTGGTCATTCGTCTTATTCAAATTCTTGGGGTAAATATGTATAAATATATGTTAAGGTTAGAGTTGCTTTGATGATAAAATAAGTCAAAAAAAAACAAGCAGAGAGTGTTTGGTGGCTATTGATTTGAACGTGTGGCAAAGTACAAGCCTGATGATGAAGACGACCTCACCTGCCGACTTGCTGAGCTCAAGGCCCGTGGCTGAGGGATTTCAGTTTAGCTGATACCGAATTGGAAAAGAAGCCAGCTGTAACGCTCCGCTTTTCGTGAGTCGTTAAAAACTAATTCGGCAAAATCCTAATTGCGAAAATTTCCGTTCTTTGTGTGCGAGTCTAAGTTGTATCGTGGATCTCAATTCAATCCCGTTGTTCCCTCTCATCGAAATCAAATCCTCCTCCTCGAAATCCCTATTCCGATTCAAGTATTCGAAATTCAAATCCTCTCTTGAAAACCTTGCGAAATATCCGCCCGACTCCAAAAATATCCAAATTCCCATTTTGAATTCAAATTCAAACTCCATATCAAATTTCTATCCAAATCAGATCTCCCAGTAAAATTCTATTTTGCCTCCTTCTAATTTTGGATGGGTCGGATCCCCCTCTCCTCGGCCCATCTCCTCTCTCAGCCGTCCCTCCCCTCCCCTCTCTCCACACGTGCGTTGCGCGTGCGCCGCGCTCGAGAGAGAGAGCGCTCGTTCTCTTCTCATCCTTGCTCCCTCTCTCTCTCTCCGTTTCTCTCTCTCCCGTCGAAGCTTCCCCACCGGCACCGATTCCCGCCGCCGCCCTTTCAAATTTCTGCCACGCCCTCGCATCCGCGCGCGCGCTCGCGCGTGGCCGACCACCCGGTCGCCGCCCGTGCCCGCGCTGCCGCCTGCGTCGCGTGCTGCAACCCGCCCCCACTCCCTGTGCGCGTGCTTCCAAAACACGGAGCTAGAGCTCGCCCCCCCCCCTCTCTCCCTCCCCAAAACGGCATGGTCAAGCTTCCGTTTTCCCCATTCTTTTTCTCTCTTTCCCAACCTCAACCACCGCACCTCCAATGCCGCCGCTTGGCCGCTAGCTCCGAGCACGACCGCTAGCCGAGCTCCCATGACCACCTAAGTCGGTTTCCTCCCCCAAAACCGCTCGCGCCCATAAAACCCGAGCCGAGCTCCTCCCCCTCTATATCCCTCTCGTTTTTGCCTGCCGCACCATTGTTGCCGCCCCTGCCCTGCAGTCGCCCTCGCCGTCCGGCACCGAAGCACCAGGGAAACCGGTGCGTGCGGGGACGCGAGACGAGGACTCCGGGCACCTCTTCTTCCCCTTCCCCGGCCCAAGGCCGGAGAGCTCGCCCCGCGCCGTCGACCGTCCATCACTGCCCGCCCGGCTCGGTAGTGCCTTCCTTCTGTTCCTTTTTTCTCGCTCGCTCTCGCCCCTCCTTGGCTCGCGTTGTAGCTCGGCTAGCCTCTTGAACACGCGTAGACGCTGCCGCTAGCCCCGCCGCCGCCCGGCATGGCCTCGCCGCCGTTGCCGCCCGCTCCCGGAGGCCGCCGTTCATCGCCGGCCCTCCTCGGTGCTCTTCCACCCCATCCGACGCCGGAAATGGACTCCTTGAACCCCGGAGATGCTCCCACCTCCTTGAATTGAATCCTCGTCGCCCCTCCGCCGTTTCCCCCTTTTCTCGCCGCCGGCGTGCGCCGCCGCGATTCGTCGTCGCCGGCCCCTCTTCGAAGGATCCAAGCCGTTGGCTCATCCCCTCCCGTGGCCCCCCTTGTACCGGTGAACTCCCTCTCGATTGAATCGCCGCGTTGTGCTTCCGGTGAAGTCGGCCGCCGCCCGCCGTCCATTTTCCGGCTGGCCTCGTCTTCCTCCTCTCGCCGGCCCGCGTGGCAGCCACGAAGGCGGCACGTTGGCGCCACCTCAGCATGGACCGGGTCGGGCTAACCCCGGTCAGCCGCCTCCCTCCGCTCCCGCTCGCACGCGCGCAGTCCACCGCGAGCCATGAGGCTGCGCGTGGGCCCGCCGCACCCGCGTCCACCGCGCGCCGCGCCCCTCCCCCAAACCCTAGCGCCACCCCTCCCGTGAGCCCTTCCTTCGGTGAACCCGGTCACTGACAAGCGGGTCCCACTCGGGACCACGCGAAGTGGACCTAGCCCACCGGCTCCCCCTCCCTCTCTCCCTTCCGCGCGCCTCCTGGGCGGCCTCTTCTCGGGCCGGCCAGCCCATTTGGCTCGGCCGAGCCGCACCTTTCTCTCGGGCCACGCCCATGCCGCCCGAGGGAAGTCTATTTCGTATCCCTCCTTCCTTTGTCCCATAAATCAGTGCCTTATTCCAAAATTCCATAGACCATTTCCTTTGGTCCCGCACGTTGGTGACTGTCAATAATATTCTTGAGAATATTATTTCTATAAATTCCAGAAACCATTCCTCTTATATATATATATATATATAGTTCCTCGGCCCTGAAGTTGAAGATGAAGTGAAGCGAAGATTAGGGTTTCGTCCTGGTTCCCAGCCGTCGCCTGTGGTGTTGGGTGTTAGTTCGTTGGTTCCGCTGCTGCTGTTGTTGTTGGTGTTTCCTCGTCCGCGTCATCGATTGCATTCTCGGGCTATTCTGAGCTGCAATCTAAGTTAAGGTAAATAAGTCCTCTATATATTTTAAGGATTGCAATGAATCATATTTGTCACCGTGGGTACCAGCACTATGTCCTGGGACTGGTACCGTGATCGCGGTTTCGTAGGAAGCGGTTCGCGCCGTTTTTCCTACGACACGCTCCTGTCAGGTGCTGTTGTACGGCGGTGCCAGATTGGGGTGTGACACCAGCCAGCTAGCCTGGCAGCCAGCCCAAACCCACCAGCCTAGCATTGCTGAAACCCTAACTCTCGAACCCCCATCCCCAGCCGCACTTGCCCGTCCGCCGCTTCTCCTGACGCGCCAAGCCGACGCCCGCCTCCTGCCCTCACCATGCCACCTTCGCACCAACAGCCTCCTCCTCCGTCCTCCTGTCACGCATCTGTTGCCGCCGATAGTCCTTGTGCCGAGCTGTCGACTGCCGCCTCTACTTTTTTTCCCCCATTGCCCCGCTGTGCCGGTCAAAGCCTCGCGGTGCGTGATGACTGGTGTGTGTGTGTGGACGAGGTGAGGGCATGGACTATGAGCAGTACCACCTCAGTAATGTTTACCATACTGTTTTTTTTTTTGGATTTATGTGATTATTTTTGGGATTATTGGTTTGTTGACGTTTGATGTCACGGTTCTGGTATTTGCATAGTATGGGGATCGTCGGTGCTAGGATATACGCGAGACTGAGGTAAAAGAGACAGAGAAGAGGATTTTTATACAGGTTCGGGCCCCTGAGTTGTCAGGTAATAACCCTACATCCTGTTGGCCGAAGCCGGTCGTTGATCTTATTCACCATAATCACACCAGTACAATATTTGGGGTAGCCTATCTAATTGTTGTCGACATGGCAGTCTGACAATCTGACTCGTAGTCAACAACTGGGTAGCCTTCCTCCTCGAATCCGTGCCCGGCGAGATCAGAGAGAGCGCTTTCGTCTCTCCTGACAGTATCCGGAGACACCGTAGGGGACTAGCCGTGCTTATCCCTGAAGTCGATATCCGGCGGCGTGTCTTGGCTTATGTTCGCTTCTATGTTGTGGCTTCTATGTCGATTGTGTTCTATGGTGGGTGTGTCCCCTCTCCTCCTAGGGGGTATTGTATTTATACACATAGGTGTCCCCTTGTCCAAGTAGAACTAGGGAAACCAATATGGATACAATCCGAGTAGTCCTTGTCGTTTTCATGTAGAACTCTGGTTATTTTTCTTTATTCGGAACTCCCTCCTATATCCACAGGTTGTTTCCTTATAGGACATGGTATGTGGTGTACCCTGCCGAGATTTGGTCAACTACTATTAGGTATGTGGTATCCATAACCCATAACCCTGACATGGTTGGTGTAGTTCTGATACTTATGCTCGATTGGTTTGTTAACCAATCTTTGATTTCTTTTTATTCGTCCAGCATCCGTGACTAGGATTTTGTATTGATGTCTAATTTTCTTTTTCTTTGATGTAATTGCTCGTGTGTGGATGGAGGGCGCTGCTTGGTCGGATTGACGGAAAAAAAATTATCGTGACAATTGGAAATTTATAAACTTTTAACTAGTTATTAAGGTGGTGTTTGGATCCAGGGACTTAACTTTAGTCTCTGTATTTAGACACTAATTTAGAGTATTAAATATAGACTACCTACCAAACTAATTACATAAACGAAAGCTAATTTGCGAGACAAAATTTTTAAGCCTAATTAATCCATAATTAGAGAATGTTTACTGTAGCATCACATAGGTTAATCATGGATTAATTAGACTCAATAGATTCGTCTCGCGAATTAGTCCAAGATTATGGATGGGTTTTATTAATAGTCTACGTTTAATATTTATAATTAGTGTCCAAATATCTGATGTGATAGGGACTTAAAAAGTTTTAGTCCCATCTAAACAGGGTCTAAGATATAGAGTTTCTTCTCCTTTCCTCATCTGCATGGCCCAAAAGCCCGTAATTTGGCTGTACAGCGCAGCTTGATGGCAAACCAGCCCATGCATCAGGTTCCGTTTTCCTTTGGAATAAGCCCACTTGGACTACCTTCAGTGGTGGTCGAATCTAATCCGTATCCCTTAAGCACAGTACCGGATATCTGGACCCATCAACTATTAAAACCGGTGCAATTTGACTCGCTCAGCAGTTTTGGAGGGTGGTTTCGCTAACATGGCGCCTACGTAGCCGTGTTGACCTGGTCTTCGTTCCACATGACGTTGATGTGGCGCTTATGAGCATTAGAATTAAAAAATATATGAGGGACCCATTTGTCATCCTCTCTCCGCCCCACATGTCATCCTCTCTCCTCCCCTTCTTTCTCCTCCCTCTCTTTATCCCTTCTCAGTTTCTCTGCCCATTTCTCTTCCCCTTCGGACTCACACGGGGAGCGGGGGCTGGATCTGGCGGCGGTGGCGGCGGGCGGGGCCTTTCTGCGAGCCGTGGTCGGAGCTGCACGTCTACGGGTACAACAGCAACAGCGGCGGCTGGGTGGACCCGACGCGTGCAGCCGTGCAACCTCGAGCGGAGTGGCGGCGAGGTGGCCTGGACGCTTCACGGCACCGAGAGGCAGAGAAGCCGGTTGTTCTCCCCTCTCCTTCCTGCCACCACGGCGACAACGTTGAGATGACGGTCAGCCCAAATAGTGGCGCAGGCGGTAGAGAGAAGCTAGCGCCCAGACGACGACCTTCATCTGCTCCACCTAGACATCACCATCGTGTACACCGACTGGTATGGCGGCACGTCTTCCAGCTTAAGGGTGGACGTGGTCCAGGTATACCCACGGGCCTCGTTGGCCCGTCCCACGATTTTGGCATCAATGGGCAGATGGGTCGGTCCAAACAAAAACAATCAGCTCTACAGGGTACCCGGGTCGGCTTCATTAGGACACTGAACAGGCTGAGCGCGACACCCCTTCCTCTGGCGGTGGTGGCGCGAGCGCCCCTTCCTCTCACCGTCTCACGGCGGCGGCGAGGCGCCCATCAAGCGCGGAGGCGGCGAGGTTCAGCTTCCTCTCATGGTGGCGCCGCTCCATCGTGCCTGTCGGTCCCCCTTCCCCACTAGCACCAGCGTCACCGCTGGCCGAGCCGCGCCTCTTCACTACCATCCTGTCGTCCACCAACCTCCTTGACTCCCTACTTGCTACCCTCCTTTGCCACCTCTCCCTGCGCCTATCTCCGCCGCCTCCTTCATGGCGATGGCGACACGACCTCATCTAGCCTCGATGGCGGTCTCCATGTCAACAGTTCCTCCTGTGTCTGGTGATGGTATGTTCCAACTAGCCAACAACTCCTCTTTTATTGATTTCAATCCAAGAAAGCATGTTTTTCTTCTTAATTTCGATCTACTGTTTCCTTGCCAAGTATTGGCGGATTGCTAGCTAATAATTCTGTAATTCTTTTGTAACGTGGGAATAAGTTCATACAAATTGAATTTTCAGTTTCAGCAGAAATTTTTACAGTTCAGTTTTAGCAGAACACTTAGTTCAGTTTCATCAGAGAGTTTCACTTCAGTTTCAGAAGAAATTTTAAGTTCAGTTTCAGCAGAGATTTTATTTCAGTTGGCTGATTTCTTGACAAATGTGCAGACCAGAGCTCTGCACAATTTCTTCCTCCCACCCTTCTGTTCCTTTTTTATGCTCCTTCTGTGTTTTCTATATTCGGCCTGGAGTCCTCATGTTGAATACAAGTGTTATCTTGGTATGAGATTCTAAAGTTTTGTGTATTACATCTGTGATTTGTATGGATTGACAGAGTTGTGTGTATTCCATGTTTGAAATTGAATATTCGGCACTTGGTAGAATCTGATGATGCTTTGTTGTTCATCACGTGTTAATTACAAAAATCAATGATAGCACATACTGATGGGCCGACCCATTCTACCCAATGGATCCAATGGACAATGGGTCGACCCACTCGGTATTGTTATAAACCATTTGGGTAACATGGTCTAAGTATGGGTCGACCTGTCCCGGACCACACCCACCCATGTTCCAGCTTTGTGGATGCACGAGCTCATTTTTTTTCTTTCTTTCTACATATGCAGTGGCTGGCTGGTTGCTGCCGTGCCGACTGCTACTGTTGTGCACCAGTAGCATTTCGTTTGAGGCTTTTCAGCTGCCTGAGCATTAGAAAGAATCCACATACGCCCGGTGCTCGTTTGTTGGTTGCCTTACTTTACTGGACTATGGCGACGAGCGGAGTGGCGTCTAGCTGCAGGACCTTGAATCCTTGATGCAACAGCGGCGGCCTTAGCAGCTCGAGGCGCAGCTACATCGACAGCGCGGCTGTGGCAACTCATCCAGCTTCGACCCTGTCGGCTGCCTCCAGCTTCTGCCTCCGCAATCCGCTATTCGCTGCCAGGCTCGAATCCATCGGCAAGTCCGCGCGCCGCCGCATGCCCGCATTCACGGCCCTCCGGCCACGAACTGCCGAGGAGCCCCAATCCAGGATGCCATTGACGCCCTCTCCCAGGAAGGGCTGAGTACACGGAGGCGAATGACAAATGGGTCCCACGTAATTTTTTCATTATGATGCCACATAATCGCCAAATCAACGCCATGTGGAACGAAGACAAGGTCAACACTACCACGTAGACACCATGTCAGCGAAACCGCCCTTCAAAATCACCGAGGGAGGTAAATTGCACCGGTTTTATAGTTTAGGGGTCGAGATATCCGGTATTATGGTTCAGGGATACGAATAAGATTCGACTGCTAGTTAAGGGAGTCGATGTGAACTTATTCCTTTTCCTTTCCCATTTTTTTGGTGTGCTGTCCAGAATCCAGATTGATCAAGAGGCCGAACCAGGCGCGATGATAGCTGCACAAGAGACAAGCTAAATCGACAGTAAATTACTGCACCACGTGTTCCAATCAAATTATGGGGATTCCACCGGCTTTAGAAGATAAGACTAGAAAATCTACGTGCCAACTAATTTGCACCTTGGTTTTTCCATATACAATATTCTATTTACGTAAAAATCATACACTTATCCCTTAACTGGATCAAACGTTTAGGGATGGATCGATGTATGGTACTCCCTCCGTTTCAGGTTTTATAAAATGTTTTGACTTTGATTGATTTTAAACTGCTTTAAGTTTAATCAAGGTTATAAATAAATATAGTAATATTTACATTATCAAATTAGTTTAGTTAAATTAGTAATTAACTATGTTTTTATAATAAATTTATCTTGAGTCGAAAACATTACTATTTTTTCTAAACACCGGTCTAGATGATTCTTTAACAGTCCATCGAAATACTGAAACGGATTAACTAATTTAATGGACTTTTAAAACTAAATATTCAAGCTACATCCCTCACACCCACATGGACCAAACTCTGCAAACCGAATAAAAAGCCTTCTGACCCCTTGAGCTCTTCGGCTGATTTTGACTTGTTTTAAATTGTACCAAATATATCTTCGGTCATGTTCTCATATTTTCTGGTTGTTGTTCATGTGTGTGCCCCAGCTTCAACAACCTCTTCCTGAACTGATGTCTATTATACACTCACGTGCACCATCCTCTAAATCAGATGCAGCCTATTTTTGGACCTTTAGACTTCAGCACCCAAACTTTCTTCCTCGGTGAACTACCTCTTCCTTGTACAACAGATTGATTCTTGCTAGACGGTCATCCTTGCCATGTGACTGTTTTGCAAAATTCAATCGACTTACATTAATAGCCGATTGTATTTTCTGATAAGTATTACAATCACTAGTAGAATGATCAAACAAATTATGCCACTTACAAAACTTGGCATATTTATGAATATTTTGGTTGTTTATATAGTACTATTTTAACTTGGCAATTCTACTAGGGAATTATTTTTATAATTCTATATATTTAGCTCTTCTCTTATGTCAGTTATATTACCTAATAGATATAATTAAATATTACTAAATAATTCATATAAAGTCTAAAAGATGTAAACTCGTGTTTATGCTTCAACTCAATTATATTGAATGCACGTGTTGGAAACTTAGACTATAAAATCAATACTCCTCATCGAAAAATACATGTACGAGGACAAACTTGTTATTCATCCCTACTAGTTTATCCAATATTCCTCGTATTTGCCATTCATTCTTCAATTGCCAGTGGCCGATAAAAACTGCCAATCTATAACTGTATAGTTAGAACACCCACTAAAACATAATGTATACCATACTAACCAACTATATAGGCGCATGCAAGGATACCAATTACATCTAAAACTCAAGATATAAGTATGCTAAATCTCATTCCACATATCATTTTCACATCTCAACTCCATATACCATTTGTACAACATCATATAGATTCATGCATATATATTCCACAGTAAAGCGCGGGATGTTGTCCATTATATATAAAAAGTTACACCACACTTATTTATTTGGAATGATCACAATTAATCACAAACAACCCAAGCGAGCACACACAATTTTGTCTAGTTTCACAACAATAAATATACATGATATAGACTAGCCAACGGACGTCTGCTCATTGAAGAATGAGTAACAAGTTCAAGGATAGACCTCGATGATTGACCTGAAGCCCATGACTGGCATGATCTTGTAGCTACTAAATCCAGCTTCAACGAAAAGTTTCTTCCACTCCTGTTCATCTCGCTCAACGCCATTGACAAACATGATGAGCGCGTCAAACAAGATCTGCACATCTCTGTGCTTTTGGTCAGATGGGCCAACTCCGACCACTATATCCATGATTATCACCTTTCCACCGGCGTCTCTAGATGGGATGGCTTTTTTGCAGTTCCGAAGTATCTTCACACAGTCATTGTCACTCCAATCATGCATAATCCACTAAATATAGAGGAAACACATATATATGTATCAATAAAATCTGTATGTACATGTATACTTCTATTGATAGGACACTTTAAGAATATTCCAATTTTGATAAATGGTGAAATAGGGAATATTTTTAGCCATAAACATTAGTGGGACCAAACTGTAATGTCTTAAAATAAAATTTAGAGTCGATATCAATTACAAATTGCTGATTACTATTGGACTAGTCATCAACCTTAATTTGCACCCACAAGGGAAACATAGTTTTGTAAGATAAATTTAGAGAATTTCAGTGTAGGGATATATGGAATTAATTGCGGATATGTATTTTGAGAGTTTAGGGATCTAGATGACACACCCCTTCATATATGTGTCAATTAGTGATAAAATAATTTACAACAAATTAAATGACTGATTAACTCCGTAGATAGAAGAGATAGAAATATACATAGATAGCAACTACATAGAAAAAAAGTTGGCTAAAGTCCAGTTAAACATGTGGTTCGATATTTTTAGACAAAAAAACCAAAATATACTTGAGAGAATTTCGAGCCAGACCAGTCTATGTACCTTGAGGAAGACAGCATTGGCTGCTGGAATACTGTCAAACATGTCGCCGGCGATGAACTCGACACCGGTCCCCCTGGGTGCGTCGGCGACGACGTGGGCGAGGTCCATCACGCTACATTTCACCTCGGGGAACGCCTTCGCGATGGCCCGCGCCGCCGCGCCGTTCCCGCCGGCGACGTCGACCAGCGAGCTGATCCCCTGGAACACCTCGCCGTGCTCCCTGACCAGGATGTCCATCATGAAGGCGCTGTCCGACGCCATCCCGTCGTTGACGACCGTGTTGAACGCGGCGTCCTCGTTGGTCATCTCCCAGAAGCTCTGGCCGTGCGTGTGCTTGAACATGCACGGCTCAGGCAGCTCGAGCTGGAGCCAGTCGCTGATCCGGAAGAAGGGGGCGATGAAGCACGGGTGGAGCAGCATGGACATCATGTGTCGTTGGTTCCCGGCGCCGATGAGGAGGCGGGACACCGGCGTGAGCGTGTACATGGGCGCCTCGTCGGCTTCGGCTGCGGCATCGCCGGGCGCCGGCTTCTGGACGGCGAAGATGCCAGAGAGAGTGAGCACGCGCATGAGGCGGCGCAGGCACGGGATCTTGGAGGGGTGGAGCGTGACCCTGGTGGCTATCTGGGCCATGGTGGCGGCGCCGCCGTGGTGGTGGATGGCGTCGGCGATGCCGAGGTCCAAGGCGGCCTTGAGAGCCATGGACTTGATGACGGAGAAGGTGTTGCCGTAGAGCTCGCTCAGAGCATCGAGCGAGCTGGTGGCATGTTGCCCGTTGCTCTGAATGGGCGCCATGGCACTACCAATTAATTTTGTCTTCCTTTTAGTTTGGAATGGGTTTATGCACAAGATGCACTATAAATAGAGGTCTCAAATTACTGTATCAATGCAACTCGTTCTGGAAACATAGAACTACTATACTAGGTTATCAGAGAAAATGAGGAAAAATGTACTAGTTTCAGGGATTCCAAAATTCCAAAAACAACCAGCACAATATCCTATGCAATTATGTAACCAATTTTTAATTTAAATTATGACATTTGGCAAAAATGTAAATGCACATTAAAGTATTTGCTGTTGTTTCTATTATTTATTGTGTTGCTTCCATTTGTCAATATAGATGAAATGAAACAAACATGTCCGCTAGAAGGATCTCGCGGCATCATCTCGCTGGAGACTTTGCGTATTAGGATCATCCAAACGGACATCAAAACATTTTAGTAACAAAAAGTGACAATAAAGACTGTTTCGTCATATGTAACTTTACAAACATTTATAACTAAATTAGACATACTTTAATCCCCTGTTGACCTAATTTAAGTTATTAAAAATAAATATACTCTCTCTATTTTATATTATAAGTCGTTTTGACTTTTGCCTAGTCAATCTTTTTTAGTTTTTACTATGTTTAGAGAAAAATTTAGAAGGATCTCAAAAAATAAAATTATTTTCACTAAATGTAAAATTGAATATATTTTAATAATATTTTTTATTGAAAATGATATTATATTTTTTAATAAACTTGGCCCAATGTAAAAAAGTTTGACTAGGTAAAAATTAAAGCGACTGATAGTATGAAACGAGGGGTGTACTGACCATATTCTAACTCTTACAAGTCATCTAAGCCCATCTCCACACTACTTTCGAAGAAATCAGTTGAGACGACCGTGAATGAAAAGATAAGTTCTCTTTAAAATAAGTCAAATCAATACATTGAAACTGAACTAAGGCTGTGTTTGAGGGAGAGGGAATTGAGAAGATTGGGAAGATACGTAAAACTAGGTAAGCCATTATCGCATGATTAATTGAGTATTAACTATTTTAAACTTCAAAAATGGACTAATATGATTTTTTAAAGTAACTTTTCTATAGAAATTTTTTTTAAAAAACACACTGTTTAGTAGTTTAAAAAACGTGCATACGGAAAACGAGATACAATCTCCCCTTTCTCATGTGAACGAACGCAGCCTAAGTGAAGCACAAGTGGAAACCAACGGCCAGCATATGGCCTAGCAACGAACAACTTGGGTGTGTTCGTAGAACAAGTTACCATCCGGGACAGTGATCACGGAAAACGGAACAATCTATTAGCACGTGATTAATTAAGTATTTAATATTTTTTTTTAAAAATGAATTAATTTGATTTTTTCAAGCAACTTTCGTATAGAATTTTTTTTTAAAAAATACATTGTTTAGCAGTTTAAAAAGCGTGTACACGAAAATGAAAATAAAAGGAGATGGGCTGAGAAAAGAGGCATCACAACACAGCCATATATGCGAAGCTTGATGCGGACTCTTGGCTTAGCCAGTAGCCACATCCTAGTGAAGCATTATTAATGGCTCACAACCATCGATGTACAATGTGGCCAATGGGTGCTGACCAGCAACTATTGGCCAAAGGGTGGTGACCAGCAACCATTGAGCATGGAAAAAAGGACGACAAGATGGCAATAGTAATAGAATTATCTTTAATATTATAAACTCTAATTAAGAGGACGACATGATGGGAGAAATGAAATTTATATTACTAGGGTACTATAAGTATCTGTTTTTCTGTGGTTGATAATGGAAGCCATCAACAATGGCATTGTATTTGGCAGTGGTAGAATTAGAATGGTTCATATTGGGATTATTATGAGCAGAGGGATGAGTCCTCCACTACTGTTAAGGAGTTTGCGAGGTCATTTGGATTGCCAAAAATAAATACTATGC
This sequence comes from Oryza sativa Japonica Group, assembly GCF_034140825.1. Taxonomy (NCBI): domain Eukaryota; kingdom Viridiplantae; phylum Streptophyta; class Magnoliopsida; order Poales; family Poaceae; genus Oryza; species Oryza sativa. Next base: position 15,182,634 of record NC_089046.1, read on the forward strand.
AAACACCAATATTTCTTTTGAATACACATAATATTTGGTTCTATGTTTCGTTAATATTGGGGAATGCAAATCATTATAAATAAATATATTATACGATTCATATTATGATAGAATTATATTCTCGGTATTAATTAATAATTCACATAACAAAATTAGACTAATTCAAACCACAATCATAAACTTTAGTCTATGGCACTTCAGCTGTTACAATTGCTCCGCACATAGGAATTATATTACATAGTTAAAAAATAAACAAGCAGATGAAAAAGTATAAATATAATTCCAAGATATGCTAGCTAACTAGCCACACAGCTATGTGGATAATTCATTTGCTTACATATTATATACATATGTGTGAGTGTATGTATGTATGTATCAAAGGTCCATAAAAAGGATTTTGAATTACACAATTAAAGTATACATAGTATGAATTGTTAGAAAAAATATGCAATCGTGTCTAACTTTTAGTCGTTCTGTGAACCAAGTGACATTGTCCCATGACCTGCAAGTCAAAAAATTACAAAATTGTGAGTTTGAGAACTCACAAATTGGTGTTTGCGGAACTTAAATCAAGTGAGAGCAGTGTGTCAGCTAATTCTTCTTCCATTAGACCTCCTTGCCGCAGCATCATGCCAGGCACCGCCTGGCTCTTAGCAAAAGTAAGGGAACATCGTCAACTAAACATGTCCTACTTGCAGTGATAGTAAGAACCCAAAGATCCGCATTATTCCTGGTGAAAACCAACTATGAAAAATATAAATGTGCATATAGCAGCATAGCCAAGCTTCTCCTCCTTCCACTGTATGTGTTCTGAAGGTTCAATCATGTATATATACTTCCTATTTGGAAACAATGAAAGTTCATAGCTACTTGTGCCTTCTTTGGTTGGTTTATAGTAATTTACTGTTTGCGCATCATTTAGTTAGGCTCATTATGTCACCTCCGGAAATTCAATAGCAATTTCATCACTAATTTGCACATACAATTAATCATCGTCCAACCATCAACTGAGGTATACACAAATCGATAATTCAATATAGATCCAAGATAATAAAAACATTAAATTCTTATATAAGAGGAACTTAGTCCTCACAAAAAAGAAAACAGCGACAGAAATACAATCTAGCGGTGGATTCAGCTCAACTCCCATGGGCAACTCAACTAGATTATAAGCCAAGCGTCTTCTCGTTCATAATCATTCTTCAACTGAGGTTGATAATTATTGCAAGAAATGTACATGCAATACTTCCACAAGCCACATAACAATTATGCAAGTGTAATAGTATGACAAAAGGACATCATATGGGGGTTCATTCGCAAAAGCAGTATTTAGCAAATATTTGACAATACTAAAATAGTTGAGTAATTAAACAATATTATATCACATTGCACATCACAACAATGTTGCACAGTTCCAACCATTTTGAACAACCAAGCCCGGTTGCACAGATCTAACCCCACTCAAAGAGCTAATAAATTATTATTACCAATTTATTTCTCATTAATGAGTTATTGTGAGAGCAATCACGAAAAATATTGTTAGGCTCTCCCATAACCACTGCCATGGCTATTTGATCGTTTTTTTTAACTCTGACCAGAGGTGTACAAATTTACCCACAATACATGATTCCACACATCTTTTCATGTCCTGAAATACCCCCATAGTACTACAAAGGAAGAAATTGTGACAAGACTCTTTGCATAACACGTCAAACAAAATATATACCCACTAATTATCTGTCTCCGGTAGGGATAGCCAGATACCTAGACAGGGAGACTACTTAGCACCTAAACAACTGTGAACATATTATCTACCGCTTGTTGACTTATTATCTGTCAAGCTCAAACACACACCGTGACACCTTCCGTTGGGACATGTCATACTACAGATCCAACTATTAACCATGTTGGCTTATGGTTAGTACGATTAATACTTCATAACAGTAGCTCACGAATCGATCTTTAATTGTTATGAGCACGATCAACATAACCATGTGCTCACAACTCACCATTAGTTAAGTTTTAGTTGAAATTATGAACAACCACAACCGTCATCGTGATCTTTCATTAATAACCATAATTAATCATGAATGAATCATTGTGGCCATGGTCTTGAAAATGGCGAATGTGAGAGCATCTGGCTAGCGAGCTTGTGGCATGAGATGCACATTGCTCTCAGTGAGCACCATGGCACTACTGGTTTCGTTTTCCTTTTCGTTTCAAATGAGTTGATGCACGACGTACACTATAAATAAAGGACAAAGGGCTCAAACTATTATCACCACAGTTGGTTCTGGAAATATGGAAAAAAAAGTATTTTTTTTATTCTTGGGCACCCCGGGAGTGCACATGTTAAATCGTGTACGGATTGATTGATACAGTTTGGTCTATTTATTGAAATAGAAGCTAGATGATATGTCAAATCAATTCTGCCTTTAGCATTTATAAATACCGCTAATTGCCTCTATATTACTAGTAGCCACCAAGTCGCATTGCGCGACTCTAATTAAGTGCCTACATGTCTTCATTTATATTTATATAATGTGTCGTTGTAGTTGCGCCACTGTCTATTTGTGCTGAATTTCTCATGAATTCATGGGCATGTTTCATGAGTACCATGGTGAATGCCAGATGCCGTTATGTTTTTCAGTACCGAGCATATAAAATTTATAAAATTGACATCATTGACAGCATTTTATATATTTTCTTAAAGCTACATATAAAAAAGGCTTGAATGGTGGCTTACTATAAATTCCGAGTGGCAAGAGGCAACATATGAAATTGCATATAGACTTGATGTCCCATTATTATATTTGTAGGTGTGTGTGTATAATATAATTTTGAAGACCGAATAGTAACAGTAGTACTTGTTAGATTGATCTCCCTCCCGTTGAGCCGTTGGGCTCAAGGGGGACTTGACCCGCGCCCTGATCAGGGGCGCCCAGCCCAATGGCTGGTGGGCCCCTATCACCCTGCGCCATATAAAGAGGGGTGGAGGCCGGGGCGGCGCACGACATCAGGTTCGCTACCGCCGCCAACTCCACCCACAAACCCTGATCCGATCGAGAGGGGGCGCAACCAGTGACGGGAAAACGCCACCGCCGCGCCACGCCTCATCGCCACCTACGACTCCCACTGCTACGACCACCGTCGTCGTCGAGCACACTGTCGCCGCCGTCCTCGTCAAGCTGAGCGACGGCAACGACGATGGCCGGCACTTCCTCCTCATCCAACGTGTCAACCGGTCACATCCCTAAACCCTTTTCCCTTAATCTCTATTGTTGTTCAATCATTCAACCAAATAGAACCAACCTGACTAGATCTAAACCTAGGTGATCCTAGAGAGAATACTAACAATGGTATCAGAGCTACCCTAGCGCATAGATCGGTTTGGGGAGAGAAATCCACAAAGAAAAAGGAAAGAAAAAGCAATGATCCGCTCGGATCAAAAGATCGAAACCTTAACCCTTGAACCTTACCTTGTCGCCGGCCGAACGTTGACGCCGGCAAAGGGGTGAAAGGGGGAGGGCACAGGGCACCGCCAAGGAGCCTCTCGATGGCCGTGTGCGCACCCGCAGGTGCACGCGCGCGCCGGCGAGGTGGCCCGTGGCGGCGCATCGCCGCTCTCTCTCTCTCCTTCACTTCACAGGTGGAGGATTAGAGACGGTGGGAGGAGAACAGAAAAGTGGGCGCGCCACAGCGCGAGGTCACCGGCCATGGCGCGCCGGCCATGATGCGGCGGCGCGAGGCGCAGCGGCAGTGCGACGGCGCGGCGATGCATGGGCCGTCAACGCAGCCACGCGCGCGAAAGATAGAGAGAGAGAGTGGAGAAGCTAGGGTTTCGGCTAGCTGGCGGCTGGGGTCGGGTTTTTGTCCCTCCGATCTCGGCGCCCGGCTGTCTGATCGAAACCCTAGTGATTGGACGGCCGGCGGCGGCTGGACCAAAATCGGCCCATGTGGGGAGCGCATGGCGGGCGGCTTTCCCGGCTCAGGCCCAGGTTGCGGCCAAGGGAGGGGTGAGGGAGCGCCCGCGCGCATGCAAGGCGGCAGTGGGCCGACCGGCAAAGGCTGAAAGAGTCTATTTTAGGTCCCTCGGGGCCGAAGCAAAAGAAAAGAAGTCCATTTTTTGTCCTTGTTTCAGAAGCATTTGCAATTATAGTTATTAAAATGTGTTTATTTCTAAGCAAGTTGAACCCACGTGAAAATTGTTTAGAGAATAGATAAATGTGAGAAATGCTTCTGAACATGTATTTTGTGTATTTTCATGCAAATTTCAATGGAATTTTGTATCGATTTTGCATGTTTTATATCTGTTTAAAATTTGATCCAAAGTGGTAGTTTTTTTACAGAGAGTGAATAACAGAATTTTGTTACTGTTCATATGAATTTTATATAGATCTTCCGCTGCAAATAGATAAAATTGTTAAAAGTTGTGTTTTTAAAATAAATTTTGAACCAACGGGAGAATTTAATTTTAGGAACATTAATTTTGTGCTATGATGTTGTAATTTTCTGACCAACGTTGATAATTGCAATGTTATAGTTATGGCTCTGTGTTATATCTATTTTTACCCAACGGTGATGTAGGTCTAATGCATAATATTTTAATGTTAATTTTGTTCTCACAGCTACTCCTTGATTGGTTGCATTAAAGATATTCCGACCTGAAAGGAGATAACTACGAAGAATGGAAAAGAGAACTCGACCTTGCTTTTATCTTGGGAGAGGTGGACTGGGTGTTGACTACCCCATGTCATATAGAACCTGCTGAACTTGACAGAGGTGAAAAAGAGTCAGATGCTGAATGGCAAAAGAGAGAGAGGGACCATGTTCCCCTCATCTTGTCGTATGACATTGAGCATGCGAAATGGTCCTTAGCCAACAAGAACTGCTTGGCTGAGGTAAAGAACACGATTGAGCCAACCATATTGGGCTCAATCCCAGAGTGTGACACCGTCTCTGAGTACCTCAAAAGTATAAAGAGCTAGCTTACTAGTTCTTCAAAGACTTATGCGACATAGCTGATAAAGCAGCTTGTGATAGAGAGGTACCATGGAGGTGGTGTAAGAGACGACATCCTTAGGATGAGCAACATAGCTTCCAAGTTGAAGCCAATGGATTTGGGCATCTCAGATGACTTTCTGGTCCATCTGGTTATGACCTCATTGCCAAAGCACTTTGACAACTTTATTGTCAACTATGAAATAAGTCCAAATAAATGGAATTTTTAAAGAGCTCATCTCTAATTGTGTGCAAGAGGAGAAAAGAATCAAAGAGACCAATGGTGGCTCCATTAACCTTGTTAAAGATAACAAGGATAAGAGCCATAGGTCACCCTCCTAAAAAGCAAAACAGCCTCAGCATCTGCCTCAGCAACAATAGTTCACAGTTGAGACAGGATCAGTGTCTCCACTGCAAGAAGACAAGACATTCCAAGAAAGATCGTCCTGACTTCCTGATAGTGATCATGGCAAAGAAATGTGAGAACATTATTACATTTGTAAATGAATCTCATTATGATTGGTTATTCTAGATCCACATAGTGGATTTATTCTGGAGCAACTATTCATGCATGTAATTGTTTAAAGGCATTCCGTTCGACGAGGACTACGCAAAGAAGCGAAAGATCCATTAGAGTTGCCAATGAAGCAAAAGTTGAAGCTGTTGGAGATCTTCACCTAGAGCTCGTGAATGGCTTCACACTTTTACTTCGAGATGTTTTTTATGTCCCATCTTTGCAAAGAAACTTAATAAGTGTATCCAAATTGGATTTTGATGGATATGATTGCCATTTTGGAAATGGCAAATTTGAACTATGGTATAATAATGCATGTATTGGTCTTGCTGTGTTGAGTTCCTCCGCGAGGGGTTTTCTCGTTCTCGGTGAACCCCTGTGGAGATAGATGGCCTGGCGAAGTCGATGGCGCCGCTGACGGAGAAGGTCTTCCAGTCGATGGATTGGCGTTGGCCTTCCTGGTAGTTCCCATGTCCTGTGTCAAATGTCTTAGGAAAAAAGTGTAATATAGTTATGGATTTTGATGGGATTGTAAGAAATACTTGTGGAATATCTAACTAAGCTTTCTTACTCTGGATGTAGTGTGTATGAGTGTCTTCTCACTTCGCGACTTTGATCAGTCGTTTGAGTTATACACTCTCCCTAGCCCCCAGCCTTGTCATCGGAGAATTCTTCTCGGAAGATAAGGCTCTTGGACCTTTGACCTGCCTTGGTTGAACAAGCACTGATCCTAGCCCCCAGCCGTGAAGTTGGAAAGTTTATTTCCGATTACACGGCTTGGTTAATACACACGGCGAGAACTCTTACACGACCAGATCTTACATGGTCTTTCGTCTCTACAGGATCCGACAAGACCTTATCGGCTCTGGGCGTCCCCAGCCGAAGTTCCCTTAGGTTCCTCGGAGGCCTTGTCAAGACGGCGTAAAGGGACATGAGGATAGGTTTCAACGCTAGGTGTCATCTGGGTAAGGGATCATCGGGAAGGAACACTTTGATTGTAGTCTATACCTGAAAAATAGGCTTTATTGAGGCTGTAAGATGTCTTACAAGTATGGATACTATTGACTTATACATAGAATTTACGTAATTGATCAATGTTCCAGGAATTTGCCAACTCGCGACCATCGCTGTCTGCGATTTTGAATGCGCCTGGCCGCAGAACTTGTGTGATCGTGTACGGTCCTTCCCATTTGGGTGAGAGCTTGTTGCGCCCTGCTTGGCTTTGAACCCGTCGGAGGACGTAGTCGCCGATCGAAAGTGTGCGTGCTCGGATGCGCTTCTCGTGGTAACGGCAAAGGGCTTGTTGGTAGCTGGCTGCTCAAACGGCAACTCGTTCGCAATGTTCCTTGAATAGATTTACATCGTCGTATCGCTGCTCCTCCTGATCCTCATCGAAGTACTTCTGTACTCATGTACTTTGATGTCGTAGCTCGGTGGGGAGCATGGCCTCTGAGCCGTACACGAGGAAGAAGAATGTCTCCTTGTTGGAAGTTGTCGGTGTGGTACGCACGGCCCATAGTACTGATGGAAGTTCTTCGACCCACTTCTTGTCGTGTGACATGAGCCTGTCGTAGACGCGGGTCTTGATTCCTTGTAGTACTATGCCGTTTGCCCTCTAGACTTGTCCATTGCTTTGAGGGTGAGAAACCGAGGCGAAGCAGATCTTGACTCCCAGCCTGATGCAGTAATCCTGGAAATCGGCACTGATGAACTGGGAGCCATTGTCTGTTATGATACGGTGGGGCAATCCGAACCTGCAGAATATCCCTCTGATGAATTTGATGGCGTTGTCGGCCTTGATTTCCCCCGTGGGTATCGCTTCAATCCACTTGGTGAATTTGTCGATCGCCACGAATAGGAACCTGTAGCCGCCCTGTCCTCGTGGGAATGGCCCGAGTATATCTAGCCCCCAGCACGAAAACGGCCAAGTGAGAGGGATAGTCTGGAGTGCTTGCGCTGGCAACTTTGTGTGTTTACTGTGGAATTGACAGGCTTCACACCGCTGAACCATGTCGCAGGCGTCTTTGAGGGCGGTTGGACAGAAAAACTCTTGTTGGAAAGCTTTTCCGACTAATGTCCGACCGGCGGCATGTTACCCACAGATCCCTTCATCTATGTCGAGGAGGAGGTGTCTGCCGTCGTCGGACGAGACGCATTTTAGGAGTACCCCATTCGTTGCCTTCTTGTATAGATCGTTGCCGATCATACAATAGACTTTTGATTTATGGGATATTTTCTCGGCTTCTGCGTCATCCTCGGGCAGCTCTTTGCTGCATATGAATTTAATGAGTGGGGTGCGCCAGTCGTCTGTGGTATCGATATCAGCAACGGCGCCCTCTGCCTCTGTAGCCCCCGAGCTGATGTTGGGGGCGTCCGGGCTATCTTCGCCGGTTGCCTTTTTAACTGATGGCCTTGTTAGGACGTCCAGAAAGGTGCCAGGTTCAAGTGGTTCTCGTCTGGACGCACGTCGTGCTAGATCATCCGGTTTATTGTTGTCTTTGCGGTATACATGTCGGACCTCGATCCCATCGAACCTTTTTTCTAGCTTCCTGACTTCTGCGAGATACTTGGATAACTCGGGCTAGAGCACTTGTAATCTTTATGCACCTGGTTCGCAACTAGTTTGGAATCCCCTTTCACGATCAGTCGCCTTACTCCGAGTGCAGCTACAACTCTTATCCCGGCGAGTAGTCCTTCGTGTTCGGCTGTGTTATTGGTTGCCCTCAAGTTGAGGTGAATTGCATGCTTGAATTGAGTGCAATAAATGCCTCTTCGGCCTCCTGTGTCCATACAAATTTGTCTTGCTTTTTCAGCAGAGCGAAGAAAGGTTGTCCTCGCTCTCCCATCCTAGCGACGAACCTGCTTAGTGCTGCCATGCATCCGGTTAGCTTCTGTACTTCTTTGAGTCTTGTAGGCGACTCCATGTCCTCGATTGCTTTGATCTTCTCGGGATTTGCTTCTATTCCTTTGCTAGAGACGAGGAAGCCGAGTAGCTTGCCCGATGGTACTCCGAACGTGCACTTCTCTGGATTGACCATGAGGCGATATCGTCGGAGGTTGTCGAACGTTTCCCGCAGATCGTCAATTAATGAGTCGCTTGTCTTGGTCTTGACAACAATGTCATCGACGTATGCCTCAACATTGTTTCCGAGCTGGTCGCTAAGTGCACCTTGGACCGTGTGCTGGAAAGTGTTTCCTGCGGTTATTAGTCCGAACGGCATCTTAATGTAGCAGATTACCCCGAACGGCGTGATGAATGTTGTCTTCTCCTCGTCCTCTTTCGCCATGCTGATTTGGTGGTAATCGGAGTAAGCGTCGAGAAAGCTCAACAACTCGCAACCGGCTGTTGAGTCCACCAGTTGGTCTATTCGAGGAAGAGGAAAGTGATCCTTGGGACACGCCTTGTTGAGGTCGGTGAAATCGACACACATTCTCCATTTTTCGTTGGCCTTCCGCACCCTGACTGGATTGGCTAGCCACTCTGGATGGAGTACCTCTCTGATGAAACCAGCTTTGAGAAGCTTGTCGAGCTCTTCTCGTATGGCTTGTTTTCGGTCTGGTGTAAATCTCCGCAGTTTTTGTTTTACTGGCTTGGCATCGGGTCGCACCATGAGTTTGTGCTCAATCACCTCCCTGGGTACCCCCAGCATGTCAGACTGCTGCCAAGTGAACACGTCAGCATTGTCATGGAGGAAGGTGATGAGCGCGAGTTCCTATTTCTCTCCTAGTGATGCCCCGATCTTAACGGTCTTGTTGGGGTTGGCACTGAAGAGTGGAACGATATTGATTGCGCCGTCTGGTTTTGGCGTCTTGTTTGTCTTGCTCACTTTCTTGGGTGGCTCTGCTGTGGCAGGCGGGCTGGGCGTATGCTCGACCATGTCGAGGCTCCGCTTGTAACATTGTACTACCAGCTTAGCGTTCCCTTGAATAGTGATTGTTCCCTTCAGTCCTGTCATCTTGAGCACTTGATACGCATAGTGAGATGCGGCAATGAACTTCGCGAGTGCAGTTCTCCCGATGATGGCATTGTATGCTGTATCGAATTCAGCGACATCAAAGGTGATTTGTTCCGTTTGGAAGTTGTTTGCTTGGCTGAAAGTCACAGGCAACGTAATTTTACCCAATGGTTTGGACGATGACTGAGGAGTGATTCCATGGAAGGGTTGATCGGTGGGCATCAACTCGCTTCGTAGGATCCCCATTGCGTCCAAAGTGCTGGCGAAGAGAATGTTGATTGAGCTGCCGCAGTCGATCAAGACTCATGCGATCTTTATATTACGAATAGTGGGTTCGACCATGATCGGATATCGCCCTGGGATGATAGCAGTCTTGGGGTGGTTCTCTTCTGAGAATTCTATCTTCTGCTCGGACCACTTCATCTTGGGCGCAGCCCCCTGCCACGTCGAACAGACTTCACGTTCCGCTTTCTTGTAATCTCGCTTTGAGGAGTATGCCGTGGAACCTTCGAAGATGTGTGAGACATGGAGATCGGAATCTGGGTATGCTGAGTCCGATTCCTGAGTAGGCACCTCAATGTCCTTCTCAACCACGCGTACTCGCTTGCATTTTTCCGATGCCATGTGTTTTGCAAGCGACTTTTTGAAGACGAGGCAATCTTCTAGAGAGTGTCTGTCCGACTTGTGTATAGGGCACCATGCTTTCTTCGTGTCGCTGCCTTGTGGGTCTGGGCGCTTAGGAGGGTCCGCGTATTCTGTTGCGAGAACTTCCGATTGAGCTTTCCTTTTCCCACTCTTGCGATTTTTCTTCTTGCTTGACTCAGGTGCGTACTTGGCTGGTTTCTTCTCTCCTCCGGTCTTTGGTTTGTCGTTCTTGCGTCTCAGTGCATCATCCGCATGAGCGCATTGATTGACAATTTCGAATAATCTCCGAGTAGTCGTGACGCGCCTTGTTGCCAACTCTTGAGTAGTATAGCGATCTCTGACACCGGATTTGAAAGCGCGAATTACAGAAGCATCGGTGATCTCGGGGATTGTGTTTCTGCACTCGTTAAAGCGCCGAACATAATCCCTCAAGGATTCACCTGGGTTCTGTGTCAACGCATGTAGGTCGTCTTCGATCGCATGGCGCTTGTAAGTTCCTTGGAAGTTGGCTACAAACTTGTGCCACAAGTCTGCCCATGAAGAGATCGAGTAGGGGAGAGATGCATCAGCCATGAACGTGCAGAGCCTTTCAATGCGGTTGGTAAGTAATTCACCAACGCGTTGTCGCCCGCTCCGGCAGCGTAGAGTACCGTGGAGTAAACTTGAAGGAACTCTTCTGAGGTCAGTGCTCCCATCGTATTTCTCTATTGCTCCAGGTCGGAATCTTTCAGGCCATCGGGCATCCCGAAGTGAACGACCGAAAGCTCTACACCCAGCGCTGGGGGCGGTGGATTGTCGGCTATCATACGTCCTTCGTGGATGTCTGTCTGATGATGAAGATGACGAGGATGATGACGATGACGATGGGTCGCTTGGTTCCGGCGTACGATTACGAGGATGTCAGCCGGGTTCTCGAGAATCCTGTTGTCGTCTCCCGTTGTTGTCTCGGCGCCGATCTCCATCATCGTCATCATTATGGCGACGTCCTCGACCAGTATCGTCCAGCACCTGCCGTTCTCGATCGTCGTTTATCACGGTCTTGGTCTTCGCTTGAACGGCCTCCTCGATCTTCGTTATCGTGACGCTGTGAAGAGACATGACGCCGGGAACGGTTCTCGTTGTCTCGTGTGCGTCGTGCCTCTCGGCGGCCGTTCAGGTGATCGCGGAGATCGCCGGTGCCGCGAGGTGGAGGGGTGGCTCGATGAGGCGATTCCCGGCGTTCAGGGTTTTCACCATTAGCAACGCTAGTTGGTGGCTGTTCTGGGTGCGCTGCGGCAGCGGCCTCTTCGAATGCGTTGCTGAGGTTGGTCATTGATTCCCGTAGTCGTTCTGTCCAATGTGCGAGATCGTCGTTCAGAATGGGATCGTAAGGGGTTTCCCTCAGTATTGCGTTGACGGCTCTGATGTGCTGGGCCGGAGTAGTCACTTGATTCTCCGCTTCCGCATTGGTGCGCGCTGACGTGCCGACATCGTCGATAGCCAATACCTCACGCGGCGTACTCGTTGTTGATGATCCATAGTCTTCGATCAGGTGCAAGACTGATGGTTCGTGGGGATCGATGTCGATTACCCCAACAAATCGATCTGAAATCGGCGTCACTCCTTGTTCCTTGTCCTTATCCCTGATGGGGATGCGTGACTGCTGTACCTTAGGAGGTGGCGTCTTCATGGCGCTGAGAAAGACCTGGCAGCTCGAGAGGTCGTGATTCTTTGTCTTGTGAATAGGACAATAGACATCATGAGTTGGAGAGGTATGTTGAATTCCACGCTCTTTGCAGGCACGAATTTCAGCATGGACGTTGAGAAAGACCCAGCAGGCTTGCAGGGAGTGTTTCCTGGTTTTGTGGATAGGGCACCAGGACCTTGTCACCTCGGAAGTAATCCTTGTCAGTTCGTGATTCCTGTTGGAAAGACAAGGCTTGGCCGCACTAGGATCCTTCTCGGGTTCGGATGTCGCCGACGTTTCGATCTCCGCTTCGGCGGGAGGATCCTTCGACACGGAGTCGCCCCGGGTTGTAGCCACTGCGTTTTCGTTTCAGGCCATTGGCGGACCAGTTGGAATCGACATTATTGTGTAAACCGGAAAGACGATTTCGCCGACTTGAGTCCACACCAGTGTTGTTGAAATAGGAACTCCTTGGTTGAGGTTGGTGTTAACGCTGTTGTCGACGAAGCTGGATGTCATAGTAGTAGAACCTTGAGCAACAAGTCCCCCTACCTGGCGCGCCACTGTCGACGGGGGATACCCGTAGACCAGATATAGAGGGTATTGGGGTACGCTGGTACGAGGATCTACGTAATATGACATCGAGCAAGCAGAAAACAAAAATTATATTGGTTCAAGCCCCTTGATAGGTAATAGCCCTAATCCAGTTGATATGGGATTATATGATGGAAACCACAGATTACAAAGGGAATAGTGGAACTCGACGATACCGACGAGATCGTAATCGAGTTGATTCAACTAGATCACCCGGCGATTCGGCTCTCCTGTAAGCTCCGACTTCGTAGGCTGTAGTGGATGTGTTGGCTCTGAGATTCAATGGCTTCGGTCCTCCCGGGGGGTCCGTTTTATACCGCAGGTCAACTGGTCTCCAAATAAGACTCGGAGACATCGGACCCGACACAATACAATGACGACCCAGTTCTATTCGAGTAGGACTCTTTCCATCTGTAGACTCCATGATGGACTTCCTTAACTTATGCTGAAAACGTCCGTATACGCGCAAACATACCATATCGATATGTGACGTATATCGAAGGGTGGAAGGTATACCTTACTTATGCTGAGAACGTCCGTATACGCGCAAACATACCATATCGATATGTGACGTATATCGAAGGGTGGAGGGTATACCTTACCCGTAACCCTGACACCCCCATTAAGGAAATTCGTTTTATTTTTTGTTCCACCAAAAATGTTGCAGTGAACTGAAACATTCTTTCGCTATTTATGAAACATTGTTTTTATATAAGGTGAAACAACACCCGATTTAAACGAGGGAAACATTTTCAATCTACTTAGTAAAACAATTACGATATATCTGGTGGAACATCGTACAACATTTAAAAATAATTCAATAATAAGCTAAATATTTTTTTCGTCGGAATATATCCATGTGTGGTATTGTTTTGAAGATTTAATTACAACGAATTTAATGGTGCAATCGAATCATGATTTGGATAAATAATTTAAGAGAAAAATCAGTTTAAATTAGTTTTGCACGTAAATCGGACGCTGAGACGTCAGCGCCCGATTTTCCCCTACCCATGGTAGGGTGCCCGATTTGTAGAGGTATATACATTTAAAAAGAATTGATGTAAACATATCATAGTCGTAGTGCAAACCTGCAAACTCACTGTGGCGCTCAGCCGCTCACAGTCGCTTGATCGGTCGGTCAGTAAACTCGCTGCCGCGCCAAAGTTCGCTTGGATCGACAGTGAACTGGCTGCCAAATTAATTGCTAATGAAACTAATTAAAGAAATAACGACCAATTGCTAATAGCGCAAGTTAATTAATTGTGCGAGTTTGCTCCAAAGGGATGCGAACCTGCTACATGTATCTATTGAAGTCGCGCGCTCCCCGCGCGAACTCGCGATGACACATCATGAACACGTTACAAAACCACACACTCACCGTATGACCTCACTGTGAATTCGCACCCCATTCGCGACAGTGGTATACTTCAACCAATTTCTTTCAAACCTGTATATTGCTATAAAACCGGTGAAAAGAAAAGATAGCAAATCGTGTGTGGCACGATCATATGACACAAGAAAAAACAGCTTTTGCGATGCATGCACTAGGAGAGACATGATCTTTAGTACTAGTTCTCAACCCCTATTAATTCCAGTTGTAGCAACCGAGACTAAAGATCTTGATTTTTAGTACCGGTTGAAAGAACCAGTACTAAAGATATGCACTAAGTCAAAAAAAAAAAATATGTGGGATGTAGAATTCAAACTCAAGATTTATCATCTCAACCCTCACGCGCATTATCATCCTATTTACTACACACATTTTTTAACTAACCCTGAACACATCTTTAACACCGGTTGGTAACACCCGTACTAAAGAGTTTTTGGTAACACCGGGACTAAAGATATTTTTGGGGACTTGGGCTTTTAGAACCGGTACTAAAGAGTTTTTAGTACCGGTTCTTAATACATCCGGTGTATTTATGGTTTGGGGCATTAGATAAAAGATGAGTTTTGTAGTGGTGATAATTTTTACACAATAAGCATTTTCTTCACCACAGACAGCACAATGATGACTTTTTGTATATGAAGCATACGATAGTACATAGAAAAGAATTGTAGAGAAATGAAGACAGTGGTAATACTTGGTTTATTATGAAGTTTCAATAGCGATTGAGATAACATAACACGGCTAGAAAAAGGTGAAGTGTGATAAATATGTGGCCTAAGGACTAGTTCTTCTGTGATTAAGATATAGATTTTACATCAGTTTCCGTATACATTTTTCAAACTACTAAATGGTATGGTTCAAAAACATTATATATAAATGATGCTCTAAAATATCAAATAGATTCGTTTTTCAATTATGTTGGTGATAATTAAATCTTAATTAATCATGTGCTGATAGCTTTCTCATTTTACATGCTCTTTATATTTATCTTACTGAGGTTCAAATGGACCTTGTTGTCACCAAGTATCAATTGCACCATGCATTCATTCAACTTACACCCCTATCTTAAAATAAATTAACTCCTAATCGACTACGAATTTGAGCAGCTTTGTCTAGATTCGTCAGGATTTAAATATTTTTGCGATGGATGGACTATGTTGATTGGCCCTCCATTATCCTTTCTCTGAGAGTTCAGGTCATCTTGAGACTGTTGCACTTCACACTCCGAGAGTACAGAACGGTACTGGTACTGTTCTAGCTTGACCTAACTTTGGAGACTTGAGCAGCATCACGTTCTTGGACAGCAGCTTCACGTTTTTCAGCCGCTATAGCCCTTCAACATGTGGAAAAACCTTATTCATTCTCCAGTCACTCCAATAATAGCACAAAACCCCACACCAGGTTAAATGCACCAGAATTTCTTCTTTGTTAGGAGCAGACCATGTGCCATCAACAATTCAATAGGTTTCTTGCCAAACATCGATCCATAGCGGTTGCCATTCACTTCTTCTCTATGTATAAATGAAAAAAAAAATCTATGTAGTTAACAACAGTATAGTACTAAGAAATCCTCAACTGGCTTTTAGTTTAGATAAACAAATCATGGATAGAAATATTGAGTGTTCTTTTAGGCCGTTCATACATCCATTGCACAATTAGAAAAACTACTTAATAGTATCCCGTGGAACAGGAATCAATAAATAACAATTCGATCTGATCAATTCCGTCCTCTCTCCGAGCCTTTCCCTTCTCTCTTCGAGCCTTCATCTTTCTACCCTGCCTCTCCTACTTTGCCCCTCTTTTTCCCCTCCCCTCCTCTTTGCTGGAAAGAGCTTCTCTATACAGGCTTGGCGGCGACGAAGTAGGCCCCCAAAAATGGACCTAGAGATCTAGGCCCTCCTCACTACTAGATCTGCCCCGAGTGCATGTTAGCTACAAGGTCATGTTGCCTCCTTCTTCGTCTCATGCTTTTGAGGCATGGGCAACCATGGGATCTAGTTCCCATGACGGAAGGGCGCAACCAGGAAGGAGAGAGGATGTCGGGATGAATGCCGACCAGCGTGTACTTCTCGCCCTCCTTCTTCTAGGCATGTGGTCGATGTGATGGAGGGCCATGACCAGTGAAGATTCTGGGTCTAGATCTTCCATTGGAAGTGACACATATTCCTCATGTTTTGTTCTCAAAAAACTAGCACATACAAGGCTGTCACTCATGTGTGCCTTTTCTTTACATAATGAAGAAAACTTTATATCAAAATTGTTCAGCTACATGAGATCGGCTGACATCCTCTTTTTAATTGAGATGGTTTATATGTTCGAATATTCATTACAAGTTCTCAGATGGAAGCAAGCTCTATGTGAAAGGAAGATGATTTAATGTAAATTGGAAAAGGAATATTTCCAAGAATATTTCTTCGGCTCAATGTGAGACTGAGAGGTGAGGGGCTGAGAGTGTGCTCATATCCATCCCTCAATAGGAAAGGATGGGTAGTCACAGACATATTTTTTTCCTTTTTATTACAATTTAATTAAGGTGACTACGCCTGATACAAGGAGCCTACCTAATTCACACACTATTCTTGCCTACCTAATATTATGAGCAATTTTATATTTCTTGAGGAGATACCATGATGTATCACTGTTTCTATTGTAAATTTGGTACCTAGATACTATAAAATTTTTGATACCACATAATATCTCCTCAACAACAGTAAAATTGCTCTAATATCATACAAGGAGCTACCTAATACAAGTACTGTACTGCAACCACATGACAAAGGACAACATGATTTGGAAACACAAAATAACTGTTACTGTAGCAACCAAAGAAGTCAAAAGCAGTACTGTCAAAATTTTGGAAAGCAAGGAAAGGAAGCAGGTTAATGGCATATTTTTATCTATGTTTGGATAGCTGCGGCCTAACATAGCACATTGTCCGCTCCTAACAGAGTGTGAATTCTGGAATACGTTACGTACATTGAGAGAGTTTTTTCAATTATTGAATGAGAAAAGTCCAATGTTTAGGCCACAACTTGGCGCTTCTGAAAAGCATAGAGCTGCTGTCACTTGATTCAGGGTACGATGCCATGACACTTCACCGTGATTCACTATTGTATCGCCCTTCGCCCCCACAAATACTTGTGATAAAAACAGAGAGAGAATAGATGGGCTAGCTAACTTGGGATTGGCCTATTCTGGGAGGGGAAGACCAGAACAGGCTGCTTTGTGCCGGGAGTGCTAATAGGCAAGCTGGTTGTGTGCCAGCCATGACACATGATCGTGAGCACCCGCTTACGCACATCCACCCACCACAATAAATTTCAATCAATTTAATAAGTTTTATAAAAAGAAAATAGTACCTAAAAGAAAAAAGTTACTATATATACTTAAATATATTCGTGTACATGAGGCACAAGGATGAAGGTAGCATGATATGTATAGCACATAATCACAGGTTTTATTGTCTAAGAGTTTTATGAAGGGTCAAATCAATAACCTTAATCAAATAAATCAACAGTTATAAATTTCATATAAACTATATTTTATAAATTGAAGTATATAAATATCTCATCAACATGTATAGCAGCACGGTTTGGACATTTCGAAATGACAGCATCGAAGATATCTATATACACTGAAATGCTTATTCCGGACTGCGTTCCAGAAAAAGTAGTAAAATATTAGAATCATAATACGTGTACGTGAGGTTGATGGGAAGAGAAGAAAGGAGAGGAGAAGTAAAAGAACAAGGTGAAGCGCCACTTATATAATATATATGGGTGTCGTAAGTTATTTTTTATTATTTTCTTCTTACTGACTAGAATGCCACGTCAGTGAAACCAAGCATCCATCCTGCCATGGCACCTAATTTAACCCGGTTTTGCAAGTTATGCTTTTCGGTATTTCAGTATTTTAGTTTAGAGATACAAGCTTTACTGGAAGATGAGGGATGTGAAGTGGACTTAGTCCTGCTAGAAAAGACAAGGAGAATGGGACAAGGCGTTCTATAATTCGTTGGACCAGTTCAATTTGCTTCTACTTGTAATAGATTAGCCCATACACCAACCCATTTATGCAAATCTGGAATCAAAAAATCCACTTATCAGGGAGCCCCGGCCCTTGTCCTTGGAAGCAAATCATTTTCCTTTACATATAAATGACTAAATTTCACTCTAGGCCATCTTTTATTACCGATATTTTGCTTTGGATCGCTATTTTACCAATGTTTTCACTTTGAACTAGGTAATCTCATCTTTCTGGCACTTTGGACCACACTCAACTCTTTTATTCATCTATATCAAAATTATCATATATCAAATATATTGTACATATAAAATAGCGTGAGTTTACTGTCTCTTTTAACCATCAATATCAAACTTATCATAAATCAAATATATTATGTATATAAAATGGTGGGAGTTTACTGATCAATCGGAGCCGATGTACTCGAAATCATTCATCATCTGAGAAGAGAGTTGGGTGATCCAAAGTGCATAAGATTACCCGGTCCAAAGTGTAAACATTGGTTAAAGGGAAACACCAGTAATATATAAAAGGTGACCCGAACTGAAATTTGCTTGATATAAATTGGGTTGTGTTTGTGTCATAGTTTGACTAACAGTTAGTTCTCTTTGAGAAAACCAAATTGTTTATTAGAATAGCTTAGTGTAGTTGCTTAGTGGTTTGCTCGAGAGTGCTTTCAAATATATACGTGCGCAGGAATTTGCGATGCACTGTTGGGATTATGTGTGTAAGATATGCTGGGGAGCTGCAGAGCATAGTTGAGATTTGGCGACCGAGATCAATGCTTGCTGCTTGATGATTTGCCTGGCTGGCTGCACTTGTCTGCACGGGACCATATTGCAGGGTAAGCTGGTGCTATGTTTGTGCAAGTATGCATATACCTCTGTCTAATCAAGTAGCATATAGTACACCACCTTAATCTCTTTAGACTTTCGGGCATTCTCATAGTTCACTACCCAAAGCACGTGTTGATATTCCTCATTGCATGTGTCTTATAAAAAGCCTATAGTGCCATATTCTTCTGATACTCCCATGTCAGGCTGCAAATGGAGCGGATCAGGCCCACCTGGCACCAATACCCCCTGGCCTCATTTGCTTTTCTTTTTTTTTTTGGGAAAGGGAAATATATTACTCAACAAAGCTTTGACGCCTGAAATTTCTGTTGTGTAAAGCATCAACAACAATAAAAATATAGTCTTCAAGATCGAATATACAGAAATTTCAAATTTCTGTTGTCCAAAGCAAATCAACAATACTAAAAATGCAGTTTGAATAAATACAGTCAAGAACACATACACACAATCACCAGTTACATAAATTTCTGTTCTAAAAAGCAAATTAACGCCTCTAAAATTCAGCCTTTCAGGATATCAAATATCATGCACAAAATATTTGACGTTAAACATCAGAAATATCTAGGGCATTAAATTAAGTTCAAACAAAATGCAACCTTCTAGGTCAAACTGGCAGACTAAAAATTAACGAAGCTAGAAAATATCATCTATGCATTTCCATGCTTGCACAGTCCATTCACTCCATTGACTTGTCCAGCTTCTGCAGAAAAACAGAGAGATCAAATTAACAAATGCAGAAAAAACATGCATAGCAATCCATCTATTCCTGTAAGAAAGATTCCCAAGGTAATATTTACTCTAGTCCCCACCACCTTCTTTCTTTGAGCTGAGCACTTTACTTCGGCTGTGGTCATTGCCTACCGGTAAACTCCCATACTTCCTTCTTTTGTTCGAGGGAGGCCATACATCTTCCTTCTTTGGTTGGATCCAGGTCAGAAAGTTACTCATATTATGGACTGCTACTCAAATCTTAAATGCAATTATGCAAACTAAGAAAATTTTGTTAGGCAGGTAAAATTAATTACACCAGAGAACCAAATTGTCCATGAAGCCATTCATGATGCTCATTCAGAACATTATGGCTGTGTTTAGTTACATTCAAACTTCCAAAAAATCCGTCACATCAAATATTTAGACACATGCATGGAGCATTAAATGTGGACGAAAAAAACCAATTGCACAGTTTGCATGTAAATTGCGAGACGAATCTTTTGAGTCTAATTACGCCATGATTTGACAATGTGGTGAAACAATAAACATTTGCTAATAACGGATTGATTAGGCTTAATAGATTCATCTCGCAGTTTACAAATGGAATCTGTAATTTGTTTTGTTATTAGTCTACATTTAATACTTTAAATGTGTGTCCATATACTTTAATTTTTTTTAAAAGTAACTAAACATGGCCTATATGCCTGCATATTTCTACCATGGTCGGAAAATCACGAAGCAAATGAATCATAAACTATGGGATATAAATTTTGTTTACTTCAAATTTATATGACTTTCTTTTTTTCCAGATTAATTCTAGACATCAAGCCGCAGCACTCTCAGTTACTACAAATCACCATGCATAATAGATGCGTACTGCAAGCTAACTGAGCGATATGAAAATTGAAGTAATTTGCAGTAAGTGCAACCTTCCAGGATATGCAGTCAAATGACCAGATCCTTCATTTGGACATTCATAAGCTTCCACAGTCCATTGAATCCTCTATGTCCAGGTTCTGTAAATAATGTCATCAGCAGGAAATTAAACACACATGAGATCAAATAAACATGATAGGTCCATAGGTTCATGGAGGAAATTAAAGATAGTTAATTGATAGTACATGCATGAGCTGTTAATTAAAGATGATAATTGATTATGACCAGAAGCTTTGTTAAGTATCTCCCGTATGTATTCTTAGTGACTCAATTACAGAAGCAGTATGAAACAGAGCATCTACTGCTAACTGCCTAAACCAATAATATCCTAGACAAATAAATAGAAGTAAATTTACTGACCACAAAATTATCACTGTAGGTGATTTCATTTACCGAGCTCACATTTATGTTAGGACCTAGCAATCAAAACATAAAACTAAATTTGTTTTAGAAAGATAAGTAATAGAAATAAATGAACGAGGGTAGTCGTGTATACCCGCAGAAGCTCGAAACCAATCTTGGAGGCAGATGAGCGCCTCAACTGAATCCATTGTGAGGCTACATCTGAAATCACTGATCACTCTAGATCCCGTGCTGAATGCGGACTCAGATGCAACTGACGAAGTAGGCCATGCTAGCACATCATGTGCTATGCTAGCGATAGTTGGATACTTTGAGTGATTGGTCTTCCACCAATTTAGGATGTCAAATTTGTTCCCAAATTGCTGGATATGATTCTATTTGAGGTACATATCCAATTCAGTATCAACTTGCTCAGTTAATTGTTTAGTGATGTGTTGAACCCAATCAGCAATAGGATCATTTTCTGAGATAGCCATCACATGTTCAGCTTGGCGCAGAGAGTTAGCATTGCTATCCTTGAGTTTATATAAGTACTCCTTAAACAACATGTTCAATCTCTTCGTAATTTTGTCAATCCTTTCTTTAGCATTTTCACCAAAGGCTTGCCCAAGCCGAAATTCCACAACCATGAATTTGAATCTTGGGTCAAAAATGACAGGAATGCACAGATATTTGTAAGACTTAAGCCAATATTTGTCAAATTTATCCTTCATCTTTTTAGCCATACTTCCCACTTCAGTGTCATAGTTAGAATGTTCCTTTTGGTGCCAAATTTTTAGGGTCGGCCCGTGAACCTAATGGGCCGATCCCTATGCAGGCTGAATCCCATGCTTTTAGTTCACAACCACAAGTTGATAGTGCAGCTATTCCCAGTACTAGAAAAACGATTTTCACAGGCGAGGTTCATGTTACTATGCATGGCGGCCGAATTTTCGACCCCAAACGGCCACCAGCATTATTGTGGATCGGGGGTGCAATGGCCATCCTGTAACACCCCAGGTAACCACGTACCTAGAGTGCCACAGCAAAAAATACACTCAAAATCACTAACTCTCAAAATTATTAGAAATTTCGGTAGACTCTCCCCTAAAAATACGGACATCCATGACAGACAGTGTAGCATCCTGAAAATGTGTCATTTTCTAATCCTGCATCATGCCGCTTCTTATGTTCTTAATAATTACCTAAGCCTAGGACAATATAATTAGAGGGACCTCCTAGAACTAACTCGCACAAAACCTCTCAAGTATTTAATTTATTTTGTGTTTTTCATTTAAAAATATAGATTTGGTTAAATTGAGGTATTTCTTGATTTGGTTTAAAACCTTCTTTTGACTAAAATTTTTTTATCCAAATTTAGTTTGAAAACCCCTTTTTTACTTTTATGAATTATGGTCCAAGAAAATCCTCCAAACCAAACCTTTCCTATTCCAATTTGGAATTTATTGTTAACCCATCCTTTGATATTAAACCTATGCTTAATTCTCCTTCCAATATTCCAATATTCAAATTCCACCTTTTGATCTAGCCACCAATTTAATCCCTGTAGCTTGATTTCCTCTTCGGCACAAGAATAGCAATATTATAAATATTCGTATGATTGCTCTTGTGCTAAGAAGAATAGATTTTTATTTTATCCTCCTCTTCCAAATCAATTTCCTTTGAGCCACAAATAATTTTCTAGAATCCATGCCATATATTTTACGGCTCAAATTAAAATCTTTTGCCTCCACCTATTTTCCTACCACATTCCTACAAATATATCCAAATTAGGAGCCTTATTATTCATGGTATTATTTCTATTTGAGTGCTTCCAAAATAATTTCCCTCAAATTCCACTCTACCTCTAAATTTACTGCACTCAAATAAATTTGAATTCCCTTACCTTCAAATTTATCTCCACATATAAATTCTTTTCAAACTTAGCCACCCAAATCCCTTCTAAAATTTAGAAAAACCAATTATACTCAAACTGGGCCAAAACCCTTTCCCTCCTCTACCCCAAGTCGGCCCAGCCACCACAGCCGAAGCCGCTCCTTTCTTCTCCCCTTTGGGCGCCGCCACTGTGCACGCCATGGGCGTGCCGCCGCCCATGGCATGGCGCCATCGCCGTGGTTCTCCTCCTGCCACCGCCGCCAACTTGCCAACCACGCCAGGTCGTTGCCATGCCGTGCCCTTCTCCTCCACCGCCCAACTCTACCACGGCTTCCACGTACGCGCGCGGCAAACGTCGACCAATCATACTCGAACTCTTCCGAAGACTCCCGGACTCCGATTTATATTCTATTCCTACTCCACTAGCTTGAGACTACTAAACTAAGCTTGAGAGAATATGAGAGAGCTCTTTCTAGAGGTGTGTGAAGAAATGGAGAGAGTGAGGGGTTCGGCTCGACGGCTAGGATTGATCTCCAATGACGGTTGGTGGGTATTACCAACCTTTCCAACCGTCATAAACATCATTACCAGCCAAGTCTGCATCCATCGGTGCTACGGCTGGTTTGGCCGAACCCTGGGCTGGCCCAACCAGCCCAGTTCCTAGCAGGCGGCCTCCACTCCTGTTCTTCTCCGCAAACTTGTGAATTTTGGCCCAATTTGTTGTGTCATTTCTGAGTTTTTGGCCTATTCATGCATAAATCTGATTCTCGACATCGTCCGATTGATTGATCGTCTGGTTTGATGTTGATTCTCCTTCACTTCATTGTTATTCTCTGCAAAAGGTTAGTAAACCTAACACTAGTGGAATATTTTTATTCTAATATAAATATGCATTGCAAGTATAACTAGTTCTCCTCTATTTTTGGTAATATTGATGGTCGAAACTGATCGCTAACAACCGTTAACAACTCTCTCGGTTCAATCTCTCTCTCGCACTTCTCTCCTGTTACTGGTACCTCCCTCTGTTGCTGTGCTGCTACTCTACTTCCCTGGTTCTGGTCTCCTGCGCGCATAGGAGATCAGGACGAGCAGGGCCTTCGGAACCTTGCCCTCCTGACGATCTGCACGGGTAGGCGGGAAATCAGGGTTTTGGGGAGCCTTCTTCAACGCAACTACTCTTCTCTGCATCCTCACCATGTCGGTGGACAACACCAATGGCGCGGATGGGAAGGGTACGGCTGGACAGGATGGTACTGGAGGCTTCGTCAACGGAGACAATTCTGCCTCACAATCCCGTGGAGGGCCATTCATTGGGTATAATCTCTCTATACTGTTGTTTACTGCGTTCTTTCTTATTGTGTTTCTGTTTAGCGCAATGTTTTTGATGCATTGCCGTATGATGGATGTCTATGGTTATTATATATTAAGCATGATCCGTTCGTTACATTTGTTTAACAATTGCACTAGTTTATTCCTTGTTAAAGTCATGATTATTATCTTGATAATTTGGATTAAAATATGCCGAATTGTGACCATATATCCAACATCAAGGCCCATATTTGGTCCGGTCATTGGGTTGCAAGTTTAGGCTAAAATCCATACATATTAGGGAATATCCACCTTGCGCAAACGGTTCTACCTGCGTATGGAGCCCTGAGAACGCATAGGGCCCCCAAGGGGCGGATCAAGGCTAGGGATCTCCTGTGTCATCTCCATTGAAATAAAAAGCAGTATAGGATAGCATAAATAGTTAACCTGAATAATAGAGTTGACCCAGCTAACCTGGGATTTAGAAAAAGAAGAAATTAATGTTATCCCTCAAAATCCATGTATATATTGAGCTTTATGCTTTAGAGGTTTCTCTGATTTGAGGATGCTAGACTTATGGCAGGCCCCTGCCCCCTTAAAGTTAAATATATTTAATGGCTTCCAAGCACAGATAGGATTCAGCCAGCGGTTGAACCGCAAAAAAAGAAAAAAATTGGTAGTGCTCTGACTTCTGTAAATTTTGTGGAGATTTAGAACCATCCCAACATATTGTTTTCAATTGCCCCATTGCAAAGTTTGTTTGGTGTATGCGTAGAGATGCCCCGGGCGCATGAAGCCCCCTCTGATTTTGAACATTTTTACAAGCTGGTAAGAGGTAGAGCTGGAGTAAATCAGAATGGAGTTATAATTACATTACTAGCAACAGTGAGGTGACAACTTTGGTTAACTAGAAACAATATGATGGTTTTCTAGATGTATGGTTCTTCGAGGTAAGATTATGAATTTTCCCTTAATAATTAATTATCTTTCAAATGGTGTTTCTTCTCAGTCGATAGAAGACCCTGTAAAGCCTCAATAAATTGAATTCATATAGAGGCAGTGACGCTGAATATATTACAGGTCAATTCTCAACTTCAGGCCTACACTAGAACGGATACCCTCATCTCAATCGGGCGGTAAGCCCCATGTCAATCGGGCACAGCGTCCATCACAGGCTAGAAGTCACTGATGTGAAGAGTTATCTCAATTGGGCAAACGGCTGTCACGAATGAATATATCTCAATTGGGCCCTAAGTAAAGCCCGTCATCGATAACTTTGACCCAGACAACCAGTCAAACTATAGCCCGTCACAGATAACCTATCTCTATCGGGCCACAACTAGCGCCCGTCACAGATGACTACTAACCTTATCGGGCCTAAACTAGAGCCCATCACAGATGATACTCATCTCAATCGGGTCTAAACTATAGCCCGTCATAGATGACTGATGACCTCAATCGCGCCTAAAATAGAGCCCGTCACTGATGACTACTGACCTCAATTGGGCCTAAACTAGAGCCCGTCACAGATGACAACTAATCTCAATCGGGCCTAAACTAGAGCCCGTCACAGATGACCTCATCTCAATCGGGCATTTTGTTATGGCCCGTCACAGATGACTATAATCCAAAAAAAAATAAATTTTGTTTTTTGGCTAGCCTCAGGCCTTTGCTAGCCATGCCCGCTGCAAAAATGACAGAAACAATCACAGATATCCAATATCCCCAGCTCCCCAGCATCACCCATTCATATACATATGCATTCACATACACAAACATCAACATATTTCACACAACCACACATTCACAGCCATCTCATATTTCACATCCATTCAAATATTTATTATATTTCACCTGCAAAACCGAGTTAATTGGATAAAATATTTATTTAGCAAGTCTTAACATAAACATATGAAATATATACATAAATATGAACATCACAGTTACATCATCACAGTTGCATAATAAGTGTTCATCATTGCCTAAACATAAAAGTTCAACATTGTTCATCATTTTAGTTTAAGCCTAAACATTCCTTTGGGGTTAATTATTTCGCGGAGGATGAAGCTGGCTATCTCCTCGCGAACCTCCTCAAAGCTGGTAGGCAGAGACTTGGTTATTGTGCCCTACATTGTCATAATTCCAGATTAGTTGATCGATCATATATAAGTACTAAAATGTAGTTAGTCTATCACAATTGAGACCACCGACCTCAAACTCAGCCAAAGTCTTCACCTTTTCTCTATACAGAAGGCGCATGTTGTGGTACATATGGAATTCGCACTGGTCACCTATTTGTTGCTTCACCTGGAAGTCTTTTTTGTGGATGAGGTTGTCATGTCCTGTCTTCCTGAGGCCTCCTCTTCGCACGTATTGGGCCCACGCTTCATCTATCGCTAGTTGAATTGGGGTCCAATCATATGCGTTCTTATCAATTCTGGAGTTCAGGTAGTGATATGTACTCCACTTAGGTGTTATGACCAGAAGGATCCAATGGGCACTGCGGCATTAATATAGTGAAAGTTAATTAAGTACTCAAGGAATGTGTCATGCTGTTGTGTATATTTAGTTAACACACTTACTATTAATTATAGGCGCACATAATGTACTCCTTGTCTCGGTGGGACCACAAGGTGTCGTAGATGTAGTTGACCATTCCTTGACGGTCATTCTGGAGATTTGTGACAGTGACCACTTTTGGATCAAGGAAGGCAACTTCCGGTGCATGCTTCTAACACCATTGCCAACTTAACCTACACACAGGATAAACGATCTTGTAAGCAAGTTAAACCGATTGTTATTACCAGATTGAGTTGGGCAACAATTCTTACAAGGAGTAGCACTTAAGGAGGCTTGTGTCCACCGCTCGGAGCCTGTAGAGGTCGAAAAGATCCTTGAAGTCGACCACGATATAATTTTTGGACCAAGGAATGGCTTTCCATCGTGCTCTCCAAGGATATCGGTAGCTTTATTCAGCTTCCTGGCGTTAGATTTCTCCATGTAGTATAAGTGAAGGTCCTTGCAAGTGGTGCCCATTGCGGCAAGCACGCCATCTCCAACCAATGGCATGCCTAGTTGGAACTCCTGTGGAGCGACGTATTTCTTCTTGCCCTCTTTGCCCTTAGTCTCTTCCTGACCCTTGCCGAGATCTAGCTTCCTTGGAGCTAGAAGCGAGGCCTGCACCTTTCCTCCCCTTCCTCTCCCCTTTGCTTCGGGTTTATCGAGAGTAATTCTTTGAGGGGAAGAGTGTGCCTTCCTGCTATTCTTCATCGGTGGGGGTTCATGAATCGCCTTGCTGTCGGCCTCTGTTCGGTCCTCCCCAAAATCCGTGTCGTACTGCAACTACACATCGTAAGATTGTGCATGACGATCTTGAGAAGGAGGTGCTGAAGGAGCAGAGGCGGGTCTCTTTGGTGGACGACCGCCTGGTGCAGTGGTTGGCCTCGCTGTAACCCTGATCTCAATGTGGTCCTTGGGCCATTGGATGAAGGTATCACGGGCATTTCCTAGTGAGAGGACCTCGTCGTTCGGTGGATACTTCAGAGGGAACAGCTCGTATTCGGGCTTCACCGAGTCGACTTGAACTTTTGAACAGTCGGCCCTGAGTTGCGCTCCATGCACTCTTGTCTCTGGGGTCGACTTGTACGCAAGTCCCTCGGCTGCTGGAACCATGAAGGTCGGCATCACCCTAACTGTGAGGGTGCAGCTCGTTGGTTCCTGCGATAGATTAATCAATTTTTTTTAGAATATTATATATCATATGGATTCGTTATGTCTTTCATGTATTGAGTAAGTTCACGGTTACCGTTATGTGGTCGACTGCACTGTCGACCGATGTTGGATTTTCCGCCAACTCAGTCGATGCGCAACTGCTGCGTTTTTTGGTGGGACTTCCTAACTCTTCGTGTGCAACAGTAGCGGCGGCCTGGGGGTTCTGTTGCTCTTCTCGGATCTCTTGCCTAATCTTGGCCCTCATCAACTCGGGCTTTTCGTCGAATTCAGATGTCAGCTCAGCTCTTATCGACGCCTGGATCTTGGCTTCAAGGCTTGTATCTTTCTCCGCCTTGTTGGAAGTCCGCTTCTTGTACTGCCACGCGTAGTCTGGAAATCCATACTTCCAGGGCACAGAAGACCCAACGCCCTGTGTGCGTCCACGGTGTTCCTTGTTGCCCAACGCTTTCGTGGGGAGGTCGTCCTCTCGTCTTTGAGAGCAGGCCTCTTGCGAGGCTTGTTGCTCGGCAACCAACTCTTTCTGCATTACAATTTAGTGGGGTTAAATAGACTGCACGATAGGAAACAATGTGAACATCTAGTTTGACTAGACACTTACTATAGCTTCGTATAGTCCTTGATCTTCTGCATTTGGCATGAAGATTGTGCCATCATCATTCTTCTGGTACCTGGCCCTGGCCCAGTTCCTAGCCCGAGGGTGTGGGATATCGCCAAACACGAGCGGTGTGCACGATTCTTCCGCTTCTTCATCCTCACGCTGCCATTCCTCTTCCTTACCGGCTTATCCGGCGGTGCCAAGCTAGTGCGGATGTTGGTTCCTGGTCTAGAGCAAGCGATATGCCTTGCTTCTAGCTCTTGACTCTAGGGTCGACTTCTTCACATGGAATTTCTCTCTTGGATCTGGATTCGCCGGGTTGTAGATGAACTCGCCTACTAGCTTAGTCTTGAAGTTCTTCTAAGCATTGCCCATAACCTTGAAAGCAGCCCGCCTGAGACGGTCCTCATGCTCCGCAGGATAATCAAAACTCTCCTTGAACGTTAGCCAAGCAATGTCCTTCTCTGCGGCGGGCACGAACTTGATGTCATCTTGTAGAATACTGAATTTCTGCCTCCCTATGACCCCGCAGATAGACCTAAATCGGCTCAATATTTTCCTTGGAGTTGTCGGATACCCTACGGCGTCCACCACTGTTATGCGGAACCGTTCCTTAGGGATTTTGTTCCCTGTCCTAGGAGTAGGTGCCCTTGAGGACCCACTAGTTGTCGTCGATATTGGTTCGCCTTGCTGAGACATCGTCTACTTTTTTTCAAAATAACAAAAATACACAATTGAGTGCTACAATCTATTACAATGAATTGAATGTCACTTATAAAGATAAATGAAACATATAAATAAACTAAATTGCGCATCTCACAGTAATAAAATGAACCACATTTCACATATCATCCACATCCACATTTCAATGACATGTCATTCACAGTTAGCAGAGGGCGGTGCGATGGAGGACTCACCTGAGGATGGCCGGTGGGGCTCGGTGGAGGCGGCGCCGGGCTCGGTGGACGGCGGTGCCGGTCGGTGGAGATGCCGGTCGGGCAGGTCGGCGCCGGGTGGTCGGCGTCGGGCTCGGTGGGGGTCGGCGGCGTGCGTCGGTGAGGACGCGGGCGGCGACGACGAGGAAGGCCGACACTGGTCCGGTCGGTGTAGAGGCTCGGTGGTGGCGGCGGCGGGCTTGGTGGGGGTCATCGTTGAGGAGGCGGCGGTGGTCCGAATGGAGGACCGAGGAGGTTCGGTGGCGGCGGCCGTGGGCTCAGCGTCGGTTGCGACGGCGGCAGGCTTGGCGAGGGAGGATGACGGCGTTGGCGGCGGGCTCGGTGGCGGCGGCGCCGGGCATGGTGGAGGGCGTCGCCGGTCGGTGGAGGTGGCGCCGGGCTTGGTGGAGGCGGCAGGCTCGGTGGTGGCGGCGGCGGGCTCGGTGGCGGTCTCGGTGGTGGTGGCGGCGAGGGAGACGACGGCAAAGTAGGAGTTGGCGGCGGCACTAGGGTTCTAAGGAGGCGGGAAACTGTAGCGGGACATTGAAAAATGTTCGATCCGATCTGAGAAACCCTAGTTATAGTAGAGTGATGAGTCATCTCAATCGGGCTTTGCCGTAGGGCCCGTCACAGATGACTCATCGGTGACGGGTTCCATACTAATGCCCGATTGAGATGACATTCAGGCCCATCACGGATGACTTATCTGTGACGGGCCCTAAGATAATGCCCGATAGAGATAGATTAATCTCTATCGGGCTTGAACTAAGGCCCGTCACCGATGACTATTTTTCTATTTTTCCAGATAAGTCTTTATATTTGTGAGTACAAAATATATAGCTGCTGTATAATAATTTATTTTATTAGTCATAATACATTTTCAGATAGTAAATGATTTCAAATCGAAATATGGTCAATAACAAAATTGTAGTGGTTATCAAGATTTACAACTTTTATTTTGGTCACTTGTCTATATAACTTTGTTTCCAACAGCTTGAAATTGACTTTGACAATATGATAAATCTAAACAGTATTTGTAAATACTAAATGATTTCAAATGGAAATATGGTCAAAAACAAAGTTGATCCTCTCATCAGGATCTACATCTTTTATTTTGGTCATTTGTCTATATAACTTTGTTTCCAACAGCTTGAAATTGATTTTGACAATATGACAAATCTATACAACATTTGTAAATACTACATGATTTCAAATGGAAATATGGTCAATAACAAAGTTGATCCTCTCATCAAGATCTACAACTTTTATTTTGGTCACTTCTTCATCCGACAAAGTGATAGTTATACTATTTACAATAATCACATTTCTCTCATCAGGTTTATAAATATTAACACAGATATGTCAATTTTGTAAACATTGGTACTATCACTTTGTCGGATGAAGAAGTGACCAAAATAAAAGTTGTAGATCTTGATAAGCTGTACAAGTAAGCTGTTTATGGCTTTCCCATTTGAAATCATTTAGTATTTACAAATGCTGTTTAGATTTGTCATATTGTCAAAATCAATTTCAAGCTGTTGGAAACAAAGTTATATAGACAAATGACCAAAATAAAAGTTGTAGATCTTGATAACCTCTACAATTTTGTTGTTGACCATATTTCGATTTGAAATCATTTACTATACGAAAATGTATTATGACTAATAAAATAAATTATTATATAGCAGCTATATATTTTTTGTACTCATAAATATAAAGACTTATCTGGAAAAATGGAAAAATGGTCATCGGTGACAGGCCTTAGTTCAAGCCTGATAGAGATTAATCTATCTCTATCGGGCATTATCTTAGGGCCCGTCACAGATGAGTCATCCGTGACGGGCCTGAATGTCATCTCAATCGGGCATTAGTGTGGAGCCCGTCACCGATGAGTCATCTGTGACGGGCCCTACGGCAAAGCCCGATTGAGATAGATTAATCTCTATTGGCCGTAAACTAAGGCCCGTCACCGATGATTCATTTTCCATCTTTCATTTGTTGTGAGTGCAAAATATATAGCTGCTGTGTAATAATTCATTTTATTAGTCATAATACATTTTCGGATAGTAAATGATTTCAAATGGAAATATGTTCAAATTTTGTTAGTCATAATACATTTCAAATTTTGTTGTAGAGCCGTTCAAGATCTACTAGTTTTATTTTGGTCATTTTTCTATATAATTTTTTTCCCAACAGCTTGAAATTGATTTTGACAATATGACAAATCTAATTAACCGCATTTGTAAATACTAAATGATTTCAAATTGAAATATGTTCAACAACAAAGTTGATCCTCTCATTAGGATCTACAACTTTTATTTTGGTCATTTATAATAAAACAAAATTAGCCATATTAATGACTACACATATCAAGTCTTTGCAATAAAACAAAATACTTCATTCATTTCAATAGATAAGTACAAATGCATCAGTCACAAGGTTATGCCTTCCGTATGACCTGAACGAGCATATGCCACAGGCTCTTGGGGATCATCGTCAAGGTCAATGTGAGGTCTTACATGAAGATTATGGTTGTATTCTTCTTCATCGACGACGTTGTCAACTCCTACAATTCGGCGCTTTCCATCCCTCACGATGTACATCTTCTTGTTTGAAGGGTCTATTATGTAGAATATCTGCTCGACCTGTTTCGCAAGTACAAATGGTTCATCGGCGTATCCCACCTTAGATAGATCTACTAAAGTGAAACCTTCATTGTCGGCTTTGGCACCAGTGCGTAGATTCACCCAATGGCAGCGGAACAAAGGAACCTTGTTCTTGACGTAGTTTAGCTCCCAGATCTCCTCAATGCGGCCGTAGTATGTGTTTGACCCAACTTGATCCTGGAATGCATCTATACGGACGCCGCTGTTTTGCACTGTGCTTTTGTCATCTTGTTTGACGGTGTAAAATGTGTATCCATTTATATCGTATCCTTGCCATGTGTCTACGGTTCCATCCCCAACAACTGTACTGTCTCATTTGGGACATCCGTGGACATTGTCACACGATTCTTGAACCATTCGTTAAACCGAGAATTATGTTCTCTGTTAATCCATGCATCAGATCGCCCCAAGTTCTCATCTCGGATTTTCGCTAAGTGCTCCTCAAAGTATGGGCCAACTTCTGCCATATGTTGGAGCACAGCGTAATGAGCCTGCGCGTACGACGCTTGATCGGGCCTAATTCTTTTCCTTCCGATTGTGCCAACACCTGACAACCTTCCCTCGTGACGAGACGCGAGAACTCCAATAGGATCGGCATCGGACATGTAATTCACACAGAACTCAATAGCCTCCTCGGTCGTGTAACATTCAATGATGCTCCCCATGGGTTTAGCTCTGTTACGAACGTACGACTTCAGAACTCCCATGTACCTTTCAAACGGCCACATTTCGCTTAGAAAAGCTGGGCCACATAGTTTTGTTTGCTTCACCAGATGAACAGGGAGATGAACCATTATATCAAAGAAAGACAGTGGAAAAAACATCTCCAGGTGACAGAGGGTATTCACAATATCGGTCTGCAGCCCATCTAGATCTTCTGGATCTATAACCTTCTGTCCAATTGCATTGAAGAAGGCGCACAGACGTTGGATCGTGTGACGCACTTTCGGTGGTAGAATGCCTCTGGTAGCAACTGGCAAGATTTGTGTGATTAGCACATGGCAATCATGAGACTTCATTCCAACAAGTTTTAGATCGTCCAATTTAACATGCTTACTTATCCTCGCTGAATAGCCCGATGGAACTTTAATATCCTTCAAGCATAATAACATTGCGATCTTCTCATCCTTCGACAGTGTGTGGCAGGCTGGAGGGAGGTACACTTTACCTAGCTCTGCATCTCGTATAGGCTGGAGTTCACTGTAGATAAAGGCGCGCGTTCAACCCGTCCTTTGTCTTCCCGGAAATATTCAACATCAGGCCAACCAAACTCTCACACACATTCTTGTCTACATGCATGAGATCAATGCAATGACGGACATCAAGATCTTTCCAGTAAGGTAGCCGCTAAAATATGGATTTTTTCTTCCACATACCCTTCTCCTTTGTCTTGCTACGTTTTCTTTTCTTCCCAAACTCATTGCTTATGTCCTTGACCATATTGTGGACCTCATCTCCGGACAAATCTTTGGGAGCAGGCTGAAGTTCTCTCTTACCGTTAAAAAATTTCTTCTTTCTTATAAATGCGTGACGTAGCGGGAGCCACCTCCGGTGACCCATGTATACCATCTTTCGTGATTTCTTCAGCCACCGGCTTCGTGTATGTTCCTTGCAATCGGAGCATGCCTTCTTTCCTTTTATAGTTTGTCCGGAAAGATTACCGAGTGCAGGGTAGTCACTAATGGTGCAGAACAATAGAACTCTTAGCTTGAAGTTCTCCTGACCATATGCATCTCAAGTTTCCACATCTTCTTTCCAAAGAATCTCCAGATCGTCGATAACAGGCTCCAGGAATACATCGATATCATTGCCGGGTTGCCTTGGACCTTGGATTAACAAGCACAACATAATATATTTCCGTTTAAAGCATAACCATGGCGGGAGGTTATAGTTCGCAATAAGAACTGGCCAAGTGCTGTGAGTACTACTCATGTCACCGAAAGGATTCATGCCATCCGTACACAGACATATCCTCATGTTTCTATGGTCGGCAGCAAAGTCTTTGTGTTTTCGATCGATATTCCTCCATTCAGTCGAATCCGCTGGGTGTCTAAGCATACCGTCGTTCCTTCTCTCCGTGGCGTGCCAACGTACTAACTTCGCTTCGTTCGGGTTGGCAAAGATTCTCTTGAAACGATCAATGATAGGTAGATACCACACAACCTTTGCGAGACCACCCCTCTTTGACTTATTTCCTTTGTCAGCACTTTTCTTTCGCTTGTATCGAGAAGCCTTGCAGACAGGACAAGCATCCAAGTCCGCATATTGCTTGTGGTACAATATGTAGTCGTTGGGACAAGCGTGAATTCTACGGACCTCTAACCCCAGTAGACACAGAACCTGCTTTGCTTCGTATGTCGTCTCGGGTAATGTGTTCTCAACAGGAAGCATAGCCTTCAAAATTCCGAAAATATCTGTGAAACTCTTGTCTGTCCATCCACTACTTGCCTTCAGCTTCATTAGGGCCAAGGTAACTGACAACTTAGTGTGTGTTGCTTTTGCATCCAGCGTACAGAGGCGTCTCGGAACCACTTACCAACCTGCTGAACTTCATTCCATCTCTCTCATTCTGGGCTGGGTCCTCAACATCACGTAACATGTCTTGCAGTAGATCGTGATCTACATCAACTATTTCACCGCCCAATGGAGAAGGTATAAACATGTCATGCTCATCTTCATCTTCCTGATTATACGCACCACTTCTATCTGCTGCTACTCCACTTCTTGATTCTTGCTCTCCATGCTTCACCCAACATGTATAGCCCTTCATGAATCCTCGTTGTATCAGATGACCGTGTACGTCCTCTCCGCTATAAAACATATTCTCATTCTTGCAATCTGCACATGGATGTCACGACCGGAAATAACCCAACGGGCGTTCCTTACGTGCGTGTATTATTCCTTGTCCCAGGAGGCAAGGTACACCAAAAGTTGATACATTTCAGAGTTTATCAAGCGGAAGCGTAAATAGTTAATTTATTACATGGGCGGCGAAGGCCCAGCACACCAGAAGACAAACGAAAAACAGCGGAAGACTAGGGCGACGACCACAGGCGCTTGACGGTAGGCACGAGCTAGACACCGAAGCCTTCATCTTCCAGGAACTCCTCTTCTGGGTTTGGGAAAAATTGAGCAAGGCTGAGTACAACCACCGTACTCAACAAGACACACCCACAAGTGCAGAATAAATGCAAGGGAGTACAAGGGAGCCACAATATAGGGGATTAGGGTTTGCAATAAACAGCATTAAAAGACACTTAGTTGCTCAAAGCTATTTTGTAAACACGGTCCTAGAGCTATACAATATTATTAATCAAGGCCGTGAACCCACACGAACCTGCCTTAACCCAAGGCCTACGATGATTCAGACCGAACTGGCAACCCGACCCTGGGTCCCAGCTCGTCCCAAGCCAACCTAGGCCAACCATTCCACATTTTAGTTGTTAAGCAGGTTTTAAGA